>NC_050574.1:256063008-256396758 GCF_011100635.1 Trichosurus vulpecula | reverse complement strand
AATTTGCATTTCTCTAATTAATAGTGATTTAGAGGTTTTTTTTTAAAATTTTAATTTATTTATTTAATATATTTAGTTTTCAGCATTGATTTTCACAAGAGTTTGAATTACGAATTTTCTCCCCATTTCTACCCTCCCCCCCACTCCAAGATGGCATATATTCTGGTTGTCCTTTTCCCCAGTCAACCCTCCATTCTGTCACCCCACTCCTCTCCCATCCCCTTTTCCCTTCCTTTCTTGTAGGGCAAGATAAATTTCTACTCCCCATTGCCTGTGTATCTTATTTTCTAGTTGCATGCAAAAACTTTTTTGTTTGTTTTTGAACATCTGTTTTTAAAACTTTGAGTTCCAAATTCTCTCCCCTCTTCCCTTCCCACCCACCCTCCCTAAGAAGTCAAGCAATTCAACAAAGGCCACATGTGTATCGTTATGTATAACCCTTCCACAATACTTATGTTGGGAAAGATTAACTATATTTTGCTCCTTCCCAACCCATCACCCTTTATTGAATTTTCTCCCTTGACCCTGTCCCCTTTCGAAAGTGTGTGTTTTAGATTACCTCCACCCCCATTTGTCCTCCCCTCCATCATCCCCCCCTTTTTTTTATCTTCTTCTCTCTTCTTTCCTGTGGGGTAAGATACCCAATTGAGTATGTATGGTATTCCCTCCTCAGGCCAAATTTGATGAGAGCAAGATTCACTTATTCCTCCCTCACCTCCCCTCTCCCCTCCTCCCACAGAACTGCTTCCTCTTGCCACCTTTATTCGAGATAATCCACCCCATTCTATCTCTCCCTATCTCCCTCTCTTGATGTATTCCTCTCTCATCCCTTAATTTGATTTTATTTCTTTTAGATATCTTCCCTTCATCTTCAACTCACCCTGTGCCCGCTCTCTCTCTCTCTCTCTCTCTCTCTCTCTCTCTCTCTCTCTCTCTGTATATATATACACACACACATACATATATACATACATACACATTCACTTCTTTATATATATATATATATATATATATATATATATATATATATATATATATATATACATAAACATATATATATATGCATATTCCCTTCAGCTGCCCTAATACTGAGGTCTCATGAATCATACACATCATCTTTCCATGTAGGAATGTAAACAAAACAGTTCAACTTTAGTAAGTCCCTTGCAATTTCTTTTTCTTGTTCTTTTTCTTGATTACCTTTTCACGCTTCTCTTGATTCTTGAAAGAATCCATGGATTGCCTCCTCAAATAGATCCCAAAAAGAAATCTCCTAGGAATATTGTCACCAAATTCCAGAGCTCCCAGATCAAGGAGAAAATATTGCAAGCAGCCAGAAAGAAACAATTTGAGTACAGTGGAAACACAATCAGAATAATCCAAGATCTGGCAGCTTCTACATTAAGAGATTGAAGGGCTTGGAATATGATATTCCTGAGGTCAATGGAGCTAGGATTAAAACCAAGAATAACCTACCCAGCAAAACTGAGTATCATGCTCCAAGGAAAAATATGAATTTTCAATAAAATAGAGGACTTTCAAGCTTTCTCAGTGAAAAGACCAGAGCGGAATAGAAAATTTGACTTTCAAACACAAGAATCAAGAGAGGTTTTTTTTTATATAGTTCTCTTCCTACTAGACTTTGTTGGTAATATATAGAAATGCAGATGATTTTTGTGGGTTTATTTTATATCCTTCAAATTTGCTGAAGTTGTCAATAATTTCAACTAGGTTTTAGATGATCCTCCAGCATTCTCCAAGTATATTATCATGTTATCTGCAAAGAATGAAAATTTTGTTTCCTCAATGCTAATTTTTATTCCTTTTTCTCGTCTTATTTCTATAGCTAGCATTTCTAGTACAATATTGTATAATGGTGGTTATGATGGGAATCCTTCATTCACTCATTATCTTACTGGGAAGGCTTCAGGTTTGTCCCAATCACTAATAATGCTTGCTCATGGTTTTAGGTCGATGCTACTTATGTCTTTTTGAAGACAGTTCTGTGGATTTCTATGCTTTCTAGGGGTTTTTTAGTAGGAATGAGTATTGCATTTTGTTAAGTTTTTTCTACATCTATTAAGATAATCATACGATTTTTGTTGATTTTAATATCTATATGGTCAACTATGGTGAGAGTTTTCCTAATATTGAACCAGCCCTATATTCCTGCTACAAATCCCACCCAGTCATGATTTATGATCTTTGTTATACATTGATTTAATCTCCTTGTTTTTATTTTTAAGGGATGATTTCCTTTATAATTTCTTGAAATTTGATGTCTAAGCTCTTTTATTTTTAATCATGGCTAGTTTAATAATTCATGGTAGCCTAATAATTCTTAAATTGTCTCTTCTTGATCTATTTTCCAGGTTAGTTGTTTTTCCAATGAAATATTTCACACATACCCTTATTTTTGTAATTCTACTGACTTTGTTTTATTGTTTTTTTTTATGTCTCATAGAGTCATTAACTCCCACTTACCCTTTGGTAACTCTTTGTTCCATTTTGTCAATTCTGGTTTTTAGTGAGTTTTTCTCTTCAATGGATTTTTTTTGCCTTGTATATCATTTGGCCAATACTGTCTTTTAATATGTTAATTTCTTCACTATTTTTTGTGTCTTCTTTAATAAGTTATTGACTCATATCATAACTTTTTCTGCCACTCTCATTTCTTTTCCCAGTTTTTTCCTTTACTTCTCTTCTTTGATTTTAAAAATCCTTTTTTAGCTCTTCCTGGAATTTTTGTGTCCAATTCATATTTTAATTTGAATTTTTTCTTGTAGCTGTTTTGACATAGTTTTCTTTTTCTGAGTTTGTGTCATTGTCTTCCCTGTCACCTTAACAACTTTTCTATGGGTCAAGTTGTTTTTGTTGTTGTTGTTGTTGTTGTTGTTGCTGTTTGCTGATTTTCCCAGACAATTTCTTGACTTTTAACTTTATATTAAAATTAGACTCTGCTCCTGTAGCGGAGGGGGCACTGTCCCAAGTTTCAGGTTTTTTTGTGCAGTTGCTTTTGGAGCTAGTTCTGTGTTTCTGTAAGTTTTCATCACTTCCAATGTGGTATGATTTCAGGAGAGGGATAGTAATTACTCTTTTCATTTCTGTTCTCATCTCCACCCAGGAAAAGATTTTGTTCCTTTGTAGCCACAAGTGCTAGTGCTATTCTTTGCATTAGAACTAAGAACAAGGCTCCTACTCCCTTGTAATTGACCACAAGTACTCTTCTTCACCCTGGACCTATGACTGGGCCTCCTCCTCCCCTCTGGCTTCAAGAACTATTACTGCTTTTGACTCTTGATCTGTGATTCTGGCCCATGTTCTCTTTATGGTTTCATGCACTAGGGCTCCTTTCAGTCTTGGTAAGGAGACCAGGGCCCCTCTTGTCAGTGACCTCAAGCACTCTTCTGAACACTGGAACTCTGCCTGGGGCACCAGTTCCCCTGGGGCCACAAGTACTGGTGTTCTTGTTCACCCTGGAACTTCAATACTGAACTGTATTCTGTGGACTGAGAACTCTGGAAGCTGTTACCACCTATGTTCCAGGCACCTACAAGGACTACTGCTTGTGTCGCAATCATGTGGGTCACACTCTAGGGTCACCACCACCTTGGTCTCACAGACCTTTTCTGCCAACCTCCTAAGTTGTCTTGGGCTAGAAAAATGTCCCACCCTCATCTTTTGTAGACTCTGCTGCTCCAGAATTTGATTTGAGGCATTATTTTAAGCTTGTTTGGAGGGGAATGTTGTGAGAGTTCAGTTGAGGTTCTGCATCTACTGCACCATGTGGGCTCCCAGACATATACATATACATATACATATACATATACATATACATATACATATACATATACATATACATATACATATACATATGCATATGCATATGCATATGCATATGCATATGCATACGCATACGCATATACACATACACATACACATACATATACTATACATACACCCACATACACACATGCACATACACATACATATACACGTACACATACACAATGCACACACATATACATATACACACAGGTACACGCATGTACCTGTGTGTACACGTGCATGTACATACACACATCATAATCATATACATATGCATGTATGTATGTGTGTATATGTGTACATTTGTATATATACATATATTCGCACATATCACCTAGCAATTATTTATCGTACATCATTAGCACATGGCTCATCTATCCAAAAGCAAAATCATACTGATTATTAGGGAAAAAGTGTAGTAGATGAAATATCTTTTGAAAGTGTATGGCCATAAGAGCTAATTGTTTGTAAAGTGAAACTTAAATTTAAAAATATAAGAGGGAACTGTGGCACATGAAGGTAATGGAATACTATTGTGCCATAAGAAATGGGGATGATGCAGACTTCATAACAACCTGGAAAAACCTACACGACATAATGCTGAGTGAGCGGAGCAGAGCCAGGAGAACGTTGTGCACAGCCACAGATATATGGATTCCGTGAGGACCAACCCTGACAAACTGCGCTTTTCTCAGCAACCTAAGGGGCAAGGACAACTCCAGGGGACTCACGATGGAGAATGCTATCTTCATCGAGACAAAGAACTACGAAGTTTGAATACAGACTGAGGCACACTACATGCTCGCCTTTTCTGCTTCTCTTTTGCTTTTGTTTTTGGGTTTGTTTTTTTTTTTGGTTCTGTTTCTTCTTTCTCATGATTCATTCCATTGGTCAAAATTCTTCTCCACGACTTGACTAGTGCATAAATTAATTCAATGCGAAGTTATACATGACAGTTATATGAGACTTCATGCCATCTTGGGGAAGGAGGGGGGAGGGAGGGGAGAAAAACTGGAACTCAAAACTATGTAGAACCGTGCGTGGTAAACTAAAAATAAAAATAAAAAAAAATATAAGAGGGAACAACTTGCCTGCTAGTATTCCATTGTTTTCCTATGCAGAAAAAGAGGAAATTTTGGATTTCTGATTAATATGTGTGTGAATATACATATATGTGTGTATACATGCATGTGTGCGCACATACACATGTGTGTATACTCATGCGTATGTATAATGAATATTCACATACATGCATACAATAACTTTTTTGATGCAACAATATTATTGGGAAGATACTAATAGGTATTTTATCCCCATTTTATAGATGAGGAAACAGAGAAAGAAGGGAAGCAATTTTCACGAAGACAAACAGTTGGTAAGTGTTAAAAAGGGAATCAAATACCTATTGTCCAGTCTAAGTCTAACATATGTACTTTCTACTGCATGCTGCGTAGCAGATATTTGCCCAAATGGATAAATGTGTTATATAAGACTTCCTGCTAAGTCAGTTTTTTCTAGGTTCAGTTCAAAATGTCATAGATTTTTATGTCATAGATAATTGATATATCATTTTGAATCAACAGTATTCAATTGGCTGTTTGGGGAGGTGCATTGATAGTCTGAATTCTTTGATTCTTTACAAATATTTCTTTTTCCTTGCTTGCCTGTAGCCTTAGTCACATTCTTCCAAATCAGTCCTCTTTCAGATGTGTCTAGGATGTTTTCTCCTTCTAAAAGGAGATTTCAGTTTATGTTGGACTAGAATTTTCTTTGTTTAAACTTATTATTGTCGGATTTCTTAGTTAACAAAAGTTACTGCAAACCAAATAGTTTTCAAACTTTCTTCCACTAGAAAATAGTTGGTAAAATAGTTATAGCATCCAATCATGTACTTTGTTGCTCTTACAAATCAGACATGGAAACATAGTGAATGAATAAAAAGCCAGCTGGCAGATTCATAGCAACAGGAGGGATAGGGAATGTTTGGTCATCTTGACAGGTACAAATATTTCTCTATTGAAGATTTATAAAATGGCCTGAGTACATTCATTTTGCTGAGAGAAAAAAACATGTAGATACTAAAAATGCAAAGAAAAGTGTTATTTGGTAGGTTTAGTGTGATTTATGAGTTTTCACATTAATATTTCAGAGTGGCTTTAGTAGTCCTAGATTTCCAACATCCATAAGCAGTCCTGAGAAAGGGTCCTTGATTCTTTAGATAACTGGATGTTAATCCAAACCTATACAAAAAGCCTCATCTTCACAGAGCTTTATTTACTGGAATGTACAATAAAAAATAACCCTTAGCTGCACAACCACAAAATAAACTGAATGTTTAGGGAAAGTACTCAGGGAGTGGACAGCTCCAGTAAGCATCAGAAGAAGGTAGGGATGACATACAGTCATTATTATTACATACTGTATCATTATTGCACATCATATTACATATGATTACATGATATATTACACAGCAGACCTTTTAACAGGTAATGTTGCACAGGAGAAAAACTGCTAAACTAGGAGTCATAATACCTCCATTTGTATTCTGCCTTAGATATATACTAAATATATAACTATGGAGAAATTATTTGAACTCCTACATTCCATTTGCTAAACTACTGAGTGAAAATAATAATGATTCCACTATTGACTTCATAGTGATGTTGTAAGAAATATTTGGCAAATTTTAAATTTCAGGTAAGTGTAAGCTGCTGTTGTTTTTAACCAAGAGTTTGTGGCCTCTCTGAATGGGTTAGTCAGGGAAATCTTAGAGCCAAGATGACTCAGAATTCAAGATATTGAGTATGTATTGAATAACTCCTTCAGTTTCCCTTCCTGCTAAAAACAAAACAAAACCTATACCAACATTGCTTTGTAATTGTAGTCTTAAGATCTTTATTGGATACTTACTCGATATAATATTTATATCTTATTTATAGAAGTATTTAGGAATTACTCTATTTACCTATTTTAATGATTTCCCTATTGATAAAGCTCTTGCTAAGTTATGAAATTGCATTCAAAATTTTTCAACAGTAATTCAGAACAGGCTGGACCTTTGTTGTTTCTGCAGTCACTTCTATGTTTACTTTGCATTGATTTGAATTTAGATATATCTACCTTTCTTCCATTATAATTATCTTTACTGACTGGAAGCTTGTTGGAGGATAAAAATATAGAAATAAGGGCTCTGGAGAGGCAGTGAGCTCTCAATAGATGTGATCAGTATAAGCATGATTGTTTTTTACTTTAAAATCAATTTATATACTATTGCAATAGAGATATGTTCATATACATATAGCCCATGCAATGATAATGTAATATTAATTATCATTAAATATTAAGTAATATTCTGGACAACTCAGCCAATAAACTATATTGGAAGTAGATCATTATCACAAACAGTATTGTTTTCAATTATCTTTTGGGCATAATATATTTGTACTCATTTACATATTATTTCCTCCATTAAAGTGTTAACTTCTTGAGGGCTTGGACTGTTTTGCTTTTCTTTGTACTCCTTGCAAGTCAACAAGCACTATTTAAAGTACTTGTTATTTGTCAGGCACTATAGTAAACGCTGGGAATACGACAAGCAAAAGTAAAAGCAGAACGTTCCCTTGAGAAGCTTACATTCAAATGGGGAAGACAGCACATCAAAGGAAAGATTAACCTGATCCTGCTTTAAAAAAAATAAAGAGAAGTCTCATATATCTCCTCACAAAAGATGAGAATCCCAGCGTTCCCTTCACACTTTTGCCATTTACTTATTTATGTATATTATACAAAGTATTCACAACAATCATTAGGAGGTGGGTGAAAATGTTTATTGATTGGTTGAAAATATTTATAGATGTAAGAAAACAATATATTGGCTGAAAACTACAAAGGGTATGACAAAAAGAAGAAAGGTTACAAAGAACAAATCATTGCCAATAGAATAATTATTGAACAAGCTGGCCAAAGTGAAAACATTTTTATTATCTCGTTGATTATTGCAAAATTCAGTTTTGCCCTCATGGATAATTCAAGTAGTGCGCGCGCACGCGCACACACACACACACACACCCCACTGGGTTTGTCAAATGTAAAAAAAAAAGTTTACCCCTGAAGGGAACTTATAAGCACTTGAGATCTTCAAGAGGAATAAAAAAGCCTCTATTATCAGTAGTAACATGATTTATGTTCACAAAGAATCAATGAACACATATATGAGTTTGGTGGATTTGTTTATAGATACAGAAGCATTTAAAATAACTATATGAGATGTAGTTATTTTCATTAGAATTCACTTATGTTTATTTTTAAGGAGGTTGGACCTTTTGATTTATGCAAATTATGTAAAGAAATGGTAAAATTTTACAACATGTTTCTATAGCTTGTAAAATTTTAACAGCTACTGAAAACCCAGAAGCAAACAGTCAGTCAGGTGGCCAGAATTGTGCACTAGAGAATTGTACTATCTTTCATTAACTGAAAGATTACAAATCCTTATATTTCAAATAGAAACACCTAAATTTCCCCTAAGATTCAACAAATATTTTATACTGGAACAACATCATCATCATAGAAGAAACTTGATGAAAATCATTCACCTTCATAAAAATAATTAAGGATAACATTAAAATCAAACTTTTGCTATTTTGAATGTTCATTCCCCAAAATATGAAGCAATAAAAGTTTTCAAGACATCAAGTCTCAGTGGAAGAAATTAAAATTATGTGAAAGCGGCCATTTGGTCATCCTTGTAATCCGTGCTACCAGAGATGCTGAGGCTGGTTAATTATTTGAGCTTGGCAGGTCTGACCTGTAGTACAGCCAAGTCATTTTGGGTGTCCAATTATAGAGTCTGAAAGATGAGAAATATATCCAACTTTTCAGAGGTAATAAATAGAAGAATCAAGATTCACACACAAGTCTTCTGAATCTAGTCTCAATATTCTTAACACTATATGACATTTCCTAATTTTTTCTTCTTCAGAGTAGACTTATTTAAATAGGTTAGTTTGGATCTCAGTTCAATTAGATTCAACAAGCATTGATTAAGCACAAACTGTATGCTGTTGTACTGTGCTAATAGCATATACCAGGACAATAATGAAACATTTCTTTGATAATAAGAAACACACTATCTCCTAGGTGAAAGAACATGTACAGCTAAGGTAATTTGAGGAAAAGAAGAGCATAACTGATGATTGCAGCAAGGATTTCATGTAAGAGGTGAGCTCTGAAAAAAGATAAGCATTCTGACAGATGGAGGTGAAGAAAGAGTACATTCTAGTCCTAAAGGATGGCCAGTTTGAAGGCATAGGCAAGTACATGGAATGTTGAGTTCAAGGGGAGGCCTAGTTTTTCTAGTCTGGCTAAACTGAGTGGAATGAAGTAATATGAAAAAGGCTGAGAATTGAGTTTGTAACCAATTTAGGGAGTGATATAAGTGTCTTCTTTAAATTAGCCTCTTAATCTTTTCTTTGATTTTGAGTTTTCTTCTAATGAGTCCAATGTCTGTAGATGATTCAGAAATAACTCCTGTGTAAGCAATCAGTCATCACCTGCCTATTAAAATTCAGTTAATTTTCTTGGTTGTATATATATATTTGTGTGTATGTGTGTGTGCGTGCACAGGCGCTATATTGCTTTGTCAAATCCTGCATTTTCCTGCTTCTTTGTTAAAGTATTCATAATGTCTAATAGTATAACTTTGGAGCAGTCTATGAGCTTTCAGTCTTTCATTTCGTAGTTACTTCATCTCTAATCCTATTTTTCTGCATAATTTTTGCCACTCTTTCTTCTGCCCATATTTATGAGAAAGTCTTCCAATGACAAGGCACATGTTGTCTTTATACTGGGAATTTTTTCAGGTTCTTTGTACAATTATTCTAATTCCTTACCCTCTCCAACAGATGTCCATGCATAAGCTGCAATGGCTTCCATGACTGCCTTTTTATTTATACTTTTCAGAAGGCTTATAAGGAAAAATGAACAAGTGTCATGAGAAAATGATGTTTCTTATTGCCTTTTGGCACACAATAAAACAAAATCTTTTTTGGTATCTAAAGAATCCAATAAACAACATTTCGGGCCCATTTGATGGAAAACAAAACAATACAAACCCCCAATATGTTATCTTGGGTATGCCTGATGAAGACACTGATCTTAAGGCTCACCTGGAATTTTTCTGAAAATAATTTTCATGTAGCCTTCAACAGAAAAGTGAGTTTCATCAGCAAAAATTCTCCTTTACAAAGGTCAGTATTCTAGTATTTGCATTGACTTTCTTATGACAAAATATCTTTCTTTATAGCAATGTTTAAGCTTTTCCCCCCATTTTTTTCTTTCTTTTTCCAGTTCCTCCAATATAAAGTCTACACCATCATATAAATGAAACATTCAGCACCCCTCCCATTGTCAAGTCCCTCTGAAGTTCTTGGCTTATTTTCTGAGTATTCATTTGGTTGTTTTGCAATAATAGGTTGTCAGTACTGTTTTATACATTATAGACTTGTATGATCCTTGTAAAGCCTGATTTCCCCACACTGGCAGTCATGATAATAGCTCCAATACTCACTGAAGTATGCTCTGTAAGAGCATAAAGTATCTTAAAGATATCTTTTCCTTATTTCCTTAGAGTAACATCATTTTTTAAATACAGAAATGAAACATAACAAGGAAAAATAATGAAACAAATGTATATAACAAGAAATCCAACACTCAGTTGACAGATAAGCAAAGGTGGAGAAATCAGCTCAGTGCAATTCATCTGGCCAAAGTCAGATGTTCAGGAAACATATGCATGTTTTAAAAGAAGTCATATATTATTTCTTGTCTCAGCTAATTCTCACTAAACTAGAGTATGCTAGAGATCTTGGAATGCCACTTTATTCAAACAATCAAAATCCCTGTTGATACAAAAGCAATGGAGAAACTACATTTTGGAAGTCATTGAGTTCTAGTAAATTTCCAATAATGATTATGCTCTTCAAAAACTACCATTATAAACACTGTAGAATAAATATATGATTGATATAAAAGGTGGAATGATCCTTTAACAAGACATACTAGGTTGATAGCTTGAATTCTTGGTGGGCATGAGTGAAAAGACTTTTAAGAAAACTTCTAATGTGTTGGATAGATGGTTTTTGGAGAATTTAGGAAGAGTATTGGACAAGAATTACATAGGAAAAGCTATGAATAATTTGTACTTGAAAACTGGGAGAGGATCCAAATCAGTGCTGTCAGAGATGAACTGAATTACCGAAGTCACAATAATTCATATTTACATAATACTTTAGAATTTACAGATAGTTTTGCTTATAAAATCCTGTTGCTCTTAGACTATATGGATATAATAGTATCTGTTTTCATACTGTAGTTATAGGTGGTAATAAGTGAACATGAACACTTTATATGTGTGTGTATATGTGTGTGCACATACACACATATATACACATATACAGAGTATATATAGCTATGCATGTATTTATGGGTGTGTATATGTTGATCAAGATCTGTCATTTCATTGGCATAAGGAACATCCTGTGCATAAATTATTTCACTCAATGAAGATCACCAATTCATTAATAATTTTTAATTTTAGCTTAAGACATTCTATGGTTAAATAATTTACTTTTTGCCATTTCACTAGTATGTGGGAGAATAAAAACACAAATCTAATTCTTTTTTACTTATGTATAGGTATGTGTGTATATGTGTGTGGGCATGTGTGCAGGTGGACATGCATATATCTGTTTCTTCACCTGCATTTTCCCATCAATATTGATGGGGACAATTTCCTTATCTGGAGTTCTCTGTATCAGTGAAACCACATGTCCAGTTAAATATTGGTAGTTTTATTTCTATTATAGTCAATAATTGATTCTTATATAGTATTCTTGCATTTAATAATTAACTAGACCTATGGTTTCTCTGGGAGTACAAAGGTCCCTATGTGGAATCTCTGTACATAAAGACAGAGGGACAACTGTTTTTCAATTTAGGATCTTAAAAAGTTACCTGGAGCACTGATGTTTAAGTAATTTGTCCAGAGTCATAGAGTCGGAAGAAATTAGAGGCAGGACTTGAAAACTGGTTTTCCAAAGCAAACAATCTAAACACTACTCCTTCCTACCCCTCTTGTAGCACTACATACATGCACACAATTACATACATAAGTGCAAGCACACACATGCGCACACACACACAAATATGTGTGTGTGTATGTATATATATATAAATGCATGTATTCATATATGATTTAGACAAATCACTTCATCTCTCTGGATCTCAATTTCCTTATTTGCAAAATGAGAAAAATACTCTAGCAATCCATATGGTCCTTTAGGGCCCGATGACCATTCTAAGATATAGTTAATGTATATACGTAACATATAAGCTAATGTCACCCACAATAGGTGTATACATGGTTGAGATAAAGATACCACATTCTGTCTTTATAACATAGGCTGTTCCTATGATGAGTTTCATTGAGTGTAGCATGTAAATCAACACCATCATTTTTTGGCTAAGGCACAACAGCAACATAAGATGATTCTTTTTCAAAAAGTGATCTTTCAGTTATATCACACATGTGCTGCTCTGCTTGTATGCTCAATATAATGTCTTGTTCTCATTTACCCTTAACTTTTTGAGCTGAAAACTCTGACCTCTTGCATACTAATTACTTGGCTTATTAGTTTCAAATTATATCAGTAATGGTGTGATAGTCAGCTTAATTACTAAGACTTGAAAAATTATACTTTTACTCTATGATTCATGAGCTGTGCGATATTTCCCTTTTCTGATTTACTGTCTTCTAAATGGATTGAACAGAATTTATACTTAATAGTTAAACTTTAAAAAATTCTCTATGTTGGACATTTTGTCTCCCACACATGAAATTCTATCTTCTACCTCCATGTCCTTGAATAGCCTTTCTCCTGTGCCTAGACAGCTTTATATTCTATATTCCCATCTCTGCCTTTTAGAATCCTTAGATATGTTTAAGACTTAACTCAATTTCCACCTATACTGGTGCCGATACTGGTTCTTCCTTTTCCTAATTGGTTGGCTATCCCTAATTACTTCATATTTATTTTGTAGATAGCTTGTATTTACTTATTTGTGTACATGTTTTCTCTCAGTAGAATTAAAGCTCATGGAGGGTAGAAATTATTTGATTTTATTTTATCCCCAGCAACTAGCATAATGCCTCACATATAGTAGGTGCTAAATAAGGACTTGTTGAATAAAATTAAATTGAAGCTATTAAATAGCTAGTATTTTCTTTTGGTTTGAACTTAGTATTTTATTGATATAAACAATTCTTCATCTGAGAAAATTCCCTCCACTGATACAAACCTCAATTGATCAGCCAACAGTCATTTAAAAATACCTACTATGTGTCAGGCGCTGGGTAGATACTGAGAATATGAAGATAAAAATGAAACATATCTGGACCTATTCCATGCTTTTCTATGTTAGAAAATAGCCTGGGACATTGAGATTTTAGGTGACAGTCTCAGAATCATAGCCATGGTTACTGTTCTCTTGGTCTACATTCTGTTCTTTGCCTAGAAAGGCCCCCTGCTCCCCTCCAGTTAAGCATGTGTACTTCACTTGACACTGGAACTATGACCAGATCCCCTGCTGTCTTGTAGTCACAAACACTAGTGTTCCTCTCCACTTTGCAGATGCAACCAAGGCCTCTATCCTCTTGTGATAGACTACAAAGCACTCCTCTCTGCCCTGGTACTATGACCCAGAACTGCTTATGGGCAGCAGAGTGGCAAATCAGCACCAGATGCATACAGTGCCAGCAAAAAGTCTTCTGCAATCTCTTTCTAATCAGTAGTATGACACTGCCTCTCCCCCCTTTTCACCCCCTCTGCCACTGTCTCTGGTCTGAGAACTCCCCAAGCTGCTGCTATTGCTGCTGCCATCACTGTTACAGTGGCCCACCACAATCCATCTGGCGAGCTCGAGCTGGCTTCCACTCTGGTTTTACAGAACTCTCCTGCAGATCTTCTAAGTTGTCTGAGGCTAGAAAAATGTCTTCCTCTGATCTTTGATGATTTGAGGATAAGTTTAGATTTTCTTCAGTTAGAATGTTTGAAGAGTTCAGCTGCATTGCTGTTTTTACTCTGCTATCTTGGCTCTACCTCCACACAATCATCTTGATTTAGTTGTTTCCTTGACCGGAAAGTACTTGTTATCATCACCAAATAGTAGAGTTAATTGTATCGGGACAGAAAATGGGCCATGAAATGGCCTATATCAGCAGAGACAGGATGCTATTTTTCACCAGACCCTGCCAATATGTTTGTATGCTACTTGCAATGAAGCCTGGAGCAAGTCAAATCAGTCATATCCATACATTACTTTAATGTGGCCACCAGCTACTGTGGTCCCCTGATTTTCAGGAGATTGAGATGATCATTAATTAGTCAGTGTGGCCAAGACCTTCTGGTTGACTCCTACTGCCAGTTGTCAGGAAAAGGACTTAATTGGGTGTGTTCCTCTCTGTATAGTTAAATCCATGTACACGATGTTCAGATACCTCTTAAAGGACTAAAGAGTCAGAAAGGCCATTGAAGATCTGTAAAATGACATGTTTTTGTTTTGTTCACACAAATAGAATCTTGATATGTTTAATTGTGAGGAAGTTTTTACTTATAGTAAGCCTGAATCTCTAACTCTTCTTCTGCCACTATTGTGTACTGCTTTTAATTCTTCTCATGAGGAGCCAAAGGCAACAATTTGGATTCCACTTCCTCAAAATAATGTTTCAAATGTTTGAATGTAGATGTTACATCACCTCTAGATCTTCTCTTCTCCAAATATCCAAATCCTTCAAACAATCTTGCTATGGAACATTTGCAATTCTCTTCCCCAGCCTGGGTTCCCTTCTCAGTTTATTAATGACTTTCCAAAATGTGACATGAAGAAATGAACCCGATAGTCTATAGGACGTCACACCAGGGCAGAGTATAAGGACATTGTCACCTACCTCTTTCTAAATGCTATACTTCTATGAATTCATCCCGCGATTGTATCACTTCATTAAAGTCCTCTTTTAATGACTTGTGGCATGGAGGTGATGTGCTAAAGTACAGTAGAAAAAAAGTCATAGTTTCTTCCAAGTTAGAATGGGATGTGAAAGGATAAAGGAGTTTATCACTCCTTGATCTTGAACCATCTTTTTCATCTTCTATTAATATTTGTGTGGGGAACCATGGTACTGTGGAAACAGCATTGACTTTGGAGACAAAGTACCTTTGTTGGAATCCAGTCCTTCAATTTAATACCTGTATCATCTTGGCCAATCATTTCACTTCTCTCGGTCTCATTTTCTTCAACTATTAAAAGAAGAGGCTTTATCTTTAAGATACCTTTAAGATCTAGATTTATGAATTGATGATCCAGTTATCTATTTTTCTCCTCATCCCCTCTACTAGATTGAAAATTCTGTGAGGATAGGGATTATATCTTACCTAAACTTTCTGTGTCACACTGGGATGGTTTGTACCAACCCAGTATCCACTAAACTCCTCTGGAGTCATTAAGCACTTAATATAAATCACATCATGAGGCCATGCAAGTTTGTTACATATTGAGAAGCTTCATTTATAGACTTGTGATATCATTTGTCAGAGGAATAGGCTAGTGGAATTTGGAGACTCATTACAAGAAGGTTGGCCAACAAGTCACGTATCATTTTGGCCAAAGGTATTTATGAAGACTATATATTGAGGCAAATAAAACAAATGATGTATAATTTGAGAATGCATAATTTTTTCCTCAAATAACTCAATACTCACAGGTAAGGTGGGAGGTAATGCAATAAAAAAATGCTAGAATTTGGTTTGTGTTCCAGTTTTGTTAATTAATCATACAGATCTTGACCAGTCTAACTTTTACGAATCTTTTTCTTTTAAATTGAGTAGGAAAGATGATCTTTGACATGTACTTTATACCTTAGGAAATAGCACTAAGATCCCACAGGGGAAGTTGGCCCAAGAATGGGTCAGAGGAGGCCCTTAAGAACAAAATTCTGACTACAAATTTCTAAATGATTCTTATAAGGAAGCAAGAGGGGAAGGGGTCTAATAAAAACTGGTGTGACTGCACAGGAGGAATGCTGACAAACTCCTATTGAAAAATATGTATAGAAAATGGAAATAAAGATGAGCTGAGGAGGAATAGTAAACTGTTATATCTTCTTTTGAGTTACTTCAGAAATAGTAAAGGCCAAAATGAGCTGAGGTTTTTGAAGAATTCTATGTGTTTTAGCAGAAACTTTAAAAAAATTCAGCTGTGTTGTAGATGAGAGGAAGGTCAAAAGAAGCATAAAACCATAGCTTTGGAAGATGACTATAACAGAAGACAATGAATGGGCAGAACCACTCGCTTTTATTTTACCTCCATGTTCTCTGTCAAGAAAATGATTTTCAGAAGAAGAACAGTAGAACAGTAGAACAAAGATTATCAAAGAGGTTTGACACCAAAGATAATTGAGAAAATTAAAAGAGCCCCTAGTTTTTTATCACCATGAGTTGTAGTCATGAAGCTTAGGAAAAAACCTCTCAGGGTGCTCAACTTAAGAATGTGTTTGGAAAACCACTGTGGATAATCTTGGAGGGAAAAATCATGGAAAACAAGTGGTCCCAGTTTTTAGACAAGGCATGAATACGGATTCTTTAAACTAGAGGCTAACAAATTTGAGGAACATGTTCTAGAATTTATTGTTAAAAGGATGGTATGTGAGTACTTAGGAAGGAAAATGGCAAACCCTATAAGTCAGTGTTGGTTAATATTTTTATGTATACTTATTTATTTATTTGTAGTGTTGGTTAATTTTTAAAAAGTAACAACAATTTAAACCAACTCTCTCTTTTCTCTGTCTGTCTCTCTCTCTATGTCTCTGTCTCTCTGTCTCTCTCTCTTTCTGGCAGGATTAGTAGACTAGAATATAAAGAGAATTCTTTAGATTTAGAAGTTCTTAACCTGGTATGTGAACTTTATACGGGTATACTTACATATGTGTATATATACACTAACCCTACATATACATACATTCATATATGTATGCAAATATATGCACATGTGCACATTTACATATGCATATATAAGTACTTTATATTAATGTGTATATTTGTACCTCTATATACATATATAACTGTATTTCAATACAGTTGGTCTGTATAATCTGATTTTTAATATTGTTATTATTATTAGAATTTACAAATATTCGGAGAAGGTATCCATAGGCTTCAGGACATTTTCATTGGAGTCCATGGTCCACGATACAGCAAAGGCTAAGAAATCTTACTTTGCACATATGCTTGAATTCCAGGAAAGTACTTGACAAGAGCTTTCATTATATACTCATGTTCAAGGTGGAGAAATACAGGATGGATGATAGTACAGTTAGGTGGATTTGGTAGCAATTAAATGAATGAGCTCTGTACCTTTAGTATTTGCTTTTACTTTCACCTAGAAAGTTATAATGCCTCACTCACCTATTCATTTTTTTTATTCATTATTTAAATATTTATTTATTTCCTTCTTCATTGTTGTACTTTACCAGTTACAATGTAGAAGCATAGAAATTTGATTTTACAGGTATTTACAACCAGAAAGCAATTTTTACAGTAGAATAGACAACACCTAAGCCCTACAAAGGGGGGCAGCTAATTGGCACAGTGGATAGAACACTAGAACTGGAGTCAGGGAGACCCAAGCTCAAATTGGGCCTCAGACCCTTACTAGCTGTGTAACCTTGGGCAAGTCACTTAACTCCCTCTACCTCAATTCCATGACCCATAAAATGATCAAGAGAAAGAAATGGCAAATCACTCCAGTATCTTTGCTAAAAAAAACTCCAAATGGCATCACGAAGAGTCGGGTGTGACTGAATAACAACAACAAATGGTAAGAAAAGTCCACGTCACATAAATTACTGTGAAATTGGTTTATTCCGTGAGTATTTTGTGAAGTTGAGTCTTGAGATATACCTCAAAGGACTATAAAATGTAATCAGAGGAAAAAAATGAAAAAAGGTTTCATACAGTGACACCAGTAGAAGATAACATGTCTACACTTTTGAGACCTAACAAAAATGGATGTTTCTGGGGAGGGTAGAGTTTGATGACTGGTACTCAATCCTTTCTGTTCCCTTTCCCACCTCCCACCCTTAGTATAGAGGACCAGAAATTAATCCTCCTCGGTCATTTTTCTGTCTTCTCTCTGGAGGTGTCTAAGGAGTGTGTGTGTGTGTGTGTGTGTGTGTGTGTGTGTGTGTGTGTGTAGAGGGAATTTTTATGTGATCTTTTCTCCTGCCAAGCTCTTTCCACCCAACTCCTCCTACCTTTGGAGGTAACCAGAGCTTAGACCACACAGCTTTTAAAATTGACTTGCTGTTCAACCTAGGGATAGACACATTGTATATTTTGCTGTTTTGTGGAGTTTATATAAAAAGTAAGGTGAATGATGCAATCATATAAGCTCAGAGCCCTTCGTGAGAATTCCTATAATTCATACAGAGGCTTGGTTCACTACTGTAATTTTTTTCTTTATTTCTAGCTAACTCCAGGTATACATGTTTGAGGCAAAATGAGGACATGGGTTTATTTTTTTTTTCAAGTAAAAGAATTGAATAGAGTATATTACAGAGTTTTTTAACTGGACAAACATGAGGGGTAGAAGCTGGGGAAAGAACAGACCATTTTGAGGAACTTCCCTGAAACTTCCTTTTTTTTTAACTTGTAAATATGTTATTCTAAACACTTGGAAGATTTCATTCCAAATTCAGAATCCGATAATTACAAAAACCCATGTATGTTTCAGAAAAACAAATTTAGTCTTAACAAAAAAATTTGTCCCATTTGTCTCAAAGCTAAAGCAAGGTATATAGAGCAGAAAAAGAATCAGAAATCATATTTACAATGTGTATACATGTGAGTCATTGCCAAAATTGTCCCTGTTAGTAGTAAACCAAGTTCCCTTGGTCCTGGAAGAGGTGGGTACAAAGAGTAGCTTCAGGATGAGTCTTTTTCTTTGACATGGCCCTACTTGATCTCTCCCTTCTCTAATGTAACTCTGCCCTCTTTTCACTTTTTTCTTTTCAGTCTCTTTTTTAAAAAATTTTTACTGTTCATTTGTTTCCCTTGTGCTACGGCTTACTTCTGGCTCAGCTCTTAAAGTGATGGATGTGGCTGGGGATGCTGTCTCCCCACTGCAGCTGCTACTGTTGAGCTTGTACTCTGTACTCCTTTATTTTAGGCTGTCTTACATACTATGTGTGCTCATCTGAGTATCTGGAGGCATGACTCAAGTCCACTTCTCAACTTAAAGATTCTAGCAGCATCTCATCATTTTCAGGGATGAGAAGGAATGCTTGTCCCTCTAAACTACTAATCCCAGAATGCCAATCAGTTCTCAAGCCCCTATTACAATAACCCACATAACCATGTATCTGGTTTTGTTTTCAAAGTTTTCATGCTTGTATTATTTCCTCCATTACAAGAATATAAGATCTTTGAAGTCAGGCACCATTTTTTTACACCTATGGTATCCCCACTGTATCTAGTACAGTGTTCTGCATGAAATGATTGTTGAATGAATGAATGAATAATGGAGGATCTTGTATTCCCTGCACAGTCTTGTCTACAGATTCTGACAATGAGAAAATGACAGAAGGGAAAAATGAATTCCTAAGTCTATAAGCCCTTTTGCAAATTTCATGCTCTTTTGGATATCTCCTCTTTAGAGGCTCCCATGGTAACTAGTAACAGGAGAGCAGAGGGACTGGTCTGATGCCAAATGCTCCCCAGAATATCTAATCTTATTTGCCAAATACAGAATTGAAAGAAAGGAGGAAAGTCAGTCACTGAATAATTAAACAATGAAAGAAGATCTGGCCACAGAGTTCTGGACTGGACTAATGATTCATGTTCAAGGTCCATATACCTACCCAAACAGCATAATATCATAAGCAGCAATAAAACATCCTGGAGAATAACCACCGTGAAGAGGGAAATCAAATCACTTCCTGGAGTTGGCTTTTGGCTTCTTCTATCTGCAAGAAGTGTCTATAATCCACAGCAAGGGAGTTTTATAGATACTGGGCCAAAATGTTCTTTGTCTCATCCACCTCCTAGTTTACCTGTAGTGAGAAATCTTGTATGGATGTAAATCTGGCAAAATGGTCTTGGAATTCTCTTCTCGCGCTTAAATTCTTTGATTCTTTGTCTTCTTTCATTGGTTGAATCTTTCCAATCCAAAGGTACATATCAAGGGGGTTCTGTGAGCTGACCAACAATATCGCATTAGAGTATAGCACTCATTTACTTCAATTATGTCTGCATTAAGGAACATTGTTTTATATTCAATAAAACTATATGATTAGAAAATATTATCCTTGCTCTAATTGCATTAATAACCTAAAGTGGGAGGGAGCACATAGATGAAGCTTCCCATAAAGACAGAAATGGTACGTTTTTTCCCTAGCAATGTAGGGAACTCCTGGTAAAGTACCTGCTCTTCAACTTGGGGAGTTGTCTGGGTCACTTAGAAGTTAATTGATTAGACCAAGGTCACATGGCCTCTGTGGGTCAGAGGTGGGGATCGAACCCAAGTCCTTATAGATCCAAAGTTGACTCTTCTTTATCCACTAAAGAAGAATACCTCTACTTGTACACATGGCAGTGTGAATATGTAAATATACATAATGAGAAAACACACAAATGACCCCAAAACATTCACAATACTGAAGAGCTATCAGTTGTTTAACAATTATTAGCAAAGAGTAGAAAGGTTTTGTGAATAAATTGCATTATACATAGTCTTTGACAGATTCTGACTATCCACATGAATCCTCTGTGTATTTAGATATGCATCTAGTATATTCTGGGTAGATCAGAGATAGAAGTGAATAATAGAATTATAGGATATGAGAGTCATGGGTAACCTCAGAAATAATAAAATTCAATTGATATCTGATTGCACAATAGATATTACCTTATACAACATCCATATGTAGTCAGGTAAGCCCTGCTAGAAGCCCTCAGGTGATCAAGAAATGACAACTTTGATGATCTGTTTTTTCCTTTGGGACACCTCTAATTGTCAGGTAGTTTTTCATTATATTAAGATAGAATCTACCTTTCATCAATTTCTACCTATTGGCCCAAACTGGGATCAACTAAATTAAGTCTAATGCTATTTTCCACATGATAACTCTTCAAATATTTTCAGATGGTCTTATTTTCCTTCGCTCCCAAGTCCTCTCTTCTCCAGGCTAAATATATCCAGTTACTCCAACTAATCCTCATATGGCATTGTCTCTGTTCCCCTCATCATCCTGGTCACCCTGCTCTGTTCTCCTTCCAGCTTGTCACACAAGCTGTGATGCTCAGACTGGATCCAATACACCAGATGTCCTCTGATGAACGCAGACTATAATGAAACAACTACCCTTTTTCTAGCCACTCCTCTTCCACTAATATAACCCAAGTTCACAAGAGCTTTTTTTATTTGTCTATCATAATATAATTTTGATTCATGTTGAATTTTTAGTCTACTTAAGCCAAGGATGATTTTTTCCCCTAGCTTGCTGTTTAACCATATGTCATTGATCTCATGCATATATAATAGATTGTCGATAACCTAAGGTCTTATCAACATTTTTTATATCCCAGTTCTGTGATTCAGTGAATTTACTATCCTTCCCAGGTTCTTGCTAATGGCAAATTTGATAAGTATAATATTTGTGTTTCCATCAAAGACCATTTAAATCAACAGCTATTAAGTGTGGTATACAAGGAACTGCTTAGTCCTGGGAACTCAAAGTCTCATCAGTCTCTGTCTTCGAGGAGCTTATGTTAACCTGGAGGATACAAAAAGAATACAAGTAAATGAATGCAAAGTAATTTGAAGTCAATGAGGGTGTTGTCAATTTGAGTGTTTAAGGAGGAGTTTGTGGAGGACTCTTTACTGACAAAATACAATTGGTTCACTATAAGATCCTTCTTCTTTTCTACTCTGTATCTCACAGTATCTTATCCCCATTTTCTCCTTTGCTCCTTTTTTCCCATCTCCTTGCCCAGGCTCAGTCTCTTCATTTGTTCTCATGATGCCATACCTTCAAAACTCAGCTCACATGCCACCTCCTACAGGAGGCCTATACTGTTTTTCCTAATTGATAGTACCATCACCCACAGTTATTACTTTCTATGTACTTTAAATGAGTGTGTATGTTGACTGCTCTGTGTTTATGGTGTTTCTCTAAATATATCTAATGTTCTTTGAGGGCAGGGGCTCTTTATATGTTTATATCCCTGGAGTATATAAAGCAGCTATATGTGTGCCTGCGTGTGTGTGTGTGTGTGTGTGTGTGCGTGTGTGTGTGTTTGCCCCATCAATCATCTATTCTTTTTTTATCTTCTCTCTTTATCCACTGGGTCTTTCTGCAATACCTGCAAATACACCCAGGTCTCCCACATCCTTAAAAAGAAAACCTTTGCTTGAATCTGTCATTCTCCCGTTCATGGTTTTACTCCTAGAAAGGGCTGTCTATATTGTTGCTTCCAGTTACTCATTTCCCATTCTTTTCTCAATTCTTCCAATCTGACTTCTTACACCACCACTCACATGAAACTTCTCCATAGGACTACTAATAATCTCTCTTGGCAATCTTGTTGATTCCCATGGCTTTTTTTATCTCTGTGTCATTGACTCAAATTTTTACATCACAAACTTTTCATTTGAAAATACAATTATATTCTCACCAAATCATTCTATCTCCTTCCATTTTTCTACTGAGTATGACACCATCCTTGTAGTAATCCCCAGATCCTTTATACTTACCTCTGCCACAACCACATATACTTCCAGATATCAGATTGTATTATTTCTCTGCAATAGTAATAGCTCCATTGGTGAGTTCGTGGGGTATCTCCCCCAAGCATATGAAGACTTCCCATAGCAGAATAGGTAGATGAGAACAGTTTTTCCACCAATGGCCCAGAAAGTGGCTGAAGCAGGCACTGTGAAGCACTTAGAGCTTGGTCACATGTCATAGACTTCAAGGTCATCCATTGCATCTCAGACCATTGCTAGTTGTCCTGATTTTGGTCTTGCCACTGGCCTTTGATGACTCTGGAAGAAAGCATGAGGCTGAAGACTTTGTGCAACTCTGCCTCTCTTAAATCCAATTCACATGCAAATCAAGACATCACCCCGTGATGTCCTTGGTCCTCTTCAAAAATGGACAAACAACAACAATCTCCACAATATATTGTTTGTTCCCTTCTCTTTTAGTTCAAGACCTCTTCAGCATTTACCTGTCTTTTGTAATATTGTCTCAATTCATCACCGTTCTTAAGTATTTCCCCTCTCTAATCCACTTGAGACATCTGTCAAATTTATATTTTTAAGATATAAACCTGATAATTATTTTTCTCTACTTAGAAATGTGCAATGGCTAACTGTTGCTTCTAGAATAAAATGCAAATCCCTGAACTTGGTATTTAAAGTACTCCATGATCTTCCTCTTATGTAACTTTCTCACCTTATTTCATGTCATTACCCTGCATGCACCCTCAGTTCTAGTCAAATTGGCCTACTACTGGCTCTCTGAGCACAGAATTCCATTTTCTGCTTCTGTTCATGAAAATTCTTAGTTGCCTGGGATGTATTCCCTCCTCACTTCTACCTTTTTGAATTCTTAACTTCCTTCGGAGAACAGCTCAGATGCCACCTTCTACACTGAGCCTTTTCTGATCCCTTTAGTTTTAAATCTCCTTGCCTACTTGAAATGGTTATATATGACTATTTATATATCTATTTAAAGAGCTGTGCCTTCCTCCCCCACCTTATCCCTGCCTCTCTCCTCAGAAGAATGAAAGCTTCTTGAGGCTAGTGACAATTTCATTTTTTGTGTTTATATTATTGGAACCGAACACAGTATCTTATTCAAATAAGAACTTAATGAATGTGTACTATATTGAGTGAAAACATTTTCACCTGAGGTAAGTTTTGAAGAGATGGAAGGATAAGAGGCAAAGCACAAAGGGCAATCAGCTTACAGTAAACCCTGAAGTTGGGAGATGAAATGTCAAGATTGGCAAACACCTTGTAGTCTTGTTTGTAATTCAGAGTGTGTTGGGGAGTTATGTAAAATAAGTCTGGAAAAATAACTTTGAAATCAGATTATGGAGTCCGCTCAATGTCAGGCTGGAAAGTGTACATTTGAATCTAGAGTCAGTAGGGTCACACTGCCAGTTTTTGAGCAGAAAGATGATATCAGACCTGTCACTGATCAAAACGTTAAACAAGACAGATCAAAGGAAGTCCTTAGACATTCCACAGTGGATGCCATCCACATTAGCAAGTATCTAATAATCAACACTTTTAAGTTTGTTCAATCAACTGCAAATTCACCTAAGTGTAATATCATCTAGCTCACATCTTTTAATATTGTCTACAAAGATATACAATATGTGGGCCTTTGGAAAGTTCCTTCATGTAACTCAGATGAACAATGTTGAAAATAATCTTGAGTGCATTTTCCCCTATCATTAAAGGAAAAAGAGGTCATGCCAGTGTGCTTTATTCTTGATAAACCCAAGCTGATACATAATGACCACTTTACTTTGTCAGTGCTCACCAACTCTCTCTTTAATAATTCATTAGATATTTTTCCTTGTATCAGCATCACTAATTTTCTCATGGTCTCAGTTTCTTTGTCTACAAAATGAGGAATGTACCAGATGGCCTCTAATTTCCCTTCCTGATGTAAATTTATGATTTTATGAAATGTGCTAGCATAGTGTCATTGCTTCTACCAATTCTTTCAGTATCTTTGCATGTAGTTCACCCTATCCAGTGTTTTTATTCTTATTTTTTCACTTATCTTGGGTTTCTATTTTGTCTTTTCCACTTTTTTCCCTTATCCTCCCCAGTTTGACACCTACTCTTCTTGGTAATACACACACACACACACACACACACACACATATGTATATGAGTATGTATATACCTATATACATGTATGTTTTATATATGTGTGTGTATGTATGTATGTAATTTTCAAAAGGTAGTCATATAATTCTGTCTTCTTTCAACCATGATCATCCTTTCATTTACCCCAAGCAGTGGAACTATTGCATTCTTATATTCTTCATCTTGCATTTATCTTACTATATGTATTTTTATATATACATATGTGTATACATGTTAATATTATATTGTATGTATAATTTGTACTGGTGTCTCATATATACATATTTAATTATTTATTAAATGAATATAATTTTTATTCTTTTGTGTTCATGTACCAGCCCTGCATTCTTTAAAGTAATTTGTCTTTCTTGAGCCATGGGTTCCCCCTAGCCTATCTTGAAATTTAAAAAAAAAAATCCATTCAATTAAAATCTGGGTTAACTGTCAGGACATGCTTGACAATGCCCTCTTTATCTATCATGAGCTAGAAGATGGTATGATCCCCTCTTCCCAATGTTTCCATAATTGTTAATTAAGCATAAAATGGGTTTTTTTGGTTTTTTGGTTTTTTTGTTTCACTGTTTGAAGGAGATTTAATTGTTTCAATATGGACATTAGCTCCACCAAAACATCATATATCCTTAATTAAGAGAAAATTTTTAGGAATCATAGTAACACCCCAAAGTAATTATCACAAATCCAGTTAATGATGAGTTTCTTTTAACTTAGAAAACATGTGTTTGCTAAGCGGGTATAATCTGCCATCAGACCCATACTTTCCAATTGTATAGGACCTGATTGAACTTGTGCTCCATTGGCATAGCCTTTGGGAACTATGGTCACCCTCACACTGTGGTAAAGCATTAGAGGAGAACTTTAAGGTGGTCTCTATGTTGAAAAATAAAATTTTCATGAAGGCATAACAAAGATTTGTCATCTACTCTGCATTTATCAGAGAGAGAAAAACTTCCATAAGCTGGCTAGGTAGGAAAAACCCCCTATATCTTGCTTCCATATCAACACAACTTGTCATGTCATTGCATTTTCTGGCCCAAATGTCTGTAGTATGTTGCCATAATGATGTATTTTCTATTTCCTTTGAAAAAGAATGCAATATTGCCACTTTATACCAATTCCATAAAAAAAAACACTCCAGGACATCTGCAATAGTTTCATTACAAGGCTTTTTATTTATTTATTTATTTTGTTTTCTGTCTCCCATTTCCTGTAACAAGAATCACTTATAGTGTTAGGTCTCTTTTGTTGGGAATGTGCAGCCACCTAATGTGCACCTGGTTAAATGAAAACAAGTCCATTAGTGCAATTGTAGCTCATCCAGATCTATGCATATATATAAAAACTCCTGAACTTATGAATACCAATATCCTAAACCTCCAAATAGCTGACAAATTCTTCCAGAGCTTCCAATAACAGCAGCAACAAAAATTGGCTGAACTAATGTGTTCTTCCATATATATTCCCCAATCCCGCCCCCTGCAAATGTCCTCCTTAATCACAGGAAGTGACCAAGGCATGCTAACTGATGCTTGTATCACTGCCATCTCTCTGGGGATTGGGAAGCTCATTTCCATAGATAGAAAATGATAAAGTTAGTGATTTTTTCACAGGACAGCACCTCTCCCATCCCCGCCCCCAAATAAAACACAGCACAATTTATTCTATAATGTGGCTGAAATAAATTCTGATTTTGATTCTGTGGAAAATTCCCTCTGATTTCCAAACAACCAACTTAACAGGGAACTTTTGAAACAGAACTCATTTTAAAATGAGGACTGCCTGTTATCTTTTCAAAACAGAAGCTGCATTGTTATGGACAGTAAACTACATCAAGCTAGTGGTTTCCAAGTGATGGTTGAAAGGATTGATGAAATAGTAGAACTAAATGCATTCACTTTTACAAATGCTTCATTCAAGTCCTTGAGAAATCTACATGTAAGAAAAGTAAATATTTCATTTTTAAGAGCCCTAGACAGGCAGGCACTTTCTATTTGCTAATCTGTAACAAAAGACCCCATCATAGGTAACATTTTGTTGTGTTCTAGAAGAACACCTAGCGCTTGGTATTTAAGGTATTTGCATCAAAACCATGTTCTTCTACACTCAGGCTCATAATTTCAGATCCAACCTAGACATTGTTTTGGCCATCTCAGAAAGCTCTGCATGTATAATACATGTGGAATGTAGTGTGTCAACTACAAATTATGTTTTGAAATGTATTTTGAAGACTGTGATGATCCACATTTTTGAGATTTAGAAAGATTTGGCCCTTTCACAAAGATAACTCTTGGCAATAAATATATATATATACACTGCACTGCTTTGCCCAAGCCCTTTGTTGCTATTTACAAGCAAGGCAATTTTTTAAGCTCTGTTGTAATAAATGGGTAAATTGAGAATCAGAGATTCGTGACTTAGTAGATTGAGTCTAACCACCAAAAACCTTATCCAGAGCAATGTCTACTCATCAAGCCCATGCTTGGTGAGAGAACCACAGAAGAGTTTAACCAAATAATCTTATCTTAGCTCAGGAGAAGCCTGGATAAGGAGATATGGATTTGAAAGTCATGGTTACACCAGGGAACATCCTAAGCAACATTGTTGGGAGGTAGGAAGAAAGGTACTTAAGACAGGGAAAGATTACTTAATTATTTGATCACATATCTGAGTGTCCTAGGAGTGTGAAACACTCCTTTATAGTGTTAGGTCTCTTTTGTTGGGAATGTGCACCCACCTAATGTGCACCTGGTTAAAAGAAAATAAGTCCATTAGTGCAACTAATAAAGGATAAAAAACTGAAACTTGAGAATTAGGGAGAAAAAAAGTGATCTGAGGTGATCAGACTCTGGAAAATTAAATAAGCCTATATAAATTTCACGATTATCATAGCTCTTCAGAGAAGGAATGTGAGAATTTCCCTTAATTGAGTAGACCAATGTTTAATGAGAGAAAATTTGTGCAGTCAGATGATTCACTCATCAGAGCTAAGATCAGAATTAGTAAAATACAAGAATATTAATAATGGGAAAAGATATGGTTTATAACAAACAAATTAATTCTAAAACATTTAAACAAATAATTAAAACTTAGATAGGAAATGTATAATAGAATTCAAATAGACACTGACTATAACATTTTATCATAAAGTTTAACCAAAGTAAATCAACTGCCACTATATGAAGACTAAAAGAGCCCAGAAAACACCTTTTACAGAAAAATTTAAGTTGAGAAACTGAGAAAATGACTGCCAACATAAGATTGGATTAGAACATAAGTATATGTAAAATCTTACCAAAAAAAGGGTGATGAATAATTATGAGCAATATCATTTCATAGAGAGAAGAAATAGAGGGCAAAATCTAATTAGGTAAATCTAGGCAAGAAATCCAGTGAAATAAAGTCACCCAATATCATTCAGGGAATAAAATTAAAGACTATAAAGATGAAAAATGGAAACAAAAATTCTAAACCCATTTTTAATTGACAGTGGAACCATCACACTTGGATACTAATATCAAGGTCTCCAAGGTACATATAAAGGAAGTAGAAATGCCACTAAAAAAGAACATAAATGGAAAAATATCAGTGGGGTTAGACCAAGTATATGTAGAGGAGATCTATTCTGGAGGTACTAAAGTTGTGAGGGAATTAAGACACCATCATTCAAGTATCTAAAAGAGAGGAAGATAGAGGAAGAATCTACGAAGTCTCAAATTTTATTAAGATCAAACAAAAAAAAAGGTAACTGGAG
Source organism: Trichosurus vulpecula (assembly GCF_011100635.1). NCBI lineage: Eukaryota > Metazoa > Chordata > Mammalia > Diprotodontia > Phalangeridae > Trichosurus > Trichosurus vulpecula. The sequence goes on along the minus strand of NC_050574.1, from coordinate 256,368,161 downwards.
GAAGTACAATAATTACTGACCTATATGCCTACTCTTCCACATATACAAAGTCTTTATGAAGGTTATCGCTGCATAAATTGCAGGTATCATCAATGTGATGTTAATAGGGAACAGCAGCTTTCACAAAAAAATTAACAATACACAAGCTATGATGTCACAATCACCTAATAGATGTATAAGAATAAAAAATTCCATTGTATTTATTGTTTGTTTATTATGAAATGAAGCACTTGATTCAGTAAACCAAAATTCCATCTTATATACTCTTTTAGAACAAGCCACTTAACACCGACATATCAAAATCATTCAAAATTCTTTGAAAGTTATAACAAGAAAACAATAACTCTGTTCCAACAGCTCCCCAACCATAAGTATGAGGTTCATGAAAATCATGCATCATTGTGATGGAGGAGTGTAGGGATTCCATATGGATAATGGATAGCATCTCTAGATGCTCCAGTTTGTTGATGACATTGTGTTGGTTGTATTAAGCACTAGAGTATTGTAGTGCCTCCTGAAAGAGGAATCCACTAATCACTAATAAAAAACTTTGGCTTTTCTATTTTTATAGGAAAAACCAAAAATATTAAGAATGCCTGTTGCTCATATATTTTGATGGATACTTGAAAGAGCTTGTCCAATAGTTTGAATATCTGGAATTGTATGAATGGACAATAAGGTCTCAAGAGAAGAGAGTGGGGGATTGCTTTCAAGAATCTGCAAAAGTCTTTTGTGACCCCAAGATTCCCATTTAAGCAAAGAATCACTTTTTTAATATCAGCATTATACCATTGTTGTTACATGGTCATGAGATCTGAAAAACAACTTCCTCCAAAGTACTAAAGAAAATCATCACACAGGAAGCACAGGAGAGATGCACGCTGGTTGTGAGCAGGCCCAGCAGGTAACAGTAGGGAACTCCATAAAAGGACAAGAGTAAAAGACATTATCAAGAAATTGTAAGGAAGAAAAAAAATAAGATAGGTTGGTCATGCAGCAAAGTCAAAGGATAAGAGGTGAACAGCTGAAGTACTCCATTAATACCCTGATGATGTCAGGAGAAATAGAGAAATGCCCCTTGTACATTGAGAACCAATTCTCAAGAGCTTTTGAGAGGACTAGATGGATTGTGATATGCTTCATTGAATGGACAGGAAAGAATAGGTAATGACATGCCTCATTGAGGTGGGGGAGGAACTACTAAAATGATGAATTTATAGATCCATTTGAATATGTGTGATGATAGAGATTTGTAATATGAGTAGTCACTGCAACTTGGTTTCAAATCTTGTTATTCTTAAGGATAGGACAAGGAATATGATGAAGAAAATATAACTGAATGCTTCTTTTATGTTTAATAGTATTTTTTTTAAAAAAATACATGTAAACAAAGTTTTCAACATTCACTTTTATAAGATTTTGAGTTCCAGACTTTTTTGTCCCTCCCTTCCACCCCGACCCAAGATGACAAGCAATATGAAATAGGTTATACATGTACAATCATATTAAACATATTTCCATATTGGTCATGTTGTGAAAGAAGAATCAGAACAAATGGGGAAAACCAAGAGAAAGAAAAAAAAACAATACCAACAAGATGATGAAAGTATTATGCTTAGATCTGTATTCAGATTGCATAGTTCTTTCTCTGGATGTGGATAGTATTTGCATCATGAATCTTTTGGAATTTTCTTAGAACATTGTATCGTTGAGAAGAGCAAAGTCTATCAAAGTTCATCATTGCATAATCTTGCTGTTGCCATGTATAATGTTCTCCTGGTTCTGCTCATTTTGCTCAGCATCAGTTCATGGAAGTCTTTCCAGGTTTTTCTGAAATCTGCCTGCTCATCATTTCTTATAGCACAGTAATATTCCATTATATTCATACACCACAACTTGTTCAGCTATTTCCCCATTGATGGGCATCCCCTCAATTTCCAGTTCTTTGCCATGAGGAAAGAGTTGCTATAATTTTTACATATAGATCCTTTTCCTTTTTGTTTTTTATCTCTTGTGATACAGAACTAGTAGTGATATTACTAGGTCAAACACTGTGAATGGTTTTATAGCCCTTTAAGCACAGTTCTAAATTGTTCTATAGAATGGTTGAATCAGTTCTCAACTCCACCAACAATCCATTAACATCTCATTTTTCCTACATCCCCTCCACCATTTGTCAATTTTCTATTCTCTCCTTTTAGCCAATCCAATAGGTGTGAGGTAGTACTTCAGAATTATTTTAATTTAAATTTTTCCAATTCATAGTGGGTCAGAGCATTTTTTTTCATATGGTTTCATTATGTCATCTGAAAACTATTCATATCTTTTGATCATTTATCAACTGGAAAATGGCTCTAATTTTTTATAAATTTGATTCAGTTCTTAATATGTTTAAAAAATGAGGCCTTTATCAGAGAAACTTGCTTTATTTTTTCCCAGTTACTATTCCTAACCTTATTTCCCTCTATCCTATTTCCCCTACCCCATTTATTCTATTCTTTCTCTCTCCTTTCACCCTGTACCTCCTCAAAAGTGTTTTGCTTCTGACTACCCCCTCCCCCAATCTGCCCTTCCTTCTATAACATCCCCCTCCCCCTTCTCTTATCCCCTTCCCTTTCTACTTTCCTGTGAGGTAAAACAGATTTCTGTATTCAGTTGAGGGTGTATGTTATTTCCTCTTTGAACCAATTCTGATGAGGGTAAGGTTTACTCACTCCCTCTAACCTCTCCCTACTTCCCTTACACAGTAAAAGCTTTTTCTTGCCTCTTTTATATGACATAATCTACTCCATTCTACCTCTCTCTTTACCTTTTTCCCAGTGCATTCCTTTCTATCCCATTCATTTTATTTTATTTTTAGATATCATCCCTTCAAATTCAATTCAAGCCTGTGCATTTTATCTATGTCTCCTTCTCACTGCCCTAATAATGAGAAAGTTCTTATGAGTTACAATTATCATATTCCCATATAGGAATATAAACAGTTTAACCTCATTTAATCCCTTATGATCTCCCTTTCCTGTTTACCTTTTTCATGCTTCTCTTGAGTCTTTTCGTCAAGAATGCTTGAAAGTCATCTATCTCATTGATTGTCCATTTTCCCCCTGAAGAATTATGCTCATTTTTCCTGGTTAGGTGATTCTTGGTTTTAATCCTAGCTCCTTTGCCATACAGAATATCATATTCCAAGCCCTCTGATCCTTTAATGTAGAAGCTGCTAAATCTTGTGTTATCCCAACTGTGGCTCCACCATACTTGAATTGTTTCTTTCCGGTCGCTTGCAATATTTTCTTCTTGACCTGGGAACTCTGGAATTTGGCTATAATATTTCTGAGAGTTTAATTTTAGGATCTCTTTCAGGAGATGATCAGTGGATTCATTCAATTTCAATTTTACCCTCTGGTTCTAGAATATCAGATCAATTTTCCTTGATAATTTCTTGAAAGGTGACGTCTATACACTTTTTTTTTTTTGATCATGGCTTTCAGATAGTCCAACAATTTTTAAATTGTCTTACCTGGATGGATTTCCCAGGTCAATTTTTTTTTCCAATGAGACATTTCATTGTCTTCTTTTTTATTTCATTCTTTTGATTTTGTTTATTGTTTCTTGATTTCTTATAAAGTCATTAGCTTCCATTTGCTCACTTCTAATTCTTAAGGAATCATTTTCTTCAGTGAGCTTTCATATCTCTTTTTTTTCCATTTAGTCAATTCTACATTTTAAAGAGTATTTTTTCTTCAGTGAATTTTTGTGCCTCTTTTTCCATTTGGCCAATTCTGCTTTTTAAGGCATTCTTCTCCTCATTGGCTTTTTGTACCTCCTTTACCATTTGGCCTTGTCTGTTTTTTAAGGTATTATTTTCTTCAGTATTTTTTATCTCTCTTTACCAAGCTGCTAACTCATTTTTCATTATTTTCTTGCAGCACTCTCATTTTTTCTTCCCAATTTTTCCTCTACCACTTGATTTTCAAAACTCTTTTTGAGCTCTTCCATGGCCTGCAACTGGATGTAGAAGCTTTGACTTTGTTATATTCCTATGAGTGTGCTTTTTTGATCTTTCTTGTCACCATAGTAATTTTCTATGGTCAGAATTTTATTCTGGGGGAAGCTAGGTGGTGCAGTGAGTAGAACCTGGAGTCCAGGAGTTCAAATCCAGCCTCAGACACTTGACACACTTACTAGCTGTGTGACCTTGGGTAAATCACTTAACCTCAATTCCCCTGCCTTCTCCCCTCCAAAAAAAAGAATCCCCCCAAACCAGAATTTTATCCTTTTGTTTGTTCATTTCCTCAACCTATTACTTGACTTTTAGTGCTTTGTTAAAGTGAGGCTCTGCTTCCAGGTTGGAGGGCATACAGTCCCAAGCTTCAGGAGTATTGTATATTTTCTAAAAGTTTTCATTGCTCCCAAGGTAGTATGATCTAAGGAGAGGTGCTTCCTCCTCTCCTGGCCTATATTCTGCTCTGTGAGTTACCACAAACATTTTCCTGCCATGGAACTGTGATGAGTGCCTGTACTCCAATGTGACTGCAAGCTCTGCTGTACTGGTGCTCCTCCTTGCCCTGAGACTGCCACCCAGCACCGTGACCCAGTTCTGAGTATGGGCAAAGCAACAGAGTCCTGCCTGAGTGCTAACAAAATGACCCCTGTAATCTCCTTCTGACCAGTTGCTTGACTCCCTCACCATCTGCAGGTTGAGATCTCTGGGCATAGCTTCTGCCATTGCTGATTCAGTGGCTCCCAAGGCTTGCTCCTGGTTTGCTTGGGCCCAATCTGCTTCTGTGCTGGCTTCGTCTGAGATCGACTGTTCTCCGCTATCACCCAGTGTGACAGACCTTTCCTGCTGACCTTCTAAGTTGTCTTTGGTGTCTGTGGACAGATAGGTGTGGAAACTGCCACTGCTGCCACTGATTCAGTTGCTCTGAGGCCTGCTCCTGGTTTGCTGGGTCCTGGACTGCACTCCTCTCTCACCCTGGTGCAAAAGACATGTCCTGCTGTCTCTCTATTTTGTCTTGGGCTGGAAAATTGTTTCACTGGGTTCTGTGGCTCTAGGATTTGTTTAGAATCATTATTTAAGGGTATTTAGAGGACTTTGGGGGAGAGCTCAGGCAAGTCTCTGTCTTTACTCTGCTACCTTGGCTCCACCTTCCTTAGCTTATTACTTTTATGGGTTTTTAACTTACTCAAAGTTTAGTTTCTTTTTTTAAAATTTGCATTAATATAGGCAACATACATTATTCTTTTGTTAAACTTCTCATTTCGAAGGTGAAGGAACTGAATTGACACAGCACTGAAATAACCACATTCACATAAAAATTTCTTCCTACCTTCCTTCCTTCCTTCTTTCTTTCGTCCCTTCCTTCCTTCCTCCCTTCCTAACTTCATTTCTTTCACAAAAATATTTTCTCTATATGAAAATGTGAAAATAAAATGTATCAAATTCTTATCAAATTATTTTATTTTGACTAATAAAGTCCTATGAGCTATTTATTTCTCCTCTATAGCTTTTACTTTTTGGCAGCAAAGAAATGAGGCCTGAATTTCCCCTGTTGCTTTTAAGATGAAACACAGAACTGATCTTTCCAAACTTCTTACTTGTGATCAAATGGATTGAACTTTTGATTTGAGTAGGCAATTTAAAGAACCTGTGCCAAAAGCAACTTATTGAAATTCAAATGTTGACAAAAGAATTTAAGCCAGTACTTTACTTTTCTAAATCCAGAAACCTTGGACCAAATTCTGAGTATTATGAACAAAGTCAAAAGAAAATAAATCACTGTCCTCATAGGGAACGTAAAAGCTCCAATTCAATAAGAATAAGACTAATAAATATGACTTATAACTAAGGTTAATAGAAAAATTTGACTTACAGTTTTCGAAAAGCCCTGAAATCTGTTCCTGATTTCATGGTATTCATTGTAAAATATAAATAAAGCCACTCTATATGTCAAATCTATTCTGTTCAGTTTTTATGACTCAGGTTTGGGGAAATCTTCAGACAAAACAGTGAGAGCCAAACAGAAGGAGAGCATTAACTTTAATTTACAAGTCCTTGTACTTAAATCTGATAGACTGACATAGATCTATTGTAATCTCACCAATCTTCACAATATATTATGTTTACAGTATATTGTATATTCCCTCTGGCTTGGAGTGAATGTCAACAGTAACTGTTCCTCTTTGGAACAGTAACCCTGAGGGTCTTTCCTTCCCAGCTTGTTTTTTTTCCCTTTTTTTTCCCCTTAATTAAAGGGGTCATCCCTTGACTCACTTCTTTAAAGGCCTATTCACTAAATGGGCATTACTTCACTCTACATGAGTACATGAAAAAGACCTTAGCTTCTTAGGCCTTAGCCTTAGAACTTAGGCCTTAGCCTCTTCCTTGACACAGACTGCCATCGCATCCTGCTACAGTCATCCTGATGAATATCTGGTCACTGGATTCAGATGGCTCTGGAGGAGAAAGTGAGGCTGGTAACCTTGCACAGACCTCCCTCACTCAAAGTCAACTGCAAGTCATGTCATCATTTCCCTGATGCCATGGTCCTCATTGAAAACAAAAAACAAAACAACAACAGCACAATAATATTGTACATTTAAACTTTGTATTAAAAATATTTTAATCTCACAAGTTCCCTAGAAGTTTTGCTATAGAATAAATATTATAGAAATGGACCTGTCAGGATATTTTGTCCAGCTCCTACCTAATTTTATTCATGAGGAGAAAACTGAAAGCTACTTTAAGTGACCAAGAACACAGAATTTGAACCCAGCTCTTTGAATTCAAGGCAGTACTCTTTTCACAATATCCTACTCTATTCGAATCATGATAGATTCTCAGAATTACCCAAAATATACTTGTCGTTTATTTTAAAGATTTTTATTCAGGATCCATTTAAAGCAGTACGATTATACGAGACTTTGACTTTTCAGTCCCACAGACTTTTTTTCTACTTTTTTCCCCACCTCCCAACCAGGTTCCTAGAATATTAGAAAGAAAACCCTAACATCAATGCAAAAATGGTGCCAACAAGAATAGATGAATCAGGGATTACTAAGGCCCAAATATCTAATTAAATATGAGAGAAATAGATGTAATTCTCAGAAGCTCAAGCTAATTAGAATGAACAAAAAAAAAATGGATGGAACAGGCACATCAACAGCCTACAGAAAAACCTCTATCTAAGGGATGATGTGTGAACAGGATTTCTGACATGTAATTATTTTGCAATTCGGTGACCTTCCTAATTCAGTGATGGGAGTGATGCTTCTAATATTTATATTGCAATCTGACTTATGGAGGGTGAAAGGAAGAGGATCTTTTTCATCATTTCCTATAAATCCTCTTCAAAATTTCCAATCAACATGACCTAGGGTGGCTTTTTTCTATGTCTCTGCATATGGGTGCTATTGGACCAAGTGTGGTTTTCAGGTCTTCCTGATTTCAAATGAACTACTCTGTCTGTGATATCATTTTGCTCAAACATAGATCCTCTTTGTTCTCTAATTATAAAAGGTAGAGAGTGATAAGGAATGGGGTAAGGAATTTTGTGTTAATTAGAAATTGAAATATGTTTTTCCCCTAAAATTAAAAAACTGTAATGTTACATATTGTCTAAATACTCATACTTTTTGGAGTGGGGGTAGGGTAAAAGTGGGTATAGTTGTTAGAGGACTGATAATTCATATTTGTTTATTAAAAGCCTATTTTAATATCAGCTTGGTTAAATGAATCTTCATCACATGGAAAATATGATACTTTCTTTTGACTCTTTAAACCAAGAAATAAAATAAAGAATAGTTTCCTGGATACCTCTTGCTATTTTACATTAGAAGCCTAGGATCCTGCCTTTTTGGCATGTGCCTTGCTCTGAGTCCAGGTAACCTTGGTCACCTTCATTGAGGAAATATGATGGAGTAAAAACACTTCAAATTTTATAAATATATACATATGCACATGCACACACACACATATATATGTACACGTGTATATATATATATATATATACATATATATATATATACACATATATAATAGCAAACTATTTTAATATGTGTGTAGGAAATGTATATTACTTCTGTGCTGTAGAAAGTTGTTAAAAGAGTTTTTCTTTTTTTTTCCTCTTGGCGTTTATCAAGATTAAAGCCATTAATAGCATATGAAATCTTCAGAAATGTTACAGATGATCTAACCTCTTCTGGGACACAGCTAGTCTAACACTTACCTCTTTCTCCTCCACCTCTTGCCCCAACTTTTTTATTTTCTTGCCCAGAGGTACTATGGTATGCACTTAGATTGAGAAAATAATGAGATCAGACACTGCTATAAAACTGAGGTCTGTGTGAACTTCAGCGAGTCACTTAGCCTGAGAAAGCATATACTGCAAAGAATGCTGGCTTGACAATCAGAGGAGTTGTGTTCAAATCATGTCTCTGCTAACTCTGCTTTTGTGACCTTGGGCAAGTTATTTAATCTCTCTGAGCCTCAGTTTCCTCATTTTAAAAATGAGAGGAGTTGAAGTAGATAACCTTTAAGATTCCTTCTAGCTCTAATTCGAGGATGTTGTGATTTTTGCTCCCTCATCTGTGAAAAAGTTATGAGAATTGTTTTGTGAGGCACAGGGTTATTTTAAGGATCAAACGGATATTAAATTGATAACAATGAATATGCAAGTAAATTTAGGCAGTATTATAATTTTTATTATACTGACTCAATCTACTCATAAGCAACCAGTATTCCAAATCATATTTGAACTGCAAGAGTTAACCACAGTGAAAGTGTTCCATTGCTGAGCGTCTGCCATACAGATTGTCACACGAGTAAAGGAATCAATTGATTCAATTACATATAGAAAATCTGCTTGTGTTTCTGTGAGCAGTTATATAGTTATATTTACCAAGTTCTTTTTTATCTTAGTGAGTAAACTCCCAAGTGTTTTATATACTCAGTATTTATTTTAAATGAAATTTCACTTTCCAACTCTTTCTACTAGGCTTTATTGGTGTTATAAAAAAAAATACCTGATGATTCGCATGGATATATTTTCTATGCTGCAACTTAGTCCAATAATAGTCAGTTGAAACCCTATTTACCACAGTGAGAATAAGGTAGGTCACCAAGATACCCATCCATTGTAGGAGAGAAGAGAACAAGAATGTTGTCATTGGATCTAAGGTGTCTTGCCCCACTGCAGAAATTGGGGGTGTGTTGGATATTGGGGAGGAACATAACATCCACCATTCTGATAGGAAATGGAGCCAGACCTCTGTCATACTCTTCATAAAGGAGATCACAGAGGACAAAGGGGGATCAAAGGGAATCTCTTCAAGACTGTTGTTTAGAATAAGGAAGGAAAAAAGAGAATGAGGAAAACTGAAATTTCAGTCTACTCAGTACTGAATGCTTTCATAAGATGCTGAGGGTTTTGGATGCTTTTTTTTTTAAATTTAAATTTATTTATTTAACATATTTAGTTTTCAGCATTGATTTTCACAAGAGTTTGAATTACAAATTTTCTCCCCATTTCTACCCTCTCCCCGACTCCAAGATGGCATATATTCTGGTTGCCCTGTTCCCCAGTCAGCCCTCCCCTCTATCACCCCACTCCCCTCTCATCCCCCTTTCCCTTCCTTTCTTGTAGGGTTTTAAGATAGAGTTAGGAGGTAGTGGGGCTGGAGGAATGCTAAAACTAGTGGTGGTAGTGTAGGATGAGACAACTAGTGCTATATGACTGTGAGATCTATTTGTATCTTACCTTATTTCCTCATGTAAACAAATATAAATAACCCTGAATTTTTCAAGGTCATTGCTAAACTGTGGTGGGTTTTAACCAGCTCAGACTGACATAGCCATTGTCTATGGACAGGCCTAGCTAATTTCAGAGAAACATCACCAGGTGGGTTGTAGAAGGCAAGTTTGTTCATCTGTAGCAACAGGATAAGACCACCTGCTAAGTTCTAGAGAGCTTATGCTCTTCATTGACAGAGGGAGATAAGGCTTGCTAGAGGGAGCTTCCTTATTTAGGAGTTTCCTACCCTGATGAAATCACAGGTTTAGACAGAAAAAAGTATTAAAGTATATAGAAAGTTCTTCCTTATTTATCTTGGTCCTGTAAAGATACAAAGTGATTTTGCTGTGGTTGTTTTCATGCCATTCACAGTCATGAGAATTGAATTAATCTGATCACAGGAAAATATATATACTCAATAGGGAATACATTGTCTGTTCTTCCACATTACTACAATCAGGGCTTGTGTTAGTTATCAGACAGTCAACAGCTATTTTTTTATGGGACAGTATATCTGGATTTACAAGTGCAGTAGCAGAATCTAAAAGCTGATTGCATAGATCTGCAGAGAACAGAGACTTGTAAATGCTTCATATTGTATTCCTAGCACAGCCTGAATAAGCTATGAAAGTTTCTATCCTTTGGAATATGTCTTAAAGTAAAACTTACATGAGTGTGGTAGGGCTGTCATTTGGAACTTACCTTCCTTTCTATTGGATAACTAGATGAAAGGCTGAGTCCATCTTCCCTTGCTAAAAAAGAAGCGTCACCTTTAACTTTGTTTTCTTTCTCAGTAAATTGACTGGAACTCTGATGTAATCCCTGGAGTAGCTGACAGAGTGCTAACTGAAGGTAATGTTAGACTTTGCCAGCCAAAGTAATGCCCTAGAAGTGTAGGTTCATCAAGAAAATGCCATGGTGCCAGCATTCCTTTGCATTCTGATGAACACCTGTGTTATCATGTTTGTGGTTTTTAATCAATATAGTCCAAAGTCTTAATAAACTGCTTGATTTCCTTCAAACCTAACTAAATGTTAATACTTTTTAAATTCTGAATTTTGTAGCACTTTTTTTTTAGCTTTTTGCTTCTGAAGCTCATGTTTAATGCATGGTGTTATAATTTTTCTGCAGATCATGAAGCTCATCATAAAACTTTTTTTTTCATCATATACATCAAGGCTTTGAGAAATCTGTGATCTTACCCATGTGGACACTCAGTCGACTAGTTCTATTTATGTTCCATCCAGGCCTTCTCCTACACAATTCTTGTCTATTAATTTCTGTAAATTCATTTAAAGGATTTATTCAACATGCTAGAGCCATTCTTCTTAAAGTTTCCACTTCCTAAACATTCCCAGCTGTTATTTCCATTTGATTCTTCTTGTCATCTTCTTTACTAACTCTCTTCAGAAAACTGGTCTCCACTCATGAAACCTCTCTGGATTACAACAAACTAGATATGGCCTTATCTTGTTCAATCTAAGCCACCACACCACTTCCTGAACATTCTCTGACATAGCACCTCAGATACATCCTTTCCTAAATAATTCCCCTTCCACTTGCACATAGATCAGTAAACTCCTGAAAGCAAAAAACAGCTCTTGAACATCTGCAAATATTAGAACAAGAAACTTTCTATTCAGTAGTCTCTAGATTTTTTTTTTATTCAGACAATCAGAAGCATGATGGACAGGACCTGATCTCATTCAGTAGCAAAGACTATGATATTTCTGTCCATTGGTTCCTCACCCCATGTCCCATGTGCACCAATATTCTGGATTGCCTTTTTACTGGTCAGTTTGACTCCTGTGACCAACCTCAGTGATCATACCAGGCCCTTCCTTACTTTTCAGTAGGCAGTCCTAATAGTAGAAGCTCAATGAAATCCAAATGAGATACTCATTCAAATTTCCCAACTCCTATTGCTGGAGGGAGGGAGAGGCATCAGAAAGTCAAAATCCCATGGCAAAGCAAGATGCTTGAAGTCCTAACTGGATCTTGCCATGCCATTGTTTTTTTTTTTTTTTTTTCCCATTGACCTCTGTTCCAATTTCCACTCTACTTACTGCTAAAGTTGCCAATCACTCTGCTTCTTATGACTTGCTTCTCTCCCCTCTGCAGATTTTCACCAATTTGCCCCTGGTCCTGACTCACGGACAAAGGATTCAGTCATACAATTACAATAATATTAAAGGGAAATGGCTGGAGGTCAAGGTGAAGACCAGATCAGTGTTTTGCCTATTCACCATAAAAAAATTCCTCCTCTTTCTCCCCCACCAAACCCCTTCCCAGTTAATAATAGAAACTTGTCCTTCCTTAAAAAATAGAAAAAAAATTAGACAGGATCCTTCCTGATAACCCCTCCCTGCTGCCCTTCCATTTTTTATGAAGGCAAAATACTTCTAGTTTTGCTTACCCTTGGTTCAGGCAGGTCAAAGAGTAGAGCTACAGGTCAAAGAGGATTATTATGCTGATATTCAGAGAAAAACAAAGTTTCCACAATACCCTTCATTTCAGATAAATCTGATGTCACCTTTTACAGATTAAGTATCATGAATGAATTTTATCCATTGGGAAAAATATTCACAATGAATTTGCATTTCATTTCATTGGATATGCTATATTTCATTAGCACAACTGACTGAAACTGTAGCAAATACAAGGGTCCATTGCACTAACTAATCTCATAGGATAAAGTCATTCTTTAAATCAAGGACTCTTAAACTGGGAGTCTGTTTTAAAATTTTTTTGATAACTGCATTTCAATATAATCAATTTTCTTTAGATCCTAGGCACTTTTTATTTGTCTAAAAACATAATTTGGAGAAGAGGTACATAGACTTCACCAAACTTCCAAAGTATCCAGGATACAGACACACACATTAAAAACTTCATTAATCAAATACTGCCTTCCATGCTCTGGATATTCTCTGGCTTCATTGGTTCTCTTACATAAATGTATATGCATTTCTCCTATTTGTTTGCTTTGTTTTGTACATTGGATAAATTCTTTAGTGCAGAAATTTTAGTTTTCTTTTTGTTGGTGTCTACCACAGTGTCTAGTGTCATTACCTATATGCAATGGGTACTCAAGGAAATGCTATTGTCTGATTGATTTAATGAATATCATGGTACCAAGAAAATCCCCCCTTGAATATGGGAGATCATCCTAAGTGTGGTGAGAAGAGACAGAGAAAGAAAGAGAGGAAGAAAGAAAAAACAAGGAAGGGAAGAAATCACTATGAAGTCAGAAACTTGGGTTTACAATTCTAGCTTTACCACCTACCAGCTGTGTGATCCTATGATCTTTGACCAGTCACACTTTAATCCTCTGGACCTCAGTACTCTCACCCACAAGATGAGCAGGCAGCACCAGATTTTCTAAAGGCTGATCCTATAATAAAATTCTATGATTCTAAACCAGGTCTAATTGGACATGTGTTGGACCACTTTTCCCAGCTATGGACTTCACTGCTACTAAGAGATCACACTCTAGAGTCTGTGCATGACACTGGTTTCTTTTTCCTAGAGAAAGTGTATTGCCCTAGGGTCAAGTCCATGAAAAAAGGGTCTTTTGGTACGTTAAGGGATCACTAGCCATTGCAGTTTATCTTTTTCTCTGACTTTTTAATCAGCTCATATAGCCATTGAATTTTCCATAGGAGCTCTACTTCTCATCCAATTTCACCTCTCCTTTCCTTTTACTTGGTAGTCCTTTCAGTCCTAGGATTTTTTGAAGCTAAACCTGCCCTTTCAGTCCATATAGGTTACACCAGATAGTTTTGTTTTCAATTCATATGGTGATCACCTCCAAAAAGAAAGGGAAGAAGGAAGAGGGGAAAAAAGGGAAGAAAGGAAGGAAACCTATGTTGCAAACTCCAAGACAAATAGTACTTCAATTTAAAAGTTCCAATGACAAATGAATTCTGCAAGTGATCAGGAACAAGACCTTCAAACATAAAGGGAAAGAAATTTGAATGACCCAAGACTTCTACTACTATTACACACCTGAAGTCATGTAAGTAAATGGTCCATGTTCTCAAAAGCAAAGGAGCTATAGACATAAGCCAATCTGACACACCTAGCAATACTGAAGTCAAGTATTGATGGAATAGATACATATTCAGTAAAAAAGAGGCATTAAACATTGAGGGGAAGGGGATGGATGTGAGCAGATTATATGCTTTTTGGACACTGGAAACACTGACACTCATGAAAACAACACAAATGCAGCAACCAAGAAAGGCACAATGAATAAAATAATCTTCCCAGAAGGGAAAGAAATAGGAAAAAGAAACTAAAAAAAGAGAAAGATACTTAATGGCTTTTAACACAACAAAAACAACAACCCAACAACAGAGGAAACAAGGTTTGAGGCAGAATTTGAGTAGAAGTAAAAGTGGAGGACCAGGTCTGAAACATCAGGACTAAAACTCACAACGTACAGATGACTAACTTTTTTTTTTAATGAGTGTGAGGGAGATGCTAAATGTGAGAATGGTGGGATGCATAAAAGGGGAGGAGGAAGAAAGATAGAGGGGAATGTGTAATGCATCCTAATGAATCAAAGATGATGAATGCTGGGGAAAATAATTTTTGGAGTCTCTCAGGAAGAAGAGAAACTATAGAAAAATAGGAGAATTGGCAAAGTGAGTGTATGGGATGAAAAACCCTCACCAATTAAAAGTTAATAAGGAGCCATCTCAGGGTGGGAACAGAAATAAATTTTATTCAATTCTTGAGAATTGGGCGTCCTCTGCTAGCACAGAGCAGAATCAGCAAAGGAGGCACTTTACAAGAGGCAAAGCACCCATAATTATACCTAACACAAGAGAATTCCCGCCCACCCTCTGACCCTTCTCACCATTGGCTGGGATGCAGGTTTACAATCTGAGCATGAAAACTAGACAAAGAACTGGGAAATTGAGGCACAGAAACTCCAATTCCCATTCCCTTAGTTAATGATTACAACTGAAGTGACATCTTTAAATCTAAAGAAGGAGAAAAGGATAAGGGGAGGGGGAGACCCTCTCCATTCTCTTACAGTACTTTTACAGTAAAGGAAACCAGGTCACAGTGACCCTATTCTTACTGAGCAAATCTTTAAACCAGAGCCAGAAGAAAGAACAAACAGTTTCAGGGTAAACTTTCCCAGAGGCTGAGCCATCAGACTCTCATGGCCTCAGAATTTTTTAGTCACTTCCCTATTTCTTGATTTTTAAACATTTCTTAGTATATATATATTTATACATATCTTCCCTGTGAACTCTTCACATTTTATTTACCTCACACAGTGAGGAATTAAAAAGGGAACAAAGATAGCAGGAAATCGCAATTCATTTCTGGAACCAGTTCCTCCCTCCCAGCAATGATTTGAGATTTTCCTCTTTCTCCTGAAGTGGGGAGAGAGATTCTGTAATAGTAGAATTTAAAAGCATATAATTTTAAATTATGATTTTGTTATAAATGTTAATTATATATTTAATTATAATTATGTTTAATTATACATTTATTATATATTTAATTATTATAAATAATTATAACTTAAAAGTATGTAATTTTAAATGATTATATTCTTAGAAAATTATTGCTAAGAGAATATTACATCACCATTTAACATCTTGAATCAAAAGAAAGAAAATCAAAGTTCTTGGGGCAACTGACGTTCAGGAGGGCATAGAGACTTCACGGCAAATGGGGGGAAATGATCACGGGGAGGGCAGAGCAGAGTAATGATGGACAATCAGAGACACAGGTAAATTTCTACCATGGGACAATGCTTTCTATCTCATGCAGGAATTGATACTTCTAAGTGTGAGGCACAACAGAAGAAAAAGGAGAGAGGGAGTGTCAAGAACTATAAAGCAATACTTTTGAAGCTGTTCAGAAGAAAAAAAACTCTAAATAGGTACATTAGAATCTTTAATTCTTTGAGGAACACAGAGACTAAAGGAGCAATAAATAACTTTAAGAACTATAAATACTTAAAAGCCCACAATAGACAGAAATGGAAGAGAATTACCAATGAGAAGGAAAATAAATCCTTTCTAAAGAAAAAAGAAAAAAATTAAATGATAAAAGATGTTGAAGGCGTAAGAAAGGGATCTTCATAAATATTTATATGTGAGGAGGAAAGGCGGAAGAAAGAAAAACAAAGTAATAGGTTTAAGTTGTAGAACTCCAAAACTAGTCAAAGGGATCAATATAAATAGGAGGGGGAAGGTTTTGAGAGTGAGGGAAAGAGGCTCTGTTATTTCCTTAAAGTAGAGAAATGTATTCTCTTGCTGTCTGTCTCTCTGTCTCTCTCTCTCTCTCTGTGTATATCCCTCTCTCTCCCTTTCTCTCTCTCCCTCCTTCCTTCTCTTCTTCTCTCCTCCAAAACCCTCTCTGCTACTTCCAATCACTTGTATTCAGGAGCTAGCTGGATGGACTCTTAAGAATTGTTAATATTCAATGTGAGCTTTTACAACTTGCAAAAGGTCAGAATCTACAAATCAAGCCTTGATGATTGTTGTTGTCTTTGTTGATTGCCTAAACTTAAGAAAGTGATGGAGAAAATGTTTATAAAGCAGATTAAACTTAAAGGTGTATAGTAACTTTTTTTTTTCAGAGGCAGTCATTAAACATTTACCAACACACTCATGATTACAACCATACTCAGCTCTGCATTATCTTTCAGACAAATCATCTTTCTTTTACAAATAATTCTTTTTACAAATATAAACCATACTCCAAATATACCCTAGACATCCCTGAAGAATTTTATCTAGGAGATAGTGCTATTTTTCAATCTAGTACATTAATGGGATTTACCCAGGCTGAGTTTTCATTTATATTACTGTACAAGAAATACTAACCTAAACTAACTCTGGAATTGCAAAGTGAGACATCTCACATTGAAGCAGCTAGGTGGCATAGTGGACAGAATGCTAGATGTAAAATCAAGTAAACCTGACAGAATCTTTCCTCATGTACTTAATAGTCATTTGACAATGGGACTTTCACTTAACCTCTCTTAGTCTTAGTTTCTTCATTTCTAAAAAGAGGTTAAATATTAGCACCTACCTCACATGTATTTTGTGAGGATCAAATGAGGTAATGAATCAAATGTATTTTTCACACTTTAAAGCACTCTACAAATGCTAGCTATTACTATTCTAGGAGAAAACAATTTTAATGGCCTAAGCTGGTTAGGGACAGTATCATTTTATACAAAGGAAGAAAAAGTAAGATGTGGCATATTACAAGTGCAGCAGTCCAGGGTAAGTGAATCCCAGGAACTGTTAAACACACTACTCATTAGCAGGGGAGATAATGCTGAATATGATGGTTGATATAATCCCTCTGGTGTTAAGGGAGATGGGCTATGCATCCATCAGTCATTCTACCTATTCTCACTATGTCTCTTTTGCTCACTTTGATACAGTAGAGAAAGAAATTCAGTTCTAGTCAGACTAATAATTAGTAAAAACAGAAAAACACTTTCAAAGCCTCCTATTGTTTTTTATCAATAAGAAATACATTAAGCACTTACCATGCGCCAGCATATTTTTCTAATCAATATTGTAAAAAAAATTCATACAGCTCTGAGAATAAGCATGGTGTAATGAATTGAAGTGAGGACGACACTTGTAGTAATTAAGACAAGAGTGCAAGTCCTCTCTTTTACAACTATTAATTATATGACAACAGGTGAATCAATTAACTTCTTGGTGCCTCATATAAGTTGCCGACAACTTGCTGATCTTCATTTGTGGAGTTTTCAGTGACATCACCAGTCTGGAAAAAAAAACACAAATAAAATAACAGAATGATAGTACTATATAATTTATATAAAATAGAAGGATAGTGATGAGGTCAGAGAACCATACGCTATTAGGGGTGCTCGAGACACCAAAATACCAACACGTCAGGTGCTGCTTAAATGAATTTGACTCAAGCCTTCTCGAAGTCAAAGAGAAAAACAAAGTTTATTACAGATTTGCCATATTCTCAAGAAATCTCACCATTTGTGATGCTTGTTTTCATAAGCAGACCAGATTCAATCTGAGGTAGATTGAATCTGAGCACCATCTTGGAGGCAAGATGAAACTTATATACAGAAAGAATGTGGGAGGAATCTAGGGTGGTTCTAGGGCGATGGGAGAAGGAGTTTAAGGAGGGTCTTGAGGAGGAGTCTAAGGATGGGCTTGATGGGACTGGGGTGAGGTCAGACTCCAGGAACCAAGAGAATGGGATTAAGGGTGGGAAGTAGCTGAAGGCTACCTGGAGATAACAGACAATGTAGGGCTAGGCTAGTTTAAGGGTAATAAATTTGAGCGTAGACACTTTGATATGATCATGGGTAGAAACTAGCCAGATAATGGAAGGCTAGGCTAGGTTAAGAGTGACCTAGGGATTTGGGCCTAGCCATAATGAAAGGCTTATGGCTTCAGGCAAAAGCCTCATCTAGTGGGAAGATTCAAGGAGAATTCAAGGGGCTCCCTGACCCTGTACCCCATCAATAGTACTATATAATATAATGATAGTATTTTATATATATATACATATACATATATATATATATATATATATATATATATATTTAATAAAACCTTCTATATAGCCTGTTTTTTGGAAAAAATTTCCAAGGGATGTTTTTTTGTCATTTGTATAAATATTATCAACTTAAAAAGTTTCATATTTTTATGAAATGCTAAATAAAATAGAGTTTTTCTCTGAACAATAATCCAATTAAAAATACATACTATTCAATACATCACAGTTTACTAATACAGTAACACTTACTATGTACTCAGTCCTAATAATGAGTTAATGTGACCACACCAAGATGCTTTCATAATATGTTTCTCAATATCATAACTTTCTCTACTTCTTTTATTTTATTCGACATAATGCAAAAATATTTACTTTTCTCCAAATGTTAAGAGGGAGCATGCTTAGAAAGTGCCCTGTATTTGGAATATGAATATCTAGGTGTAATGTAGGCAGTCCTACCTACCTTGAGTAGCATTCCTAAACTCTCTGGGTGAGTTTCCTTATTTATGAATGAGATGACTTGTTTCTAAGATCATTTTCAACTCCAAATTATATAAAAGAGAAGTGTGTCCTGCAGTATCATTACTTCTGTCAATAACAACAAAAATAGAAAGTTTTAAAAGTATTTTTAGCTTTATTTTTCATATTATCTTCATAACCATAATGAAATAAACATATTTCCCAAAATAGATCTTTTGGAAAGAGGGGAATGATGCTAAACATGATTCCCACAAAATATTATTATTATTCTTGTAATCAGGCTTCATTTAAGTGAGAATGGGTAATTTGCCATGTATATAATATTGATGGGGTATAGGTTACTGATAATGATGGGATATAGACTTTGGGACCTCCTTGAACACTCCTTGAATCTTCCCACTAGATGAGGTTTTTGCCTGACACCATAAGCCTTTCATTATGGCTAGGCCCAAATCTCTGTTACTCTTAACCTAGCCTAGCCCTCCATTGTCTGGCTACTTCCCACCCTTGATCCTATCAAGATATCTATACCCAAATCTGTACCCTTAAACTAGCCTAGCCCTCTGTTGTCTGTCATTTCTAGGTATCCTTCAGTTATTTCCCACCCTGAATCCCATCCCTGTAGCCTGATCTCTAGCTACCCCAGTACCATCAAGATCCTACTTAGACTCCTTCTCAAGACTTAAATATAAACCCCTAAACCCCTCCTCCCATCACCCCAGAACCACCTCTAGATCCCTCCCACAGTCTTTCTGTATATAAGATCCATCCTGACTCCATGAAGGTGCTCAGATTCAATGTACTTCAGATTCAGCCTGGCTGGCTTGTCAACACAAGAGTCACAAAAGCTCAGACTCTTTAGGGTCTATCCAATATGGTGAATCTGTATTAAACATTTTTTTTCCTATTTGGCTGAAAGAAGGCTTGAGTTGAATTCCTTTGGCAGGACCCAGCATGTCAGTATTTTGGGGTCCCTAGCTCCCTTAAACCTCAGCATATGGTTCCCTGACCTCAACAATATGATTTAAATGTTAAAGGGGAAAGAGTTCCTTCCTCCAAAAATATGTTCTTGGGTCAGTTTAATCCAGGCATAGCAAGAGGTACTGTTTTCACCCCAGGGCTATCTTGGGGGTAAAAAGGTTTCCTCAGGAATAGCTTTTTATGAATACCTATTAGTGGAAGTCTAAGTCTAAGGAGTATACTATTGGTACAACTATATGATGATTCAGCCATTCTGGAGGGCAATTTAGAACTGTGGGGAAAATAATTTAAACAGTTTCTATTTTCTGTCTTTTAATTCACTATTAGAAATATACCTCAAGACAGTCAAAGAGAATGAAAGTCTCCATATATGCTGACTTTTATAGCAGTATTTTTTTTGTGGTAACAAAAAAGTAGAAATAAAATGAGTGTCCAGTGATTGATGAGTGGTTGGTAAATTTTGACATGTGAATGTGATGAAAACATTGTAAATAATAACAGATATTAAGAAACAAAGAATGATAAGAAAATATATATGAATAGATGAGTGAAGAAAGTAAAAGCAGTAGACTGAACTAAGGCTTATTAAATTCACAAAACAGTGAATGAAAACAATAGTAAAGTCATGAGAATTCACATTAAAGACAATGTCCAATCTTTGTTAGTATTAAGCAAAATGGCCACTCACTCTTCTATCCCTATGATATTGCACTGGCCTTCCCATATGCACTCCTATCACCACTCCCTCTTACAATTCTTAGTTTTCTTCAAACCTTAGGTCAAGTGCCCCCTTACACAAAAAGCCTCTCCTGATTCTCTCAACTTGTATATATTTTATATGTAATTATAACACACATATAATTTTTCTTAATAGAATGTATACTCCCTAAGAGCAAGCTCTTTTTGGATCCTCAGTGCCTAACAGAGTGTTTAAAAAAATAATAGATACTGGATAAATATTCATTTATTGATTGAATGGTGAATGTAGGTGTTTAAAAGTAGATGATTACAATGTTCACTGATTCTGATTCATTGAATGGTGGATTTGCTCCAAAAGACCAGTGGTAGAGAGGTGGTGGACTATTGATATGTGTGTGTATACATACACACACACACACATACACACACATATACACATACACATATACATGTATATGTATGTATGTACATATATACATACATATATACACACAGAGAGAAAGAGAAGAGAGAGAGGTGTGTTTGCTGTGCCAGTTTGTTGATTTGTTTGATTGGCTTTATTTGTTACCCAGAAGAATTCAAAGGGCAGGCTAGGAATCACTGGGGAAAGTAGGTATAAAAAGGAAAAAGGATCAATTAAAAAAATCAACAATCAAAATTCATATTACATAACATTCCTTCAAAGGACAGAGGAGGCTTCTTTGAACTTATCAAGTGTGTGTGTGTGTGTGTGTGTGTGTGTGTGTGTGTGTGTGTGTGTGTGTGTGTATAAAATAAACTAGAATGCTGCAGCAGGTAGTTAAGTGGAAAGCAGTATTATTGTTGTCACTCTAAGGTGTTTGGGGATATGCCATCCCTAATTAGAAGTCCCTACCCTCATCCCACACTTAGCACTTTAATTTCATATGCCACATAATCATGCTGGGGAATCTGTGAGTACATGATTCCTTGATCTGGCACTGGAAAATCAAGGCAGAGAAAGATAATCTGGAAACTATGCAGACAAAAGTGGAGGTAATTCATTCATTTAACAAATCAGTCCACCCCACACCTATCAGTTTGGCTAATATGACAGAAAACGAAAATGAGAAATGTTGGAAGGGATGTGGGAAATTGAGACACTAATTCATTATTGGTGGAGTTGTGAACTGATTCAACAATTCTGGAGAGCAACTTGGAATTATACCCAAAAGGCTATAAAACTATGTATACCCTTTGACCCAGAAATACCACTACTAGATCTGTATCCTAAAGACATTTTTTTCGGAAAGGAAAAAGAACTTTTATGTACACATATTTATGGCAGCTCTTTTCTAGTGGCAAGGAATTGGAAATTGAAGTGACACCCATAAATTGGGGAATGGCTGAACAAGTTGTGATATATGATGGTGATAGAATGTTGTTGTACTCCATTCTTGAAGAGAACCAAAATGACACCAGTATGTTAGAGTCCAATTACAGTGTGTACTGTAATAAGGCTGATCAGATAAATATGAGCTCAGAATGCTCTAGCATGGGTCAGACACAAGTAGTCCACATAAGGGGTGGATTCTCTAAATTTGTGCCTCTTGTATATCCTTTAGGCTACTTCAATTCTGTTTTGTTCACAGAGCACATCACCTTCTTTAATGAGGGCACACCATTATATGTGGTCCTCTGCCATTGTCTCCCATGTCACGCTATCAACTCCAAAGTTCTTCAGAGAGACCTTGTGTGTGCTGGTACTGGTTCTTCTGATCTCCATGTGAGTGCTTGCCTTGTGGGAGTTCTCTGTAAAATAATCTTTTAGGCAAGCATATATTTGGCATTTGAGCAATGTTGCCAGCCCATCAGAGTTGCATTCTCTGCAGTAAAGTTTGAGTGCTTGGCAGTTTAGTTGGAGAAGGAACCCCGGTGTCTGGTACCTTATCCTGTTGTGATCTTCAGAATCTTCCTAAGACAATTCAAATGGAAATGATTCAGTTTCCTGGCATGGCACTGGTCTACTGTTCAGATTTCACAGGCATACAACAATGTGGTCAGCACAATGGTTCTGTAGACCTTCAGCTTGCTAATCAGTCTAATACCTCTTCTCTCCCACACTTTCCTTCAGAGTCTCCCAAACACTGAGTATACTGTTGTCTATAAGAAATGACAAGCAGGATGCTCACAGAAACACCTGGAAAGATTTACATGAGCTGATGCAAAGAGAAATGAATAGACCAGGAGAACATTGTACACAGTAACAGTAATATTGTATGATGATCTACTGAGAATTACTTAGCTATTCTCAGCAATACAATATTCCAGGACAATTCTGAAGAAATTATGATGAAAAATGCTATAGTGTCTGAAAGCAATCAATGCTACTTTTTAAACTTTATTTTTCTTGGGTTTGTTTTAGTCTGTGCTTTCTTTCAAAATATGACTAATATGGAAATATGTTTTGTATGACTGCATAGGTATAGACTATATCAAATTGCTTGCCTTCCCAATGAAGGGGGAGAGGATGAAGGGAGAAAATCTGGTACTCGAATTTTTTTAAATATTTAATTTTTTTTACTTGTAATTGGGGAAAATAAAATACTAAATAAATAATATATAAAAAAAATAAGTCAACTGGCATTTATTAAGTGCCTACTATCTGTAGGATGTTTTAATATTTATTGAACACCTACTCATATATGGAAGTAACTGTTCCAGGTGTTATTGAAGATAACAAAGAAAACATTTTAATTTTTTTTAATTCTTATGATAAACAATAGATGGGAAAAATATGTTCTTTTTTCTTAAGAAATGTATCTGAATGTTTCAGAAGACATTGCTAATGGTAACTGGCATCGTTGGTGAGTAGAAATACTAAAGAATTAGTAAAAAGCATATTTAAAAGATTCTAAACTATCTTCACTAAAGATTTTTTTGGATTTTCTTTACTTTTACATGTACATTCATTTTCTGCAGGTTTCAAAGAGGTAAGGGAAGACCCTGATTTTGTGGAAATACTTTGAAAAAATCTTCCTTTTCATGTCCAGAGACACCAGTGTTGTGGTTTTAAATCCTTTGCTTCCTTTAACAATGGACAATTTTAAGCTACACAACATGCAGAGTATTATCCATAATCCCTCTTGCCTTTTTAATTCCTCTTTTCATGCTTTAAAATTGCTGCTTTGTTTTTCCACTATTATAATCTAATCTATTTCAGCTTATTCAGATGCTCATTCCCCAAACTGCCCAAAATATAGCACTTGAATTCATTGACATACCGTTGGCAGGTCAATGATATTGATGATGAATGGCTTACCAGGGTTTCAATAATAACTGGGGGAGGCTGGAGGGAGATGATGGTGAAACATGTATAAAAGGAGTTATAGTTAGAACTCTTCATTTAAATATGTATGTTAAATATGCCCTACCTACTGTCCTCCAATTTACAAATATTCCAAAAGAACTGAATTATTTATGAAATAAAAAGTCAAATGGACACTTTCAAAAATAAATTACCAAGGAATTTGAATGTAATACGTAAAGGTGAAAAAACATAGAAAACCCAAACGGCTTTTAAAGCTATGAAGCATAAAATTATTTAAATTAGGAGTATCTTAGAATCCTAAGAAGGCAAGCATAGTGATTATAACAAGCACAAGATTTGGGCTGCTAAATAATAGAACTTGGTAATGTTCCTATTTGTGCAATATCAACTTTTGTGTATTTCTAAGATTCCTTTGTAAATATAGGATCCCAAATAAATTGATTATGATAATCAATGCTAGCATCTCAATAGAGGTCTAGGTTTCAAATTACTTTGTGTATATCATTTGATTTTCATGACAATAATCTGAGATAAATGGCAAATTTCTTATTATTTCAGTTTTCCAAATGAGGATACTCAAATTCAGGTGGATATAAGCATAGATACAAAAACATATTTTTAAGTTTTAATGATCATTTCTGGATATGTTGTACAAGCAATTCATCTTTAGGCAGAGGTTGGGCTTCATGGCTTCTGAGTTCCTTTTCACTCTGATATTTCATTTTTTAGATATACCATATTTCCCAAACCAACATATCATGTTTTATTACCATGGATTATGTGTATTTGGATAAAGATATAGTCATACACACATATTCGTATACTCATACACATTATATGTATGTGCATATAATAATTAGCATTCAATACAAATCATATGCCACAGAAAATTTACAACTTTTACATATTAAAAAAGCTTTTAATATTCCCATCTGCTGTATTCACCTTATGGAGAATTGGTGATTTCTTAATCCTCTGAAATAGATAGAATAAAACATATTGCTTTAATTTTTGAGATGATGAAACTCAATTTCAGAGAGAAGCGTTTTATCCAAGACAACTTAGCAAAATTAGCGGCAAAGATTTATGACTCAAAGTGTATACGTATATGAATACATTCTCAGAAACAACATATGTTCATAAATATTTAATAGTATATTGAAAGATCATATATGATGAATAATAAATATATCTTATGCGTATATACACATATGTGAATACACACATATTGTTTAGTTGTTTTTCAGTTGTGTCTGACTCTTCATGAACTTATTTGGGATATTCTTGGCAAAGAAACTTGAGTGGCTTACCATTTCCTTCTTCAGCTTATTTTACAGATCAGGAAACTGAGGCAAACAGGGTTAATTGACTTGCCCAAGGTCACACAGCTAGTAAGTGTCTGATTCTGTATTTGAATTCAGGTCTTCCTGACTACAGCCTTGGTACTTGATCCCCTGTACCACCCAGCTGCCCAATATGTGTATGTAGATGTAAATATGGATATAGATACACACACACACACACACACACACACACACACATATATATATATACATATATCAATATTTAATAAAGAACTATGACATACATTAAAGAACATCAGAGTTAGATGGGACCTCAGAACCTATCCATACTCAGACACAAATACATTCCACAAAATACCTGGTAACCAACTTGGAGGATATTGAAATAGTCTAAACACAGAGTTAATACGACAATGAACTAGGTTGGCTATGTGAGTGGAAAGAAGGGGTTAGACACAAATGATTTATGAAAGAAGTGACAAGATGTGGCAAATGATTAGATCTGAGTGGTAAAGTAAAAGGAGCAGTGAAGGATATCTGAAGCAGGCAAGTAGGTACGTAGGTAGGTAATATAGATTTATCAAACTCTAACAGTTTGCCAGACACTGTGCCAAACTTTGAGAGATACAAATACAAACAAAAAGAAATGATCCCTCTTCTCAAGTTGCTTATACAGTACACCAAAAAATATCTAGAAGTGGGGTGGGAGGGGCAGGGAGTGAAGGTACCTGGTCTGGTTGCATGGTATCAAAATCCTGAACATCATAAGCACAACTAAATGGGCATTGGAGGTTGGTTGTCTTGATCCTTTCTACAAAAAGGAAGCCCCTTTCCAACAATGGAAGAAAGGAGGTGGCCTGGAAGATGGATGTTCCATTTGGGGTGAAGAGACCCCAGGTATTGAGGTAAGAATACAACAGAGTTATGATGTTGAAGTCAGAAAAGTCAAAAATACAGCCTGAGGTGAATGAATTAAAAACATTCTTCAAGAAAACTCTGGGATTTTGAACCTAGGTGACTACAGTGATGGTGGCATCCTTAAAAGAAACAAGTAAGTTAGGAAGAGGGGAGGATTTGGGAAGGGGGGAAGATAAGTTCTCTTTTTGATGTGACTTTAAGATGCTTTTTAAATATCAGGGTTAATACCTTCAATCTGAAATTTTCTTTTTTTTTTAAATAATGTTATCATTTCATAGCTTTGAAATCATTCCCTATACTAGAAGAGAACTTGGATATAATTTCATCAAAATGCCTCACTTTATAAATTAGTAATCCAAGATCTACAGAGGATAGATGGATTGTTCAAGATTATATAGGTATCAAAGTCAAATTTAAACTTGGTTCCTCTGACTCCATATTCTGTACTCTTTCTATTATATCAGGCTGCTTCCAGCACAGTAGTTAGGAATTGTGCCAGTCGCTATTTCTATAAGATGTGTGTTTTCAAGATTTTATGACCAGACATAAAAGTTTACTCCAGAATGTGTTTGGCAGAAATATCTCATTGAAAAAGCAATTTACTTTTGCTGTACTTAAAAAAAATAGCCAAAGTGACTTTTAAAGTTATGGGACATTAGTATCAAAAAGAACATTATATCTTCTAAAATAATGGTACATTTGTACAACTCCAAGTAAATCTGATTTTTAGAAATATCAATAAAAATGTACCTAACAAGATGAAGCTATAATTAATGGCTAGAATGCATGAAAAAAGAGATAGTTTTATTTTTCCCTAACATAGCTAAATATATGAATTTTTATGAGATCCTATAATTACTCAGAATGGATGAATAAAAATGTTGGCATGCTTCTGTGGATGGCAACACCCAGAACACTTAAATCCCCACATGCTACAGACAAGTTGCCTCCTGAGCTCTGGGACAAAAAACCCCACAGTTGTGTGAGAACATCAGATTTTGTTTTTAATGTATTTATAATTACATATTTACCTAGTATGCTGTCAAGTTCCCTTAGGAACATTTTTACCCTGTCATTTTGCAGATGGGGTGAGAATGCTGGTACTAGAAAATAGGAAGTGGCACAAAAGGGAAATCAGAGGGCTTTACTGATCCTTAGCCCCATCACCCTCCCAAAAGGAAATTTTTTTCCCCAAGAAAAATAATTCTGAATCTGGAATTATGATTCTACCAGTTTGGTAGATTTGGTTATTGCTATTTTAATGAATGATTATACTTAGACTGGATTTTTCCCCCTAGAACATGCCACCCTGGAGTATTAGTACCTTATTAGACACAAAATCCTGTAAGATCTGTTCAGATTTGAGGTAGTGTAAGGTATACTTGAGAGTTCCTTTATCATCTATTTCTGTGTGGGGAAATGTGGTCTATGCTCAGGCATCCATGTATAAGAATATTTCAGAGAAAATAATGTGGGCAAAATGCTGATGTGGAAGAAGTCTGCCTTTAGCCATATTTTTCTTTGTTTTTAATTTTTATACAAATTAGTTTTGTTTTGATGCAACTGACACTTCCCAAGAAACACACAAAGTCCCCTTCAAAGTACACTTGTAGAAACTCCTTAAAGAAAAGCATCTGATGGGTGATGACAGTGCTAGTCTTCAAAGGTTCCCTGATGCCCTAAAAACACTCCAGTAGGGATTAAAGTTCCATCTCTCTATTAAGTCACAGGAAAAAAAAATCTTCTCTAGACTCCTTCACAGAAGAACCCTCATATTCCTATAGAGTTTCATGAATAGGCAAGACACTGGGGCCCATCTAGAGCAAAGCACAGAGCACAGTGTTCAGGCAACCTCCCCCGGCACCTTCTGGCAGTTAGTATTCCAGCTGAGCTCTGCTTTACTCAAGCCTAAGTTTTACATGACCTTGAATGACATAGAGGTTTTCTAAGAATTCCTGATGAAAAGAACAGAACTGAGTAGATATTTGAAAATGGAAAACCCCAAAATAAACAACTATCTATCTATCTATCTATCTATCTATCTATCTATCTATCTATCTGTCTGTCTGTCTGTCTGTCTGTCTGTCTACACATATCTGTATATTTCAGGTGTCTCATTTAAATCAAAGTCAATTGAAAGTCATGTCATTATCTACCTGTCACCATGGTCCTCTTCGAGTATAAAGGATAACAACCCCCACCCCACCCCTGCCACACACACACAATCTGTATAATTAAAAGGGAGATGACTTGTTTACTTAGTAACAGGAAAATGAGAAACAGATGATGTCTAAGAACCCTGATATCTTTAAGGGTCATAGAGAAATATTAAAAGGACAGGGTTTAGCCTTTAATTAAAAGTACCTTAGGAGGAAAAATAGGAGGGATAAGGGAATATAATGGGGAGAAAATGAGGAAGAAAGGGAGGGATGGATTATTGCTGTATAAGAAAAGTGCATCAAAAGAATACATAATCATAGAGAAAGGGTGAGGTCAATGGAGATCTCATAAATCTCACTCTCATTTGAGTCAGAGAAAGGATAGCTGAATACAACTACATGCATACACAATCAACATACCTTAGTTTATAAATATATTAAACACAAAAGGGAAATAGGAGGGGATAGGCACAAGAGAGAGCTTTAAATGTATCTAAAAGAGAAGGAAGGATAGGTAAAGGAATCACTATAATCAAAACAAACTCATATGCAGGAAAGAGGAAAATAAAGGGAAGGTTAAAAGGAAAGCAAGAATCAAGAATACATAAATACCTAGCATCAGAGTCAGGGTAGGGGAAAAAAGAAAAGATTCAATTGAGAGAAAAGAGGCTGTTTTACTTAAAAGATTACAAATGTTAGGAAAATTCCCTTCTATCGTGTGTGTGTGTGTGTGTGTGTGTGTGTGTGTGTGTATGTGTGTGTGTGTGTGTACATACACACACACATACTTATATATCTATCCTATTTTACAAGGGGGAGGTGGGAGCAAATAGAAGAATATTTATAAGAGTTCAGAAAGGAGGGACATACACAATTAATAGTCATAACTGTGAATATGAATGGGATGAACTCACCCATAAAATTGAAGAGGATAGCAGAATGGATCAAACAATTGACAGTATGTCTTTTTACAATACTCTTGAAACAGAAAATTTACATAGAGCTAAAATGAAGTGAATAAAAAAACAGGTAGTAATCATAATTTCAGAGAAGACTATAGGAAATATAAATAAGAGAAAAATGTAAATTGTATTCTGTTTAAATTCACCATGAAAATATATTACCACCAAATATGCATGATTCTAGTAACATGGGATCTAAATAATAAAGTATCTTACCTCTGTAATTTCCAATTAATCACACATACACACTATATATGTGTATGTATATATGTATACTTACACATATGTGCATCTAAATATAATTATTTATAAATTCTTTCCCCATTAAACTGTGAGCTCTTTGAGGTCAAGGACTGCCTTTGCTTTTTTTTTTTTTTAATATATTCCCAAAGTACAGCACAGTGCCTGACACAAGTTAGATGCTTAACAAATGCTTGTTGACTGTCTGAGTAAAGGAAAAGTTGGTTGAGAATGTTGGTAAAATACGTAAAAAAATATGTAAAAAAATGGGGGGATTTATTTTATCATTGTCAGACCTAGGCAAATATAACCAAATTATAAACAAAAAAGAAAGAAGTTAAGGACATGAATGGAATTTCAGAAAATTTAGACAAGATAGATCACTATTTATTACTGAATGGGAACAGAAAGGTATTTACATACATCTCTGCTGTATTTGACACCTTTACACAATTACCCATGTATTTAAGCCTACATATAGAAAGTGCAAAAAAGCAAAAGTAATAAAGACATTATTAACTGAGCATAATACAATAAAATAACATTCACTAAATGTGCATTAAAGATTTAAAAAGTAATTGGGAGACAACATAGTTCTAAGGAGTTTCATCATAGAAAATTATTATAATGAAACAATATAGCAAAATTTGTGTGATGCAGCTAAAGCAATTCTGTTGAGGAAATTTTAAATTCCTAAACGTTTTCATCAACAAAATAGAGAAAGGACAAATTAATGGGTTATATGCAATCTACAAAGAAAAGAAAATATACATCAAATTTAAAATGTTTAGCAAAATAAAGTAGAAGAGTAAATATTCTGACAAAGGAGAGATTATTAAAATGAAAGCAAAAAGGATAATTCAATTAACAAATAAAGGTAGGAGGTATTTTAAGGCAAAAACATAATAAAATAGATAAAAGACCAATTTGTTCCTGTCAAAAATAAAAGGGGAGCTTGCAATAATTGAAAAAACAAAGAAAATTAATAGTAACTTTTCTTCACTTATATACTAATGAAACTGAGGTAAATATTTGGAAAATATAAGCTATATATATTAACAAATACACATACTTTTCAAATAACAGTATAATAGAAAAAAATTGAAAAAAAATCATAAATGAACTTCAACTATAATTAACAACAACAACAAGAAAAAATAATACCTTCAGGTCCAAATGGATTTGTGAATTACAGTGAACATTCAAAGAAAAATGAAATTAAATAAAACAAGAGCCATTTGCAATAATAAGAAAAGAAGCTATCTTTCAAACTCAATGATACAGATATAGTATCAGTACTTAATACTTAACACAGCAGAGAAAAAAATTACAGCACAATATCACTAGTGAACATTAAGGCAAAATTTTCTGGTATATTCCTATTATATTTATCTTTTTTGATATCATTAACTTCTTTACTGAGTAATTTAAGTAATGGGATTTGTTGATCAAATAATATCAATCAAAGACTAAATTTTCTTCTATTATTCTTTCTTCTCATCATTATGTAGAACCAAGCCACAGATCTGCCAGTAGTGAATACAAGTGACTACCTTGCCATAGGAATTGCAACATTGAATTTTCCATTCTTCCCTTTTTTGAGGAATATGAGATATACCAGAGTTGCTTTAATTTTTGCTTTAGATCATTAGTTATTTTGAACATTTTTTGAGATCACAAGATCATATATTTATAGCCAGGAGGGAACTTACAGTTCTCTCATGTGGAAACTGATATTCAGAGGGTCGTATGTCTAATTCAAGAAAAGACAGCTAGTAAGTGTATGAGATAGAATTAAAATTCAGGCCTTGCAGTCTCCAGGTATAGTATTCAATCCATTACTTCTCAGCTCCACGACTACCCCACACCCATAAGACATTAAATAACGAAGAGAAGAAAAAAATGCTTCTAATATAATAATGACAAGAATAGGATATAAACTTACCAGAACAGGATAATCCTTAAAGAAGAAAAAAATAACTAAACAGATCACCAGTCTATCTCTTGTGGCATGGTCCCAACACAGACTATGGTATCACCAATCAATAGCAAGCAGCCTGTGTCTCTCTTTGGTAGCTCTAATTTTCAGCATGGACAATTGGTGTTAAATCCTTTGCAAATGTACAGAGGAGAATTCTGTTCCCAGGGCATGGTATGTTCCATGATGTAAATTTTTAAAGTGTCTATTAAGTTATAGGCACTGTTTGAGATTCTGGGAAACTAATGAGTATTAAAAAAAATCAACTAGAAAACATAAATTAATTAGGAAAGAACTCCCCATTTGGTAAATTTTGATGGAAAAACTGGAATTCTGGCAAATTTAGGTTTATACCAATAAACCCACATAACACATTACATGATCCAGTCTAAATGGATGTGTGTCCTTAATATTAAAGAGTATTAAATAAATAGAAGAGAAATAGATTATATACCTCTCAGAATATATATGTACATATACCCATATGTCTATTATGTACACATATGCATATACATGAATATAGATAGATGAGAAAATATATTCTATGTATAACACTATATGTCATAGAATATATCTACACATATATGAAAGAATGTATTTCTACATATGTGTCTGTATGTATGCATGTATAAATGTGTGTGTGTGTGTGTGTGTGTGAGAGAGAGAGAGAGAGAGAGAGAGAGAGAGAGAGAGAGAGAGACCCTTGGTTCAAAGGTCCAATTGTATGTGACTCCTCATTAGTGGAGATTAATTACCCAATATAGACTTGATGAGATCTCTTCCACCTTCTACTTTAGAGAAAGAAGATGCTACATTCCAACCTCTCTTCAGGGCTCTAAAGATAGAAAGACTCTGGGAAGAAGCTGGCATAGAGGAGTTGACAGTGTCTATCATGTCCCTATCTCCAGCTTTCTACACTATCAACTTAGGGAAACTTCTCTTTGAGTAATATCTGAGATTTTCTATTTCTTTGTCTCTGTCCCTCTCCTGTCTCTCCCTGTCTCTGTTTTCCTCTCTCTGTGTCTCTGTCTCTCTGTCTTTGTTTCTCTGTGTCTGTGTCTCTGTCTCTCTCTTTCAGTTTTCTCACTCCCAATGGGAGAACTTATTGACTGTACATTGTCTGGCATATATTTTCATATTTACACTTTCCTTGATTTCTATTTCATCAGTTTGGATAAATGAGTTCTTTTTGCTATTTGCTATGTGTTTTCATTGTAGAATTGGCATCTGGTATGAAGGAGGTCAAAACTTAGAGAGCTTAGCATCCTCCTTCCCCTTAAGGTATAAAAATCAGGAACTTGTTTTGAACCTACAAATTAATTCTAGACAAAAAAAAATTAAAGAGCAGATAAATATAATTTCAGCCCAGTACCCCCTTTCACTGAGGACAAACGGGTTAATCATTGGACCCTACCTCTTGTTTCCTTCCCTTTGAGAAGGGAAGAGGAAGAAGATGCTAGAAGTATCTTTACATGACTTCCTACAACCTCCTCCTAGACAGAACCATATGGGCCCATGTTACCTATACAGGCTAAAACAATACAGACACACACTCACAACACACTTTTACACACACACACGTACATATTCTATTTATTGCTTATATATAGATATATTTATAGATAAAGCATATAAAGATATATATGATGTGTATTATTTATATATATAGATATTTTATTGTTTATAATATATTGTTTACATATCTATATATTTGGTTCTTTTTTCGATCTCTTTTTTCATTTCTTTTCTTTTACTTTAAGATATTATTTGTCTTATGGGAGTGCCCTCTGGGAAGTAGGAAGATAATGATGTTAAAACAAAACAAAATAAATCAGTAAAACTTATTTTTAAAGTAAGAGTCAGAAAATTTTCCATAATAATAATAGCTAGCATTTATATAGCACCTACTATGCTCCAGACACTGTGCTAAGTGTTTTACAAATATCATCTCATTTGATCCTCACAACAATCCTTGGAGGTGTTATTATCATTCCCATTTTACTGATGAGGAAACTGAGGCAAACAGAGGTTAAGCAACTTGCCTAAGGTCACATAGCTAGAAAGTTTATGAGGCTGGATTTGACTTCTTGATTTCAGGTCCAGAGCTTGTGTGTGAATGTGATTAAATATCTTCCCCACCCATTCATCTTCTTAATAGGCCTCAGGTGGAGCTATTTAAGGGAAGCTTGATTAGGGGAGGCTTGTTTGTAGGAAGGCCCACACCCTTTTGCTAATTAGGTGTGAAGCCCTCAGGCCCTAAGAAGGGTACATATCTTTATATCTATATCTATATCTATATATCTATATCTATATCTATCTACCCTGAGGGTAGCTGTTACGCTCAGAGAGAACTGGAAGGGCTGAGAGAGAGGACTGCAGAGAGAGAGAGAGAGACAGAGAGACAGACAGAGAGAGACACAGAGAGAACTGCAAGGGCTCTCAGAACTGCAGGAAGAGAGGACTCAGGCAAGCTGACAACTAGGATTTGTGAGTGAGTGTTTATGAGAAAACACCAGCCTAGGGAAAGGTTACAGTATGGCTTGGCTCCCTGCTGTGATATTGTGTTTTAATTTCCTTGCTGTTATAATGAAGTGGACTTAGTGGTTTGAGGATGCAATTGCTGCTATGTCCAATTGGGGTTATTAGTTTTGGGATTTGATCCTCTGTGTCTGAATAAATGTTTTACTTCTTCGGCCTTCTATATAGAGAGTCTCTTATATTCTGTGATATCAAACTATACAGTCACCACCAATACTGTGAATCTTGCCTTACTGATACAGAGCTCTATCTGCTGTACCACCTAACAGGATCAATAGAATAGTAGAACATTCCTTCCATAACTCAGGATACACTCTCCCACAGACATGCATTCTATTATTTGCGAGAGCAAATGTGTACAGGGATCATGCAGGAGGGGGTCCATGCATGAGAAATATGATGTCTTCCAGTGATTTATTATTCTATGTTCACTTCAACTGTCCTTGCTGAGGACACAAAATGGTTACTTTGTGTGTGCTTGTAATGGCAAGCAAAGTGGGATTTTTTGTGTTTTTTTTCTTTTGGAATGCTTCTCAACACTAAGGCAATCAAGTGCTTTTGATTGAGTCTTACCTTTTTTTCAATCAAGACTCTTTGATGACCTGTTTAAGTCACAAGAAAGCTTAAGTCACATGAATTTGAGTCACATGGTTGTGACACCCTCTGACCCTGAAGAAGCTTATATATACTTGGAGGGTAGCATTTTGCTTTGGGGCTCACTCATTGGAACAGCGTTCCTGTGACTTTGCCAGACAAGACTCTGGGAAGCTGTTAAGGAGCCTATCACCTTTGAAAACCCATATGTTGGTGCTTCTCTCTCTGGTAACAACGTATTATTGCTACGGGCAGACAGAAGCCCTGTCTGCTGATTTGTATTATTTGCTCTGTTTATACAATTTCTGCTTGTAATTTCTGTTTGTGTTTCCTCCGAAGTTCAGGGTGCTGACTTTTTTACCTGAACTAAGTGAATATGTGTATGTTTAATTAGTGACCATATGCTTCTAATCAAAGAACCTGTGCTAGAAGCCCTCTTGTGTGCTGGTGTTGTTGGTCTTACACCTCCACAGCAGCTGCTAGTAGCGTTGTTACAGTGTTGTTTGGCTTGCCTCTTTTTTCCTATCATATTGTCTTTTCTAATCTTGTGATAAATGTTATACATGCCATTTTCACTGGTGAATTCCTCCTCTGAGCTTATAGCCTCCTGGCTTGGTTAGGCACATTGTCCTAGTACTCACTCCTTGTGGGTCCCCTACAAGCTCTTGGGGGCAGCCACCTGATTCTACTTTATGGGCTCACCTCTTCAGAAACAGTAAAGCTAACTCAGTTTTAGTTTAGAAAGTTATCGTACTTAAAACTTCTTCCTGATAAAGCAGGCAGACAGCTCTTTAGTCGTAGCTACCAATTAAAGTGAGAAAGAGTGACTGTAGGCTAAGATTATGCCTTTCCTTTTGGAACCCTATGTCTGGGCAGAGATCAAAGTCCTCTGTTAGAGATAAGTACCTTGCTTTAGTGAAAGATATCCTTAGGTACTCTAAAGATTCTCTGTGATTTAGCATGTAAATGATTTGAACCTGAATAGAAAAGTAAGCCAAGGAAGCAAGGTCATTGTTCTTCATCCACTTATCTTCATTATTAATATGTTATAGCAACAAAGCCTCACTGATTTGTTGCAATGTTTAGGGCAGCAAATATCATTATTCTCTCTACAATGCTGTGCAGAGTGAAATAGAAAATAAGGAGAGAATGTAAAATGAATAAGATACTTATTTGCAAATACTTAGCTTTTATGCTTGAGAATGCTCCAGGTCAGAGGTGTCAAACAAGCTGTCTGATTTCACCTTCCAACACCCCTGGGTGTGGCCCATTCAGATTAAAGGGCAATTGGAAAATATTTAACGAACTATATAAAAGATATAATAGAACACATATAACATTATTTTTTTTTCTAATAGGTGACCAGCAGAGATCCTTATATATGGTTTAGTGGACCTCATTTTCTATTTGAGTTTGACTCTACTCTTCTCCAGCAATCCTTTTCCAACCCCTTCAATACAGAGTTCCCCAGAGTAAGACTAGAGATGGAAGAAAGTCAGTTGTAGAGAAAAAGGTAGAGCCTAGAAGAGTAGGACTGGATAAGATGGAGAACAGGTCCAATTAAGTGGGTATCTCAGAGTTTTCCTTTATCAGTGTCCCATCTGTTTATACTCACTAAATGAGAGATATAGAACTTGTCCAATAGTAGGACCTGGGGGAGGTGTATGGCAGTGCTGGAACTATGGAAGGGAAGATATTGATGGGAAGGAATGGGTTTACAATAAGAATACAATAGGAAAAAAACCCAACAGAATAATTAAACAAAAGTGAGAAAAGATCAAGAGAAATTGGTAAGCAAAATGAGTCATCTCAATGAATAAATAAATTTCAGCAACGAAACTTGTGCCAACCCCTCTGGTGAATTGTGAAAACAAATTTTGGAAGGTTTTTTGCAATGAGAATGGATCAAGTCTCAGAACTTCCAGAATGGCTCAGAGGAAACATCAAAAATTAAGAAAACATATAAAAACTAAGGAAATAAATTAAAATTCTTAAAAAAAGAAATAAGAGCACTTTAGATAGCAGAAACTTAGAAAATAAACAAACAAAAAATACTTCCGTAAAGAAAAATATAATGAAATAGAAAACTTGCATAGCTCACTTTCGGGAAAAACACTTCAGGAAAGTTCCCCAACAATACCATAAGTTAACTGCAAATTAGAGATTCCAAGATGCACAGAAACCCAACAAAGTACCTTCAACTTTAACTCATCAAGAAACCTCAAACTTCAGAAATGCAAATATCAAACAACATTTTTTTTTATTCAGAAAGGGAACAAAATTTTCACAGTCCAAGGATATTCAATAAGAACACAGAATCACTTTAAAAAAAAAAGAAATCAAATTGAAAATTTAGAGTAGAATATTAGAAAAATAAGAAAGATAATTTAGCATCACCAAAATATCCAATTTGAGGAACATTACATTTTTAAAAATGAATGTTTGAATATAATCAATGACCATAAAACCAGAAACTGTATGGTGGGAAACATTTGCACAAAACATAATTGATACAAGTTTCATGTCCATGGCACATAGCATTGATACATCTATATATAACTAGGAGGGATCCTTCAATAGAAAAGTGTCCAAAGGACATAAGCATTTTCCAAATGAAGCATTACGGTCTATAAATAACCATGGTCAAAATGAGTAAGAGTAAAAGAAATTAAAAAATAAAACTTCTGGAGTTTCATCTCATATCTTGAAAATGGGGAAAGGATGACAAAAGATGTAAACAGTTCTGGAGGAACTGTGAAAAGACATGAACACTATTAAACCATTACTGAAGCTGTGAATGAGTCCAACCTACTTAGATGTCCATTTGGAATTATACAAGCAAAATGATGAAACTTTCCCTACTTTTCTCTGCTTAACCCCATTCCATGCCATATACCCTCAATGATTTCAAAGCCAGGAAATACAGTTAAAAGATATGTCACATATATTAATTAAACTGATGAGGTCAAAGAACTTCTTTTTGTTGTTGTTGTTTGTCCTTTGTTCTTGAAGAGGATCCTGACTTCAGGAAGATGATGCGATGACTTGCAAGTGATTGGGATTTAAGTGAGGGCGGGCTATGCAAGGTTACCAGCCTCCGTTTCCCTTCTAGAGCCATCTGCATCTAGTGGCAAGATATAGATCAGGACCATGACTACTGGAGATGGATCAGGATGCAATGGGAGACCTTGGCCTTTTTAAGCTTAGGTCTTTCCTTTCTCACTTTGAGTGAGACAAAGCTGCCCATTCAGTGATTAAGGCTGGTTAAGAAATGAGTGAAAGAATGGCCCATTTTATCAAAAACAAGCAAATAAAAAACAGTCTGAGAGGAGAAGACCCTCAGGGTTTCTGGCAAAACAGAAATAATCTCTCTTTCCATATACTCTAAGCCCACTGGGCCCAAACAATCCTCATTAAGTGGTGCTTCAGCTGGGACCTATTGTTGACCAATCAGGGAGAGCCAGAGTGGATTGAGTTTAAGGTGTGGTCTTTTAAGAAAGAAATCTAGGCAGTAAACCCCAAGTTATCTTGCTGAGATTCAGCCTTCAAAATTTGCATTCCTTTGGGTAGAAACCTGCAAGTGAGGGTCTGATAACCCTTGTGGACCAAGAGAAAGGAAGAAGAGAGGAGAGGAGGGGAGGGGAGGGCAGGTGAGGGGTTGCCCTACTGGAACCCACCAGTTGGGCAGGGCAGTTTAGATTATTCACAGGTTGTTGTTTATCCTTTGTTCTCAAAGAGGACCTTTACTTCTGGAAGCTGATGCAGTGACTTGCAAGTGACAATTGGAGATGGCCCCCAGGCAAAGATCTAAAAACCGAATGAGTACCCATAAAATATTTTAACATCGAAAAATCCCCTGTGATACCTAGATGTAATGGAATATTTTTGAACGGTAGAAATGACAAATATAAGGAATTCCCAGAAATACAGTTGTAGCAATTGAATATTATCTATAGGTATAGATATATAGGAAAGATATGTACATATATGTATATGTATGTATGTATATATAGAGAGATGTCTATAGATATATTGATTTCTACCCATAGACATCTATGTATAATATCACAACATTGTCATCACTTTATATGTACATCTATCTATACTCAGTTTTCTACAGCATATATATTCAGTATATCATGTATTCAGTTACAGATATGTATATATATTCAATTACTACAACTGAATTCCATGAAACATACTAAGTTCCTATAACAATGTAACAGTTCACCAAAAGGAAGCTAGATGAAACTCCCAGGTCATTTGAGCAATATGATGGAGGACTAGACATTTTCTCTGAACCTCACGACCTCTGAAATGTTTCCAAAACTGAAATTAGGCCCCAAAGATTAAATAACAAAAACAAAACTTTAGCTATCTTCGTGGTCTAGGTGGACATCCAGAATTTAAAAAAAGGTTTTAAGAAAATATGATCTAACACTCACTGACTCTGAGCTCACTCAGCATCCTTCCCCCACCTTCCATGCTACCAGTAATAAGGCTGCAATAGCCAATCCCAGGACCATATGGGCTTACAAAATCTACCCCTATATCCTAGTCCCTCCTCCATCTTTCCAGTATTGTGGAGATCATGGCTCCAGGCTGCGGAAGTTTGCTTATCCTGAAAAGCCTATGCAGGGATGCAACCCTGTAGCACCAGTTATATGAATCTTTGGTTTGCCCCTACCA
This sequence comes from Trichosurus vulpecula, assembly GCF_011100635.1. Lineage (NCBI taxonomy): Eukaryota > Metazoa > Chordata > Mammalia > Diprotodontia > Phalangeridae > Trichosurus > Trichosurus vulpecula. The sequence goes on along the minus strand of NC_050574.1, from coordinate 256,329,001 downwards.
GGGCAAACAACACTCTAAAGTTTTGAACTGTCTGAGCTGGGCCAAAGAATTTAGGAAGAGATTGAGTATGGCAGGTCATCAAAAGAGGACTCTGTGTGTGTGTGTGTGTGTGTGTGTGTGTGTGTGTGTGTGTGTGTTGTCTGTGTGGCACTCCACTAATTCTGAGGGAAAGAGCACAATGATCATCTTGGAGACATTTTTTACCATCCAAAGGTCACTTAAGGCAGAGATATAAGATGACGAGCCATGAATTGCGCAGTGTGAAAGGAGGTTGTGATATTTCAGATCCATCCCTCAAGGAAACCAATTCCATAAGGGACAGTCAGAAAGTAAATAGGGGAAATTAAGAAAAAAATCAAAACAAAACAAAATATCGAAATTACCAAAGATCTCAAGAAAAAAACTCAAAATATACACAGATAAATCTTAAGGGGAGACTTAAGCAACAGAAGGGAAAACTTAAACAACATGCCATACAGATCAAGTAAACAAGTTCAGGAATCTTTGAATAAATGCTGCAAAACAAAGGAAATGTTCAAACACTTGAGGAGACAGAGGGCTGTGAGGAATTTGAGGAGAACATGCAACCGCAAAACATTTTGCCTGAGTGGTTTAAAAGAGAAATGAGAATTATGAGGGCAGAATTGATAGCCTGCACAGCAAAAAATGTGAACAGGCAAACTGGAATTTCATTGGCAAGAACAAAAAACCAAAGAAACAAAAGAGAGAAAGAGATATGGTGGGGGCGGGGTGCAAATATGCAGATGTGAAGGCCAATCTAGAAGAAAAGACAAAAAAAAATTCAGAAAAAACATACTCATTATGAAAGCAAAACAAACTGATTTTGATGACAGGACTCATAAAGACAACCTAAGGATAATAGGTCTCTCAGAACAACATGATAAGGGCAAAAAACCTTAACACCCTAATACAGGAAACAATAGATTAGAATTGCCCAGAACTTCTTAACATATAAAAGCAAATACCAATTTAAAAAATTCACAAATTAGGGGCAGCTACGTGACACAGTGAATAGAGCACCCGACCTTGGAGTCAGGAGGACCTGAGTTCAAATCCACCCTCAGACATTTGACACTTAATAGCTGTGTGACCTTGGACAAGTCACTTAACCCTAATTGCCTTGCCTTTACCCCCTCCTCCTTCCCCCAAAAATTCACAAATTAACTCCAGAAAACAAAACAAAACAAAAGGCTGAAAACATAGAGACACACATGGATTGAATTTAACAATTTAAATAAAAAACAACTTCTATAAGCTATCAGGAGAAAGACCTGCAAATACAAAGAAAAGGAAATTTGAACAAGACACCTACCAGAAAACATAAGTGGGAATGAAACAATATGTTCTGAAGAGCAGTGGAGGTCAGGATACTTACTACACAGCATGCCATATCATGCAAATCTTTGCTCAATCATTAATTGAAAAAAAAAAAGGTCATTCAATAATCAAGAGTTGTTTGGAACCTTTTTAGAAACTCAAAACTGAAGAGATCATTTGGTTCTCAAAAACTCCAAACAAAACAAATGCCAAATGTCTTTGGTAGCATTCAAGGCTAGGAATAGAGGTATAACAGAGAGAACAATAAGAGACTATTATCTTAATGTACAGAAGGAGATAAGTTAAGGCAGAAATCTGGTAGAAATAACAGCAAGGAGGATGATGACATTGTATATAAAACCAGTCAACACTTTACCTGCATGTGAATCTTTTTTTTTTTTCCTGGGACTACATTTGAACATAGGAGGATACATGAAAGGGAGGGGAGAGGAGCAAGAGAATGGAGAACATGTAAAAATGTCAGGGTCAAATCAAAGACTAGGAATGAAGGGGAAGTGACTCCTGTCATCTTAGAAAGGTAGGGACCTAGAAGGCAAAGAATTAGAATGATCTGGGAAGGATTGACAAGGGGTGGGGAAAGGATAGGTATCTTGCTTTTGTTGTAGGAATAGATTCCACTGATGAATAGCTCCTATGAATGTAGAGATAGTCTGTGAAAGGAGATGGGGACCATGCACTAGGTTTGGCCTGGGGGATTTGGTGCTTGGAAAGCCTACTCAGCTGACAACAGAAGTAGGGCAAATGGAATTCCTAAGGGCAAGTGGCAGCTGGTAGAATGGGAGAACATGGATACAGCGAGGAAGTTTTGGGGCAAATGGGCTTATGTTTTAACAATCGGCTAGCAGCTTCTGTGGGGGCATAAGATGCACCCAGGAGGCTGCCAGCATGCCGAAAAAGCACAGGTTCTTTTTATCTGCTTAAACAAGGAAAGCATGGTGAAGGGGTTGACCAGCTTACTTTAATCCAGCATTCAGTTAGCATACAGACAATATTCATTTAGTTCAGGGAAAAAAAAAAAACGCCAGCATTCACTTAGTTCAGGGGAGCATACGGGCAAGCATCAACAGACAGGCCAAATACAGATTACAGTCAGCTAGTTCAGGGGAACAAACAGCCAGCATCTTGAAGTTCAGAATATTCATTTAGTTTGGGGAAAAACAAAACCATCACTTAGAACTTCAGAACTAAATACAAACAAATTACAAATATCAACAGACAGACCCAATACAATTCATAGTTACCAATATCTGGGCTCAGCCTGAGAGCAAGGGCTGGCCCAGAGTCACGCTCCCCACTGCTCCCATGCCAACCGGAAAAGGAAAAAGAGCTCTTCAAGCTGTCCTCTCCCCTCTTATGGAGTTTTTGACATCATCAAGCGCTGCCTGAATGACCAGGGCCAATTAGTTCTTAAGTTGGCCTTTCCCCCTAGCATAGACTAGGTTAACACCCAATAGGGCATGGCTCTGGAGTCAACTCCTCCCTTCAGCCAGCCCCATGACTCATCACACAGGAAGTTCTCTTCTTCCTGGAATGGTTTCTAGGCTTCCTGCCCCGGAAGAGAAGCCCCCAGCACCCAGTGAGGCTCAGTGAGGTAAGCTGAGTCACTCAAAGAAAACAAAGGTCACTCTGGTTACAGCATAAAATACAGGGGAGAATTTAGATTGAAGGCAGACTGCATCATCAAGGATGCATTGGGGGAGGGACCCAACCATGGGCATTACCCTCTCTGACACCTGCAACAATTAGCATTGGCCTGGGAATGAAGCATAAAGGAAAGGGGCCCTAACATGGCAGAATTCTCCTAGAGATGCAATCCTAAAATGGATAACTTGGAAGCTTTGATAGCATGATAAACACAGAAAAAAGGGGAAAGACCAGAATGGCTAAATGAATAGAGAATGTGGGTTTAGAGTAGACAGAAAGAGAAGATGGATAATGAAGAGAGTGAAAGAAATCTCTTTTTTTTTGAAAAGGACACAAAAACCAAAAATCTAAAAACTAATTAACAGGAGTAGTTGAAAGGGAGAATCTATTTGACTAACAGAGAGAAAAAGGGGGGATAAGTATATAACCAGATAAAAACAGGAGAAAAAAAGAGCTAATAAGCAAAAGCCCATGTTGAAAGGGGTCACAAACAAGAGGAGGTGATCATAGGTGAGAGAAAGAGAGCCTGGGGAATAGGGCCACCTGTAAAAAGGTTAAGGTAAAGTAACTGAAGGAACATATTACTGTGTTTTTGTCACAAGTGGGGGGGTGGCATTCATAGCTTGAAAGCTTGAAGGGATGTTAGATTATGAGTAACTAAAAAGCTGGTTATGGTCCCAGAATATGGATAATGAAATATATTGCTGTAATAGTAATTAAGGTGGGATTTTTTGCTGTTGACCTTTAATGATTCTGGCCTTTGTTTGAATGGGGCAGATAAAGTAGGTTGTTTTTTAATTTCTCAGCACTGAGACAATTGGGAGCCATTGATTTGTATCTGATGTGGTATTGGGGGTGGGGAACTTTTCCATGCCCAGCCTGGGTGAAGTTGGAGCTCTTTGGAGGCCCTCAACAGGATATATAAGCGCAGAGGTTAGCTCCGAGCTCTGAGCCACAGCAAGAGTGGCGCATGACTCTGGGCCAGCCGTATAATGAGCTCCCTGGGTGAACACCCAGATGTTGAATTGTATTTGGTCTGTAATTCAGGGTGCTGGTTTTTTCCCCTGAACTAAGCAAATAATATTTGTATGCTGGATTAAAGTAAGATTGTTAACCCTTTAACATTTAACATTGCTTTCCTTAAGTAAAGCAGATCAAAAGGACCTGTGTTGGCAGCTTTCTGGGTGCTGGTTGTTGGTGGATCTTACACCCCCACAGAAGCTGCTAGCTGGACTGTTGATACAATTGCCATCTTAAGGCAGAAAGTTAAGTAAGAGTTCTCTAGGGTAAAATGTTGTATATAGTGTTCAAATGGTGATTAATATATATTTGTGTGTGAGTTTTTCTTTATTATAAGAGGAGAGGGGTTCATTTATGTCTCCGTGACTTTGGAGTGGCTGGGGTTCCTATAAATTAATCCATTATGAAAGCATAAGGCAGAAAAAAAAGAGAGTCCAACCCCCTCTTTTTTCAGGCAAAGAAATGGAAGCCAAGATACATTAAATGACTGGCTAGAGGTCACACAGGGAATAAAGTGACAAAGCTGAGATTTGAAGTCAAAATTTCAGATTCTGTATCCAGGGCTCTTTCCTCCACACAATTCTTATTTTCAAAAGGTCATCATATTTTTGGTCCACTGGCTATGAAACCACCATGATTATATAAACCCCTTGCCCTCCCCTTCTCCAATACTCCTATATATGACAGCCCCATCTATTAAAAAAAAAAAGAAAGAAAGAAGGGGAAAATGATTTCTCAGTGTGAGCCTACAAATCGTTAGAAAGAGCTGAAGTTGTGAAAAAAGCAAGGCCTAGGAGGAAAAGGGCTGGTTTCCTGAATAGGAAAAAGGAGGACTTTTATTGAATGGTAATGATTACAAAGACAAACCCTGTCAGTGCCAAAGGTAAGAAGCAGATGGAGTAGAGCAAGGAAAGGAGAAAATGGGAAAAATAGGGAAGAGAAGATAAGCGACTGACAAAGTGACAAATTAAAGAAGCAAAGATGAGAAGAAGCGGTACCATTGTCTGCAGGGAGAAATATGAAATGTGTTGTTGTTATTGTTGGTGTTATTTTGTTGTTTTTAATGTAGACAAACAAAACAGAAATGCTAGAATAAGCAGCTCTTGATCTGAAAGATGTATATTAATCATAGACTTTCTTATAATTGTAGACCTCAAAGAACCTTCCTGTAGACCTTTAAAGTACCTTTAAAATCCTGCCTCTGACTCATGCTGCCTTTGTGATTTTGGGACTCAGACTTAGTGTCACTGGCCCTCAGGTTATTCATTCCTAAAATGAGGGAGTTGTCCTAATCCCTAAGGTCTCTTCTAGCTCCAGAGATGAAATCCTACGTTCCTATAAGTCTAAGGAATTCTTTTATTTAGGGTTCACCCACAAGTGGCCCTCTCCTCTCCCTGCCTACTGCCCCTTGGCTGCTTCCTGCTCTTTCAAAGACTATCTGTGGAGAAATAGCATCTGTCTGCCTCTATTAGTCTCTTTACCCTACCATCACTCCTCTCAGTACAGTACAACTGATGCTCATAACAACAGAAGTTATGAAATTATGTTCAGCAAACTACTTATATAAGAAGAAAATATATAAAGTAGTTCAGAAAGACTTCCCCCCCACCACAATTTATTTGTATGTTAGAATTTGTGAGATTTACCTTCAGTTAACTGGGAACTTCACTTGTCTAGAACATATCCTTTTGCATAGCCCTGGCAGGGTGTCAGAAATATGTGATGTCATGTAATTATATTACATGCATAATATATTAATGTAATATAAATCTATATGTTTTGCTATCAAGAAGCTCTTTGTGATGCCTACTAAGATCTTGACATATTCATGTATTTGGATAAAAATGTTTGTGTTTCTCTGATGTGTGTATATACATACACACAAACACATAGAACACACATATACATGTATATATATAGATATATAATGTACATTAACACACATACATAAAATATTTTAAGCAAACTACAATATTCTCAAGATCTTTTCAGATCCTTTACAAATTCAACTTCATCTTCCTGAATTAGGCTTTCTGAGCTGAATCTGCTCCAAATTTATGGTTTTTGCGAAACAGTACCTGATTCGGCTTGCCTGTCTCACATTATTGGAATTTATTTGATAAAGGACTTTTAATACAATGTAGAAACTGATGTATACTCCTGGGTAATTAGGAGATGAATTTTAGAAAAGATATAGTAAATTTTGTGTACATATAATCAATGTAAAATGTTATATTTCAAATGAGTAATTTGGCAAGGGGATTAGATTCTGAAAATTTTATTTTCTCTAAACAGAAGATACATAGCTGCTAACTCATCATGCAGGAACATTGTATAAAGGAGTTGGAAAGGTATGGTAGTTTCATTCTCCAGTTTCACCTTAAACTAACTCAACTTTAAGGTCTTTAAAATAAATTTATATTGGGAAGGAATGCCTGCAGGCAGATTAGGAAAATCTGATGTCTCCCTCCTATAAATCCTAATGGCACTTTTTCATATGTCCCCTATAACCTTAGCCATCTCCTATTTATATCACATTTATGTATACATGGGTTTTCGCTCCTCAGTAGAATGTGAATACCTTGGAAGGCAGGGATCTTATCTTGTTATGCTTTGTTTTTCTTTCAGTGCCTAGTTATGTGTCTTGCACAACGTTGTACACAATGTCCTTTGAGTGTTGAAGTTTTATAATTTAAGAAATTAAAAGGTCAAGTGACCTATATTTCCTTATTTTAATTATAGGTTATGCTTTATTTTCCAAATAACAGCCCTATTAGTTGTAATCTATTTCTGCATCTTCTGTCAATGTTTTAAAGCAGCATTTTGCTTATTAGAAAAAAAAATACTACTCTAGTCTTTTGTTATTATTAGAAACAGATTATTCCATAAAATGATTTTTCCCTCCCCCTCCATTGACATACATTTATGACTGAAATTTCTACTACTGTGCCAAAAATCTTTTCTGTCTATTAAACAAAGAAATATGAGGTACAGTTAATTGTTTAAAGTGTATCTTTTATATCTGAATTGATCATAAATTTTGATGTCAAGACATTAAAAAGAGGACAAAGGGACACAGAGAGACAGTATGAAGTAGCTTATAATTGAAATTCTCTTTGGGAACCTCTCACAGACTCCAGATGAAGGTAGTTTTGGCAGGAAGTTGCTCATTACCCTTTAAAAGTAGGAAAATAATTTTAGACTCATATGATGACAAAAAAGTAGCAACCCCACCAAAATTTTTAAAAAACTGAACAAAACAGTCAAATACTTTTGTGAGACCCCAGTGGGAAAAAATATTGCTTAACTCTGCAAGTTGCCATGAAAATCAGCCACAAAAGATACCACCAAGAAAAACAGAAGACTGAGGATCTTGCTTCTAACAGATATGAAAGACATAAGGAATTTTGCACTAATATGCAATGAACATGCTATTTTTGTGTTTCTGACAATACGATATAAAAACTATTTATAAATAAATTGAATTTTGTCTTCCTACCAGAAAGTTATATGTAATATGAAAGAAATATGACAAACAGAAGGAAAATAAAAGGGATTGATGGACATTTGGGATTATATAATAAGGTACGAGTTTCTGTAACAACAATGTTGCTAGCAGCTGTGGTGGAAGTGAAACACCAACAACAAGAACACACAGAAGGGTTGCTAGCACAGGTCCTTTGATGTGCTCTTCTAAGGAAAGGAAGGGGTTAACAACCTCACTTTAATTAAACATACATATATCATTCACTTAGTTCAGGGGGAAAAGCCAGCACTCTGAAGTACAGATAGTATATAAACAGAAATTACAAGCAGAAATTATATAAACAGAGAAAATAACACAAACCAGAAGACAGGTTTCTAGCTGTCTGTCCAACATCTCAATACATAGTTACCAGAGAAGCACTAACATCTGGGTTTTTCAAAGCCAGGGAGGCTGCTTCAATGGCTACCCACAGTATGATCACCAACACTCTTTCAATGAGTGTGCCCCCAAAACAAAATGCCAACCTCAGATCTTATATATACATGTCTCAGGGCCCTGGGGCACTTGATTAACTCAGAGCTGAGAAGCACTCAAACAAAAAACAACAGAAAGTCCACTTTGCTTGCCCTTACATTTGAAAGACAAGACTCATCAAAGGTACTTGATTATGTCAATGCTGAGAAACTGCAAAACAAAAGACAAAAGGGTCCCACTTCACTTGCCCCATTCAAACAAAAGCAAGACTCATTAAAGGCACTTGATAGCCTATTCCAAAAGAGAAGAACAGCAAAAAAGTCCCACCCTAATTACCATAACAGCCTCTAAAAGTATTTTGGAAAATGTTCTCATCAAACCAGTTTTATGTTTATCCATTACAAAGGGATACTTTTTTCACTGTTAAATAATTGGAAGCAAAAATGGTTAAATACTTAAATTTCTAATAATTAGAATTTTTTGAGTTAGTTTATTTTTAAGAAATAGGATTTTTTCATAAATAGGCTTATATTGTATTTAATGAAATCAATATACTAAGATATGTAACAAACATTGTTGTACTTTAAAAATAAATATTATAGTACTTCTACTCAATGATTGTTTAACCTTTAAGTTTACACACTTCATATACTAGGGTTGCCTTAGCTATTTAAAGACCAAGTTTTAAGTTCTTAATTTCAATACTATGTCAACTAATTTATCTAAATTTTGAATAGCTTATTTATATCTAGGTTTCTTTAAATGAATGATTGGAATTCATCCCCTTTACTGAATTTCTAGACTTTAATTTTTTTTAACTTTTTTAAAATTTAATTTTTAGGCTCAGCTTTTCAGGATACTTTATTGTTGGTTTCCAGCCAATTTTTTATTTCCTTTTAATAATATCATATCCTATTTTCCCCTCTGATTTCCTATAACCATGGAGAAATACTGCACTATTCTAATTCAATGTCCTTTAATTTGGAATTTTTTCCCCCTTTCTACCTGCAAAATGTATTCTCTGTTTTTGTCTCTCTGATGTTTGCCTATAATATTTCTTGGGGAGTTGAATGAAACTTGGTTTTCTTTAATTTATTTTCTAGGATTTTTCTTAATCCTTAATTTTGCTATTTGCATACTTTTTTGGGGATATTTTCTGTAAGATTTCCATCAGTATGTTTTCTAGATTTTTTCATATTTTTTCCTGGGATTTACATAATATTTGCATTTTCTCTTTACCATCAGAAATAGCAGCAGCACCACCACCACCATCATCATCATTATCAATAATGATGGCTTTTTTTTTTCTGGGAAAAAACATAACAATTATAGTTTAGCAAGGTCATAGAGTCAGTGCATATATTAATGTCAACTACTAACTCAGAATTTGTAGTCATCCTGGAAGGAGGTATGGATTGAGAGTAGGAGGGGAAGGGGATAAAACAGGAGTGGTGAGGCTGATAGAAGGAAGGGCAGATTGGGGGAAGTAAAAGTCAGAAGCAAAACACTTTTGAGAAGGGACAAGCTGAAAGGAAAGAGAGAGTAAGATAAACGGGGGGAAATATGATAGATGGAAAGATATTTCGCATGATCACCCATGTAAAACCTATATCAAATTTCTTGCTTTCTCAATGGCGGTGGAGGGGAGGGGGAGCGGTGGGTGGGGAAGGAGAGAGAAGAAAAGATTTTGGAACTCATAAATTTTAAAAAATGAATATTAAAATTGTTTTACATGTTATTGGGGGAAATGAAATAAAAAATAAACACATGTAATTGAGGAAAATAAAAAAAAATTAAAAGTATTTTTTGCTTCTGACTACTACCATCTTTTATCTGCCATCCTTTCCTTTTGTTAGTCTTCCTTTCTCTTATCATTTTCCCTTCCTACTTCCCTCTTGGATAAGAGAGAGTTCTATGACCAGTTGAATAGGTGTGTGTGTGTGTGTGTGTGTGTGTGTGTATGCATGTGTATATATATATATATACACACACACACACACACATATATATATACATACACACACACACACACACATATATATATGTGTATATATATATATATATATATATATATATATATATATATATATATATTCATCTTTGAACCAATTTAGCTGTTCCTTTTTTTTTTGCTTTGAAAATTGATTTTTAATGAGAAATTACAACTCAGATACAGTGCGGGTAATGGGACAAGAGCTGGATTGTCTTTGGGCTTGCATCATGTTGATGGTCTGCTCAAGGGCTGGGGCTCCAAGCCTAATGCCAGGTGTTGTCAAGAGGCTCTCAGCCTTGGGTACCGGCAATCTGGGAAAGCAGCAGGGCCTTTTTCTTGCAGGGTAAGCAGTAGGATGACTCCTTTAAACATAGTGTTGCTACTGCTGCTTCTTGGTGGCCACCTTGATGGCCAGATCCTTGGCCTTCTTGGTAGCTGCCAAAGCAGTTTCCTTCACCTTCTCAGTTTCTTCCTTAGCTGTTTCAACAAGTGTCTTGGAAGGAGACACTTGCAAACACATCTTTCCTCCACCACCATCAGCTGGGCATGGTTGATGCTCCAGGTGAAAGTGGTCATGGTTTGGCTTTGTGGGTCCACGATAGAGTCCTCGAGGATATACACCGAGTGGGCTACATTAGCAAGAAAGAAGCGCTCCACCCAGCAGGGAATCTTGTTGGTCTTCGTTAGAAGCCACCTGGACAGCAGCTTCTCATCAGGAGTCACTTCCCAGTGTACAAAGTCCTCTGTCAGCACATTATTGCTCTAGGGGTTGGGGCAACGCTGCCAGAAGGCAACAAACTCTTGGTCCCTGTAAGCCCGGAGCACGCTCTGCTTCAGGAATCACTTCACCATTTTCCCGGCGGGTTTCCGGGTTGGAGCAGTGTCAGGGTTGACTCCTTTAAACATGGTGTTGCAACGTTGCTGCTGCTGCTTCTTGGTGGCCGCCTTGCTGGCCTTGGCCTCGGTAGCTGCCAGAGCAGTTTCCTTCGCCTTCTCATTTGCTTCCCTAGCTTAAATGAGCTCATTTCCACGGCATGCGGGGAGGGGACGCGGCGGGGGAGGAGGGTAGGGGAGAGATGGGTCGCCGGGCTCTCGCTCTCTGTCACCATCCCAATGCCACCGCTGCAAGGGGATGTCCGGCTGCTGGCTGTAAGTTTCAAGTGTCGTCTGCCCACCCCACCAATTTCAACCTCCGTTATGAAATCCATTTCTTGCACATCTCTTTTATTTATTGAATAAAATTTTTTTTAAAATTACATGTGAAAACAAATTTTCCACTTAATAACATTTTCTTTTCTTTCCGATTACACTTAAAGATAATTTTAAACATTCACTTCCATAAGACGAGTCCTAAATTTTTTCTTCATCCCTTTCCTGCCTCCCCAAGATGGCAAACAATATGATATAGGTTATCCATGTACAATCATATTAACATATTTCCACATTAATTATGTTGTAAAAGAAGAATCAACAAAAGGAGAAAGCCATGAGAAATTAAAAAAAGGGGGAAAAAGGAGGGGAAATCGTATGCTTCAATCTGCATTCAGACTCCATAGTGCTTTCTCTGGATGTGGTCAGCATTTTTCATAGTGAGACTTTTGGAATTGTCTTAGATCATCATTTTAATGCTGAGAACTAAGCCTATCATAGTTGATAATCACACAACCGTTGCTGCTATTGTGTCCAATGTTCTCCTGGTTTTGCTCATTTCACTCAGCATCAGTTCATGCAAGTCTTGACAAAATTTTCTGAAATCCTCCTGCTCATCATTTCTTATTTTTTAAATTTTTTAAATTTTTAATTTTTTATAATTAAGATTTTTTATTTTTAGTTTACAACACTCAGTTCCACATAACTTTGAGTTCCAGATGTTCTTAACCCGCCTTGCCCCCCCTCTCCAAGATGGCATGGAATCTGATATATCTTCTACATATAGCTTCACATTGAACTTATCTACACAATAGTCAAGTTGTAAAGAAGAATTATGACCAATGGAATGAATCATGAGAAAGAAGAAACAAAACCAAAAAAAAAAAAAACCAAACCAAAGACAAAAACAAAAGAAAAAAAAAGTGTGTGTGGGGGGGAAGATGAGCATAAAGTGTGCCTCAATCTGCATTCAGACTCCATAGTTCTTTCTCTGGATGTAGATAGCAATCTCCATCTTGAGTCCTTTGGAGTTGTCCTTGCACCTTGTATTGCTGAGAAGAGAAAAGTCTATCAGGGTTAGTCCTCACAGAATCCATATATCTGTGGTTGTGTATAATGTTCTCCTGGTTGTGCTCCCCTCGCTCATCATTATATCATGTAGGTTTTTCCAGGTTATTATGAAGTCCATATCATTCCCATTTCTGATAGCACAGTAATATTCCATTACCATAATATACCACAACTTGTTCAGTCATTCCCCAATTGATGGGCATCCCCTTGATTTCCAGTTCTTTGCTACTACAAAAAGAGCCGCTATAAATAATTTTGCACATATAGGTCCCTTTCCCACTTGTGTGATTTCTTTGGGATACAACCCTAGAAGTGGTATTGCTGGGTCAAAGGGTATGAACATTTTTATAGCCCTTTGGGCGTAGTTCCAAATTGCTCTCCAGAATGGCTGTTTCAGTTCACAACTCTACCAGCAATGCAACAGTGTTCCAATTTTCCCACATCCTCTCCAGCATTTATCATTTTCCTGTTTTGTCATTTTAGCCAATCTGACAGGAGAGATGTGGTATCTAAGAGTTGTTTTGATTTGCATTTCTCTAATCAGTAGTGATTTCAAGCAGTTTTTCATATGCCTATAGATGTCTTTAATTTCTTCCTCTGAAAACTGCCTGTTCATATACTTTGACCATTTCTCAATTGGGGAATGACTTGTATTCCTATAAATTTGTCTCAATTCCCTGTATATTTTAGAGATGAGGCCTTTATCAGAGACACTAGTTGTAAAGATTTTCTCCCAATTTTCTGCTTCCCTCCTAATCTTATTGCATTGGTTTTGTTTATACAAAAACATTTCAATTTAACATAATGTTCAGTTAAGCTAAATTAGGTTCGGATTTGGATTCCCACTGGCAATAAAGCACACTCCTGAGAGAACATGGTTTTTATTGAAAGACAGGGGAGATACTCTAACAAACACAGTTAACACAACAAAGACAAAGACACAAACAACATAGATTCATCACCTCCTGGGGGAACTCCAGCATTTGATGCTCTCAAAGCTGAGGGGGTTCCCGGTTTACACAGCCCAGTTCGATCAAGGCCCAAAAGGGAAACTGATCCCAGGAAGTTTCCTCTGCATAGTGAGATCCCCACTAGATTGTTCCACGTGGGGAATTTTATAGCTTCCTCAACAAGGAGGGCCTACTGCTAATTGTCCTGGATGTTCCCCTCCAGAAGGGGCAGCCACTCCCCTTGGGAGGGGAAGATCTTGTCAATCATTTTGTTTTTGAGAACTGGCTAGGTCCTCAAGGAGCAGTTTCAGAATTTCCTGTCCTTTGTCTTAAGAGTTACCTGTTCTTTGTTCGGGCCTATCTCCTAGTGGGGCCTATCTCTGGGCCAATCAGCCAGAGAGCAGATGTCTGAGAGGTCCATTCTTAAGGTTTATCAGCTGGAGATGGATTTCTGATTCTGGAAAGTCTAAAGGTCTTTGCAAGAAAGAAAGGGGGAAAGGAATGTTTGATATTCCAAACCAGAGAGTTTTGCAGGGAGGGGGGAAGTGGGGAAGGAAGAAAAGCTGGGCTTACACTATAATATGAAAGATCTTCTATAATGATATATCATTCACATAATCAAAATTATCTATTTTGCATTTTGTAATGCTCTCTGTCTCTTCTGTATCATTAATTCTTTGCTTTTCCATACATCTGATAAGCAAACTATTCCTTGCTTTCCCAAATTGCTTATAGTATCAGCCTTTATTCCTAAATCATGAACCCATTTTGACTTTTTTGATATATGGTATAAGATATTGGTCTATGCCCAGTTTCTGCCCTACCATTTTCCAATTTTCTGAGCAGTTTTTGTGAATTAGTGAATCCTTAGCCCAGAAGCTGGATTCTTTGGGTTTATCAAAGAGTAGATTGCTATAGTCATTGACCACTGCCTATCCTACTCCACTGATCCACGACTTTGCTTCTTAGCCAGTACCAGGTAGTTTTGACGACAGCTGCTTTGTAGTACAGTTTAATATCTGGTATGGCTAGGCCACCTTCCCTAGCATTTCTTTTCATTAATTCCCTAGATATTCTAGACTTCTTGTTCTTCCAGATGAATTTTGTTATTACTTTATCCAACTCTGTAAAATATTTTTATGGTAGTTTGATTGGTATGGCACTGAATAGATAAATTAATTTAGGTAAAATTGTCATTTTTATTATATTAGCTTGGCCTAATCATGAACCACTGATATTTTTCCATTTATTTAGATCTGACTTTATTTGCATGAAAAGTGTTTCATAATTATGTTCATATAGGCCCTGGGTTTGTCTTGGCAGATAGACTCCAGGATATTTTAAAATGTCTACAGTAACTTTGAATTGAATTTCTCTTTTTATCTCTTGCTGTTGGGCTTTGTTAGTAGTGTATAGGAATGCTGAGGATTTATGTGGGTTTATTTTATATCCTGCAACTTTGCTAAAGTTGTTTATTATTTCAAGTAGTTTTTTACTTGATTCTCTAGGATTCTCTGAGTAAATCATCATATCATCTCCAAAAAACGTGATCATTTAGTTTCTTCTTTGCCTATTCTAATTCCTTCAATTTCTTTTTCTTCTCTTATTGCTACAGCTAACATTTCTAGTACCAAATTGAATAGTAGGGGTGATAATGGACATCTCTGTTTCACCCCTGATCTTATTGGGAATGTATCTGGCTTATTCCCATTACAAATAATGCTTGTTGATGGTTTTAGGTAGATGCTATTTATAATTTTAAGGAAGGCTCCATTTATTCCTATGTTTTCTAGTGTTTTTAATGGGAATGGGTGTTGTATTTTGTCAAAGGCTTTTTCTGCATCTATTGAGATGATCATATGCTAGTTTTGTTGTTGATATGTTCAATTATGCTGATAGTTTTCCTAATATTGAACCAGCCTTGCATTCCTGGAATAAATCCTACCTGGTCGCAGAGTATTATTCTCATGATAAGTTGCTGCAATCTTTTGGCTAATGTTTTATTTAAAATTTTTGCATCAATATTCATTAGGGAAATTGGTCTATAATTTTCTTTCTCTGTCTTGACTCTACCTGGTCTGGGTATTAGTACCATATTTGTGTCATAAAAAGAATTTGGTAGAACTCCTTCTTCACCTATTTCCCCAAATAGTCTATAAAGTATAGGAATTATTTGTTCTTTAAATGTTTGATAGAATTCACATGTAAAACCATCTGGCCCTGGAAATTTTTTCTTAGGGAGTTCATTGATGGCTTGCTCAATTTCTTTTTCTGAGATGGGGTTATTTAGGAATTTTACTTCCTCTTCTGTTAACCTGGCAATTTACATTTTTGTAGACATTCATTCATATCCCTAAGGTTGTCAAATTTATGGGCATACAATTGGGCAAAATAATTCCTAATTATTGTTTTAATTTCCTCTTCATTGGAGGTGAGTTCACTCTTTTCATTTTTGATACTGGTAATTTGATTTTCTTCTTTCTTTTTTTCAATCAAATTGACCAAAGGTTTATCAATTTTATTGTTTTTTTCATAAAATCAGCTTTTTGTCTTATTTATTAATTCAATAGTTTTCATTTAATGTAGAAGCTGAGAGGTCCTGTGTGATCCTGACTATAGTTCCATGATATTTGAATTGTTTCTTTTTGGCTGCTTGCAGTATTTTCTCCTTAACTTTGTAATTCTGAAATTTGGCTACAATATTTCTTGGAGTTTTCAATTTGGTATAATTGATGGGTTCTTTCAATGATTATTTTACCCTCTGGTTCTAGGAACTCTGGGCAGTTATCTTTGATAATTTCCTCAAAGATTGTGTCAAGGCTCTTTTTTTCATCATGGATTTCTGGTAGACCAATAATTCTTAGATTGTCTCTCCTGGTCAGTTGTTTTTCCCATCAGATATTTCACATTTTCTTCTATTTTTTCATTCTTTTCTTTTTGTTTTACTGCTTCTTGATACCTCATAGAGTCATTAGTTTCTACTTGCTCAATTCTAATTTTTAATGAGTTCCTGTCTTCATTTTGCTTTTGAGTCTTCTTTTCCAATTGGTTGATTTTACCTTTCAGGGTGTCATTTTCTCTGTTTAGATTCTGAATCTCCATAGCCATTTCACTGATCTTATTTCTTAACGACTTGATTTCATCAGTGTTTTTTTTTTCCATTTTTAATTTACCTCCCTAATTTAGTTTTTAAAATCCTCCTTTAGCTCTTCCAGTAATGCTTTTGGGGCTTGAGACCAGTTCGCATTTCCTTTTGAGGTATCAGATGTGGGTATAGTGTCAATGCTATCCTCTTCCAAATTGGTATTTTGATCACCCCTGTCTCAGTGAAATGTACCAATGGTCCTGGGTTTTTTCATGTTCCTCTTCATGTTGGTTAGTTTTTTCCTGGTTTTACAATGGATATCTGCTTGTGGAGCTCAGGGATCTCTGTCTCAGGTTTCTTGTTCTGGGGATTGTGAGTCTATTTACTAGCTTTGTGTATTATAATCTTCAGTTTCCTGAAGTAAGGAGGAGGGCCTGGCTGCCTGAATTCTACTTTTCCCCTGGGGCTAGTCTCCAGCACTGTTGCTCTTCAGCAATGATCTCAGCTCTTTGTTGTTTGTGCTGGTGTCTGCCTCTTCCCCTGGGGGTGCAAGGGTACATCTGGGCTCTTGGTGTTGACCCCTGCTGGCTCTGCCCCTCTGGGACTCAGGAACTCCCACTGCTTGGCCACTGAAGCCACACTTCTGTCTCCTCTATTCCAGCATTTTTTTCCAAGGAATTCTCTGGATTGGGGGGGCAGGGATTAGAGCTGTTTACCTGGCCATTATATCTCCCAGAAGTTCAAGAAGGCAGTTTTCAATCTTTTCGGCTGCAAGCCTAAGGAGTAGATATTTCATGGCCAGAGGCATTGCACTGCTGCATCTTGTTGCTTCTACAGACTCCCATCCTGTGTTGGGAGGCCTGGGGATCTCTACCAGTTTTGGGGAGCCCAGCTTTCTCCCAGCCTGTCTGTCTGTTTGGTTTCCACAGCTGCTTCTGCTTTGGTGCTGTCTGGTGCAGCTCTGCACACCAAGCACTCTCCCAGCCTACAGATCCATCCTGTAGACCATTTGGACTCTCCTGGCTTGGAAATTTGCCCCACTCCGACAGATAGCGGCTTCTAACTCCCTCAAATCTGCTCAGATTCACTTTTTTAGGGAAATCTGACCGAACTTGTGAGAAAGCTCTGATAAGATGCTGTTTTCATGCAGCCATCTTGGCTCCTCCCCCTGGTCATCATTTCTTATAAGAAAATAGTATTCCTTTACATTCATATATTCATATATCACAACTGGTTAAACCATTCTCCGATTGATGGGCATTCCTGCAATTTCCAATTCTTTGTCACCGTATAAAGAGCTATTTTTGTACATGTGGGTCCTTTTCCTTTTTTATCATCTCTTTTTATACAGACTTGGTAGTGGTATTGCTGAATCAAAGTATATGCACAGTTTTATAGCCTTTTGGGCATAGTACCAAATTGCTCTCCAGAATGTTTAGATCAGTTCGCAACTCCACCAACAATTCATTAGTGTTCCAATTTTCCCACATTTTCTCCAACATTTATAATTTTCTTTTCCTGTCATATTAGCCAATCTGATATGTGTAACTGGTACCTCAGAATTGTCTTAATTTGTATTTCTCTAATCAATAGTGATTTAGAGCACTTTAAAAATTTGACTTTAGATACCTTTAATTTCTTCATTTGAAAACTGCCTGTGCATATCCTTTGACCATTTATCAACTGGGGAATGAATTGCATTCTTATAAATTTGACTCAGTTCTCCATATATTTTAGAAATGAGACCTTTATCAGAAATACTAGTTGTAAAGCTTTCTGCTTTCCTTCAATTTTTTTTGCATTGGCTTTGTACAAAACCTTTTTTAATTTAATGTAATCAAAGTTATCCATTTTGCATTTCACAATTTTATTTCTTTTTTGGTCATAAATTCTTCTCTTCTCCATAGGTCTGATAGGTAAACTACTTTTTGTTCTTCTAATTTGCTTATGGCATCACCATTTATGTCTAACTCGTGTACCCATTTTGACCTTATCTTGGTATATAGCATGAGATGTTGGTCTGTGCCTGGCTTCTGCCATACTATTTTCCAGTTTTCCCAGCAGTATTTGTCAAATAGTGAGTTCTTATCCCAGAAGCTGAGATTTACTACTGTGTCTTGGGTAACTAATCTATTCCACTGATCTACCATTCTATTTCTTAGCCAGTACCAAATAATTTGGATGATTGCCACATTATAATATAGTTTTAGGTATGATAAGGCTAGTCCACCTTCCTTTGAATTTTTTTCATTAATTCCCGATATTCTTGACCTTTTGCTCTTCCAAATGAATAGTGTTATTATTTTTTCTAGCTCTATAAAATTATTTTTAATTTCTTTTTTTTTTGGCAGGGTGAAGGCAAGGCAATTGGGGTTAAGTGACTTGCCCAAGGTAAGTATGTCAGCTAGTAAGTATGTCAAGTGCCTGAGGCTGGATTTGAACTCAGGTCTTCCTGACTTCAGGGATGATGCCCTACTCACTGCACCACCTAGCTACCCCATCTATAAAGCAATTTTTGATAGTTTGATTGGTATAACACTGAATAAGTAAATTTATTTCGGTAGAGTTGTCACTTTTAATATATTAGCTTGGCCTGCCCATAAGCTATTGATTTGTTTTTCCAAATGTTTAGATCTGGCTATATCTGGGTAAAAATTGTTTTGTAATTGCATTCATATAGTTCCTGAGTTTGTCTTTGAAGGTAGAATCCCAAATATTTTATGTTGTGTACACTTATTTTAAATGGAATTTGTTTTTCTATCTCTTGCTGCTGGGCTTTGTTAGTAATATATAGAAAGTTTGATGATTTTATGTTGATTTATTTTATATCAATTTTATATTCAATGTTGCTAAAATTGTTAATTACTTCAAGTAGTTTTCTAAAGTTGACTTTATAAGTATACCATCATATCATGCCCAAAGACTGATAGTTTTGTTTCCTCATTGCCTATTCTAATTCCTTCAATTTCTTTTTCTTCTCTTATTGCTAACATTAATATTTCTAGCATAATATTGGATAATAGTGGAGATAATGGACACCCTTGTTTCACCCCGATCTTATTCCTAACTTATCCCTATTACATATCATGCTTGCTGGTAGGTTTAGATATATATTACTTATCAAATAAGGAAAAACTCCATTTATTTCTATTCTTTCTACTGTTTGAATAGGAATGGGTGCTGTATTTTGTCAAAAACTTTTTTTCTGCATCATATGATTTCTGTTACTTTTGTTATTGATATGGTCAATTATGCTGAGAGTTTTCCTAATATTGAACCAGCCCTGCATTCCTGGTATAAATTTCACCTGGTCATAGTATATTATCCTGGTGATTAATTGCTGCAATCTTTTTGCTAATATTTTATCTAAATTTTTTTGCATCAATATTCATTAGGGATATTGATCTATTATTTTCTTTCTCTGATTTTGGCTCTTCCTGGTTTAGATATCAGCATCATATTTGTGTCATAACTAGAATTTGGTAGAACTCATTCTTTGCCTACTTTTCCAAATAGTTTATATAGTACTAGAATTAATTGTTCTTTCAATATTTGCTTAAATTTACATGTAAATCCATCTTGCCCTGGAGACTTTTTTCTTAGGGAGTTTAATGATTGCTTGTTCAATTCCTTTTTTCCTTTTCTAAAATGGGATTATTTAAGTATTTTATTTCCTCTTCTATTAATTTGGGTAATTTATATATTTTCCTGGAGTATTCATCCAGTTCACTTATATTGTCAGATTTATTGGAATACAGTTGGGCAAAAAAGTTTTTAATCATTGCTTTAATTTCCTCTTCATTGGTGGTGAATTCACTTTTTTTTTTCATTTTTGATACTGGTAATTCGGTTTTCTTTTTAAATCAAATTAACTGAAGGTTAATCTATTTTTTTTTCATAAAATCAACTCGTAGTTTTATTTATTATTTCAGTAGTTTTCCTATTTTCAGTTTTATTAATCTCTTCTTTGTGTTTCAGAATTTCTAAATACTGTTTAATTGGGAATATTTAATTTGTTCTTTTTCTAGCTTTTTTAGTTGAATGCCCAATTCATTGATCTCTTTATTCATGTAAGAATTTAGAGATACAAAATTTAGCCTAAGAACTGCTTTGCCTGCATCCCATAAGTCTTAGTATGTTGTCTCATTATTATTATTCTCTCCAATGAAGTTATTGACTATTTCTATGATTTGTTGTTTGACTCACTCATTCTTTAGGATTATTTGATATCCAATAAATTTTAGTCTATCTTTCCATGGCCCCTCATTACATGTAATTTTTATTGGATTATGATCCAAAAAGGATGAATTTAATATTTCTGACTTTGTATATTTGACTGTGAGGTTTTTATGCCCTAATATATGGTCATTTTTGTGTAGGTGCCATTTACTGCTGAGAAAAAGGTATATTCTTTTCTATCCCCATTAAGTTTTCTCCAGAGGTCTACCAAATCTAAGTTTTCTAAAATTCTATTAACCTCCTTAACTTCTTTCTTGTTTATTTTATGGTTAGATTTATCTAGTTCTGAAAGGAGAATGTTGAGGTCCCCCACTAGTATGGTTTTGCTGTCTATTCCTTCCTGTAACTCACTTAACTTCTCTAAGATTTTTGATGCTATACCACTTGGTTCATTTATGTTTACTATCGATATTACTTCATTTTCTACACTAACTTTTATCAGGATGTAGTTTCCTTTTTTATCTCTTTTAATTAGATCTATTTTTTCTTTTGCTTTGTCTGAGATCAGGACTGTTTTTTTTTTCAGCTCTACTGAAGCATAATATATTCTGTTCCTGTTTTTTACCTTTACTCCATTTGTATCCTTCCAGTTCAAATGTGTTTCTTGTAAACAACAGATTGTAGGATTCAATTTTTTAATTCACCCTGCCATCTGTTTCCATTTCAGGGAAGAGTTCATCCTAATCATATTCACAGTTATAATTACTAACTGTATTTCCCTCCATCCTATTTTCCCCCCATTTATGGTTTTCACTCTTCTTTGACACTGTCCCCCTTCATTAGTGTTTTGCTTCTGACCACTTCCTCCCTCAATCTGCCCTCCCTTGTATCAGCCCTCCTCCCCTCCATTTTCTTTCCCCTTTTCCATCCTACTTCCCTATATGGTAAGATATATTCAATACCCAACTGAATGTCTATGTTATTCCCTCTTTGAGCCAAATCCGATGAGAGTAAGGTTTAAACAACATTCATCCCCTTTCTTCTTTCCCTCTACTATGATAGGTCTTTTGTGCCTCATCATGTGATATAATTTGCAGTATTCCACCTCCCCCTTTCCTCTTCTCCCAGCACATTCCTTTTTTTCACCCCTTAATTTTTTTTTTATATTATCACATCAAAGTCAACTTTTACTCATACCCTCTGTCTGTCTAACTGCCCTAATACAGATATAGTTCTCAAGAGTTACAAGTATCAGCTTCCCATGTAGGAGGATATAAACTGTTTAACGTTAATGAATAACATTTTCTTCTTTCTTCTTCACCTATTTATCCTTTTCTTTAATCTTTGAAGATCAAATTTTCTTTTCATCTCTGCTCTTTTCACCAGGAAAGTACCTTATTTCATTGACTATTTATCTTCTCCCCTAAAAGATTATGTTCAGTTTTGCTGGGTGGTTGATTCTTGGTTATAATTCAAGCTCCTTTGCTTTCCAGAATTATCATATTCCATGCCCTGCTATCCTTTAACATAGTAGCTGCCACACCCTGTGTAATCCTGACAGTGGTTCCTTGATATTTGAATTATTTGTTTCTGGCTGCATGCAGTATTTTCTCCTTGGCCTGATAACTCTGGAATTTGGCTATAATATTCCTTGCAATTTTCATTTTGGGTTCTCTATCAGGAGGTGATTGTTGGATTCTTTCCATAACTATTTTGCCCTCTGGCTCTAAGATATCAGGGCAGTTAACCTTGATAATTTTCTGAAAGATGCTGTCCAGGCTTTTTATTATTATTACTTTTTATCAGGGGTTTCAGGTAGTCTAAAAATTCTTAAATTATCTCTCCTGGATCTATTTTCCAGGTCATTTGTTTTTCCAAAGTGTTGTTTTATGTTTTCCTCTATTTTTGCATTCTTTCTGATTTTGTTTAACTGATCCTTAATGTTTCATAGAGTCATTGGCTTCCACTTGCCCAATCCTACTTTTTAAGGAATTATTTCCTTTAGTTAGCTTTTGTACCTCTATTTCCATTTGGACAATTCTAATTTTGAAGGAGTTTTTTTAATTGGATTTTTTTCCATTTGGTCAATTGTATTTTTTAAGTAATTGTTTTCTTCTATCAATTTTTGCCCTTCCTTTTCCAAGCTGTCAACTTTCTATTGCATACCTCTCATCTATTTTCCCAATTTTTTTCTACCTCTCTTATTTGACTTTTAAAATCCTTTTTGAGATATTCCAAGAATGCTTTTTGGGCTTGAGACCAATCCATATTCTACTTTGAAGTTTTGCATGTTGGTATTTTGACAATTTTGGCCTCTTCTGAGTTTGTATTTTGGTCTTCCCTGTCACCATAGTAGCTTTCTATGGTCAAGGCTCTTTTTTTGTTTCTTGCTATTTTTTTTTTGCCTATTTTGTGGATTTTAATGTTGAGTTCTGCTCCTGGGATATAGGGGACACTATTCCAAGCTTCTTGTGCCAGGGTCCCGAGGCCTGGTCACTGACTTTATGCACAGGGGCCTCAGGTGCTGATGGCTTGCTTACTGGACTAGGGTAGCCTGGCCTATTTGCACCTGTTGTTCCCTGGGTTCTGGGTCTGACAATTTGCTTTCTTCTCTGGGGCTAGAGCCCTCACAGCTGACCTGCTGTGCCACTGGCCTCCTGACCCAGGACCAAGAGGCCTTGGCTTCTAATCTGTGCTCTGGCTAAGAGCCTCCCTCTGGCTTGCCTGGGCACTGACTGCACTGGGCTGTCCTCCCATTTTACCCGAATGACCCAGACCTTTCCTGAAGTCCTTCTAAGTTATCTTAAGCTGGAAAATTGTTTCACTCCTTTTTTTGTTTTAGTTTTTCTGGCTTCTTTCTGACATCTTGGATCCTCCTTTCCATACCTTTTTATGTAACTAATTTTCTATTCTTCTTCTCCCTGCCCCATTCTCCCAGGGTATTCGTCTTTCTCCCCTATTCATTTTTTATATATTCTCACCCCCCAAATCAACTCATTCTCACATCTTCTTTCTATGTAAATACCTTCTAATTGCTCTAATGATAAAAGTTGTTAGAATATATATATGTATCATCTTCCTATATGTATAGGTAAACAATTAAACTTAAGTTTATCCTTGTTATTTCTCTTTCATATTCATCTTTTTATGATTGTTTTGATTTTTTTTATTTCAAAGTCAAAATTTCTATTTAGTTCTGGTATTTTTATCAGGAATGCTTTGAAAGTCCTCTATTAAAATTAAATGTCCCTGGACTATTATGCTGATTTTTCTTGTGTAGATTATTCTTGGTTGCAATCTCAGATCTTTTTCTGTCTGGAATGTGCATATTTCGAATCCTCTGCTCATTTACGGTGGCAGCTGCTAAATCTTGTGTGATCTTGATTGTGACTCCCTGATATTTGAATAGTTCCTTTCTGGTTGCTTCTAGTATTTTCTCTTTGACCTGTGAGCTCTGCAATTTGGCTATAATGTTCCTAAAATATTTTATTTGGGATTTCTTTCAGGAGGTGATTGGTGGAGTCTTTTAATTTCTATTTCTTTAACCCTCTACTTTTAAAATATTAGGACAGCTTTCCTTTGCAATTTCTTGAAATATGATGTCTAGGCTGTTTCTTTGTTCATGCCTTCCAGATAATCAAATAATTCTTAAATTATCTTACCTCAATCTATTTTCCAGTTCACTTGTTTTTATATTACTCATTTCTTTATATTTTTTTCATTCTTTTAACTTTATTGTTTCTCGATACCTCATGGCTTCATTAGGTGTCATTTGCCCAGTCTTACATTTTAAGTAATTATTTTTTTACTCACCTTTTATACCTTTCCTCCCCTCTTGCCCATTCTGTTTTTTTAAGGAGTTTTTTTTCTTCAGTGAATTCTGTACCTCTTTTTTCATTTGACCAATCCTGTTTTTAAGGTGTTATTTTCTTAATTTTTTTGCCTCTTTTACCAAGCTATTCATAATTTTCTTCCTCTACTTTCATTTCTTTATTTAATTGCTCATTTACTGATCTTACTTGATTTTAAAAATGATTTTTTTATCTCCTCCAAGAATTCTTGTTGGGCTTATGTCCAATTCACTTTTTTCTTTGAGATTTTTCTTATAGATATTTTAAGATCATTGTCTTCTTCTGAGCTTCTGTTTTGGTCTTCCATGTTACCATAGTAACCTTCTATAATCAGGTTCCTTTATTGTTATTTGCTCATTTTTTCTGCCCTATTTCTTGATTTGGAACTTTATGGTAATGTTGGGCTCTTTTCCTGGCCTGTAGGTAGGAATATACTGTCTCAGGCTTCAGGCTTTTTTGCCTTAATGTTTCAGAACTAATTCTGCAGGTTTGGAAGTCTTGGTGCTTCCAAGGTGGTGTGATGTGGGGAGAGGTGTGGTCACTGCTCTCCAGCTCTATTCTGTTCTTTATGATAGAAACACTCCTGCTTTCTTGGGCCCAGAAAGAAATACTGTTCCTCAGCATCCCTGATACTTGGGCAGGTAAATGATAATGTCCATTTTGTCCTGCATTCCCTTTTGAGTGAAAGTGCTCTCCCTTGCACATTAGCTATGACCCAGAAGTGACTATAGAAAATGGAGTTGACAAAAAATTGACCCTCAAGGCTCCTACTCCCTCTTGACCTAAAGTATTCCTCTGCAACCTTGAATTTTGACACAGAAGTTGGTATAATCAATGGAGTTGCCAAACAGTAATTAGTCTTGCATCCAGTGCTAGCACAGGGGTCCCTTGGAAACTCTTTCTAATTGCCAGGTCTCCTTGTCATCTCTGGCTTGAGAAGTCCCAAAGCTTCTGATGCTTGTATCACTACCACCTAATTCCACCACTAGTGTA
The DNA here is from genome assembly GCF_011100635.1 of Trichosurus vulpecula. Taxonomy (NCBI): domain Eukaryota; kingdom Metazoa; phylum Chordata; class Mammalia; order Diprotodontia; family Phalangeridae; genus Trichosurus; species Trichosurus vulpecula. The sequence continues at coordinate 256,303,746 of NC_050574.1, read as the reverse complement.
TCTTCTACATGGGCTCTGGGCCAACCTCCTCCCCCATGTCACATATCTCTCCTTCTGACCTCCTATGTTGTCCATTGGAAATGGATGAATGCCTCATTTTGACCTTTTGTTGGCTTTGCTATTCCAGAATTCAATTCAAGGCATTATTTTAAATTTGTATGGAGAGGACTGCTGGGAATACTTTCTCTACTCTGTCATCATGGTACCACAAATCTTATATACTTCAAAAAATGTCATTGATATTTAAGATGAAGTCGGGAGAAATATCTGGGCCGGACAAAATAAACAAATATACAATTTTGAAAATACTTAGGGTTCTATGTTGAAGTATCTCAAAGAGCATGTTATTCTTCACCTTCAACTAAGAGGAAGGGTCAAGGCAGCCAGGGAGTATTATTGAGAGGTCTCTAGTAGGAGCTACTGTGTGAGATATAAGAATGCAAGTTCTGGATTAGAACTAATAATTATGGCACTTAAGGCAAATTCAATTGAGTTGGGTGAGATGGGAAGTAATACTGAGCAACAGACTTCAGGAGTCATTAAATCAAGTCAACAAACATTTATTAATAACTTACCATGTGCCAGTTACTGGACTAAGAACTGGGAATAAAAAGAAAGGCAAAAATATTATACACTCAAGGAGCTTACAATAAAATGAAGGCAACAAATGAAACTTTGTATAAGCAAGTTATATATAGGATATATTGGAAGAATTTTCAGAGGAAAGGCAATAGCCTTAAGGTGGACAAAGAAACAGTTCTTACAGAATGTGGATCTTTACTTCATACTTGAGGAAAGCCAGGGAAGACAAGAGGCAGAGATGAGGAGGAGAGAATTTAATGCATGGGTGAAATGAAATTGTGAAAATGCATAGATTTGGGAGATGTAGTGTCTTGTGTGATGAGTAGCAAGTAGGCTAGTATCATTGGATCATAGATTATATGGATGGTAGGCAAGTGTAAAAATTCTGAAAAAGAAAGAAAAACCCAATAGAATTTTATATTTGATCCCAGAATTAATAAGGAACTACTAGCTTGTATTGAATGTTGGGTTAACATAGACCTTTGCTTTAGGAAGACAAGATTACTCTGAAAGATGAGTAGAAGATACAATGGAATGGGGAGGCTTGTGACAAAGAAGATAACCAGTAGGCTATTGCAAATGTTCAAGACTGAGATGATGAGGTCCTGTTTTAGGCTAGTGACAGGGTCATAGAAAAGATTGGGGGCATATATGAAAGGTAGAATCAATAGAACTTGTTAATAGATTGGATGACACCAAGGCTGTGAAGATGAGTAACTCGGAGAATAGAGGTGCCTTCAAAAGTAATATGAAAGTTAGAAAGAGGGGAAGGTTTGGAGAAAATTGAATGAATTAAGCTTTGGACATGTGTTTAAGATGTGTCTACAAGAAATCCAATTTGAGATTTCTAAGAGGCAAATGGAGATGTGAGACTGGAAATCAGTAGAGAGGTTGAACTGGAGTAGTAGATATGAGAATCTTCAACATAAAGATGAAATTTGAATTCATGGATATTGATGATATCTCCAAGAATAGATTATGGAGAGGATAGAGACAAGGGCCCAGGACAGATCTACACAGCCTTGATAGAGAACCATTATGATTAATAATGAGGCAAAAAGCCAGACTTAGGAAACTAGGTGGTACAGTGAATAGAATGCTGTGCTTGGAGTCAGGAAGATCCATCTTGTGAGCTCAAATCTGGCCTCAAACACTTACTAGTTGTATGGCCCTGGGCAAGTCACTCAACCCTGTTTGACTAAGTTTCCTCATCTGTAAAATGATATGAGGAAGAAAATGTCAATCCACTCCAGTATCTCTGTCAAGAAATCCCAAATGGAGTCATGAAGAGCTGGACATGACTGAAAAATGACTGAACAACAACAGAAGCCAGATGGCAGAGTTAAGAAAAGAGGGAAAGGAAATGAAGTGGAAATGGCAAGCATAAATGGCTTTCTTTGGGAATTTAGACAGTGGAGGAAAGAGAGATACAGTATACTAGCTAGTGGCCATGGATTGACTTCTTTCTCTTTTTTTGAGGATAGAGTTATGTACTATACTCTTAATAATATATTATTACTAATTAGTACCACTAATAGTAATTTGTGGTTGTTAGGCAGCAGAGAAACAGCTGGTACTCAAGAAGAGTTTGAAGATTAGAATGGGGATGATAAAAAGGAGCAAACTTTTTAAGAAAATGGGATAGAATGTGATCATTTTTGCATGCATAGGTATTTCCTTTGATAAGAATAATCAGTTCTTCAGGTGAGAGAGTGGTGAATGAGGAGATAGTGGGGAAAGTCATGAGGAGGGGAGAAGAGGAAGCTCTTGGTGGATGACTTTAATTATTTTTTAGTGAAATATGAGGCCGCATTTTAAGTTATGAGGTTTGGGAGTTATGGGAAGTTTGAGGAGGGTTGAAACATTTGGAAAAGCTGCTGTATTGAGTGGGATACCGAACCAATTAGGGAGGTATAAAATAATTGCCTTCTTGCAATGAGGGCACAATTGAGATTGTTAACATAAGCTTGTACTTATTCCAACTTGGAACATTTCATAATTTTCCAGCTTTATTCAGCAATATGTAAATAGCATTAAAGGCAATGGATGGCGGAAGTAATCCAAGACTAGGGATTGGGGCAGAAAGATCAGTGATATAAAAAGGGCACAAGGCATTTGAGAGAAGGGGTTGGTATAGAGTTAAACTTTACAGTAGAATTCAAAGACTTATAGGGGAAAGAGACCCAAAAATACTGCCCTCTGGTAATTTACGTGGAGAACAGATTAGCTTGAGCTTTGCCTGCATTATCAGGATCACCACTTATTCTAGTTGTCCTCTGTGAAAGGTGTGGCACAGTCCCTTAGGCCAAATGATACACTATGAGACTTAGCAACCTTTGGACAAAGCCCTGCTCACTAGCTATGTGTAAAGTGTCTACTAGATAAAGCTGGCCAGAACACCTGTGAAGGGCCAGAATCAAGTCCTAAGGACCATAAGCTTCTAGTACCAAAATTGTAACCAAAGTCATTATGACAAAATGCAAAGGAAGGAGGCTTAACCTAGGACTGAAGTGGAGGCTGGCAAGATAGCATTGTAATCCATCCAAGAATGAAACACATTTTGTGGTTAGCCTTGTGTTCAGTACAGCCCAGTGTCCCATAATCTGTGACCTCAAGTGAAAAGAATTCATATGCAATTGGAAATGTCTGACACAATAAGCATCCTGGCACATTTTTTTGCCCAGGCTTCAGACATGAATGCCATGCTCCTAGTTTCACTAAATAAACTTCTGAAATCAATTATTTCTAGCTTTGGGTTGTATTTTCAACATAGGTAACAATTAAATTCAATCAGAAAGAGATGGGAAAAATTTAAATGAATGTAAGGTACATGAAAATAGTATTTTTATTCTCCCTACCTCACCAAAAACAACTTCCTGAGAATGAGTTGATAATTACTCACCACATGTTGGCCTTCCCCTCCCCCTCCACCAGTTTAACAAAAGTGATACATGCATGTGTTTTCTTAAAGACCTCTTTAAGGAGGTCTTTACCAATTCTAAATCTTATACATACGTGATCTCATGAAATGATGAGAAGAGAGCAGGCATGAATCAATGCTGACTGATTTCTACATATTTATTTGTCATGCAGCTGATTGAAACATCTGAAAATATAAGGTCCTACAATGTTTATTTTTATTGATATGCTATGAATAACATTTAACTCACTAGGGTGAAATATAGGCACAGATGCTTTCCTTAGTTGAGTTATCTCTCATGCTTGCATCCAAATTAAGCAATCTACCACACAGTCAACTACTATGACTCCCTTTTATACTGACCCACAATGTATTGAAACTTCATAAGGTGGTAAGTGGTAGATTGGCATAGATTTGCTAGAGTCATGGAAGATGGTCTAGACAAGTCACTTACCTAAAGCAAAGTTCTTGAAAGAATCCTAATGAATGGCATCAAGTCCCGTAATATTACAAAGTGAAATAAACAATAACGTGAAAGATCTTGTTTTGATCATCAAAACGAGAAAAGCAAAGTGGGATGAAAAAACATATAAGATCTAGATTAGGATATGTAGCTGGACCAGCACAATGTTCAATTAGTGCACCAGTATTTGTATCTTGGTACAGATGGATAATGTTCTTTTCTCAGAACTGGACAGAAGGCAGAAATCAGGCTGAGTCTCATGTGAGGTATTAAGCATTGCTCTCAGTGATTCCAAACAGTGGTCAATGGCAGCAGCAAAAGTTCATTTACTTCATATCAATATTCTCCAAGTGATGTTACACAGCTGTGAATTGTGAAAATTTAAAGTATAAACAGTTGAAAAAGCAATGGAATCATGCATGGGAGACATAAATAGTAGCATGCTTGTTACCAAAAATGATATGTGGCAAAAAATATATAAATGACAACCTCCCAAAAAGCAATGGGCTAGTCATACAATGAAAATGTGAAATAAAACAAAGGGGAGCTTACATACATTCATACCCCTAAGTTACTAAAATAATAAAAGAAAGACCTTTGGTATAATTGATAGATCCTCTGTGGAAGACTGATGAGGAAATGTAAACAAGGCTTACAAAGAATGAGAAGGCCTTCTCAATGCTTCTCCTCTTGGAAAATCTATAATAAAAATTCTTTCTCTCTATGGTGGCCACATATGCTACTAAAAAGTAGTTTCTATTTTGGGGGTTGTGTTGAAAAGCAAATCAAAGAATAGGAGAGGTGAGAAGAGGGAAGAATTTCAGCTTTTATGCTGAAGAGAGCATAATGTTCACACCTACTCAGACACAACAGCAAGAATTGAAGTCAACACTTATTCCTGACAATTTACATATTTCCTTTGAATTAATAGTCATCCAATTTGAGATAACATATGCAAAACTACGGGAGTTCTCACTTCCCAGGATCATAGATCATTAAAAAAGCTCATCTAATCATATCTATTTTAGGTTTTAGAGCTCATTAAGTTCAGCTCAATATTTCACCCATTTTACAGGTCACAGACATAGTAAATACTATCAGAGATCTGAAGTGACACCCTCTGACTCCATATCTTATGTTCATTTTGTTGCATTGCATTAACCTTTTTTCAGTCAAATTCACCAAACAAGCATCGATTAACTATTGGAGTGAGAAATGGAGAGGAAAATACTGTACAAATAGAAAATTCAATACCACATGTACAGAAAGCAACTCTAAAAGAAGGCAGTGAGGAGAGAGAGCTCATTCTAGGCATGGGAAGGACACCTTTATAGAGGCATGAGGAAGACATGAAGGTACAGGGATAAGACATGGAATGTCTTCATTGGGAAGAACATTAATAAGTCAGTTTGATTTAGATAGAATGCATGAAGGTAAGTAATCTGTGGTATATTTGAAAGGTAGGTATGAGCCCGACTGTTGTGAAGGGGAGAGAGGGAGAGAGAGACAGAGACACAAACACACACACATAGAGGGGAGTGAGGGAGAGACAAACACAGAGAGACAGACAGAGATAAACAGAGATAGAGAGAACCAAAGAGAGACAGAGGAAGACAGATACAGAAAAAGGCAGTGAGAAAACAGAAAAGAAAGACGACAGAAAAAAGGGAACAACAAAGAGACAAAGAAGACACTGAGAAGACAGAGAGAGACAGACATACACACACAAACACAAACATGGAGAAACATGCACAGAGAGAAAGAGACAGGAGACATCCCTTGACAGAACACTTTGAGGGACATTCACAGTTAATGAATGGTCTAGAACAGAGGTGCTCAAAGTAGGTGATACCACCCCTTTAGAGGCACTGTAATGGTCTGGGGTGGGGGGGCACTGTAGCCTCGGGTGAAATTGGGTGGGTGTTGAACAAAAATAAGGGGGTGGTGGAAGCATGAGGAAACAAGAGAAGAAAATTTGAAAAGCATTCATACATGTTTACTCTGTTATATAACATAGTTAAAGTCGTAATGATAATATTATTTTCCAAATAAACACACAAAATGCCAGTTATAACCAATCAGTGGTCAAGTCTGCTGACAAGTCTTAACCAGTAAGCGTTGGCAGGCGAGCATGTTGCACATCGTCAGGAAGTCCAACATGTATCAGCAGGAATATGTGTGTGTAATGACTTGTTTACAATATAATACTATATGGATACGTGATGTAGTGTTGCATCATCAAAATTTCTATGCAGAGAAAAAACTCACAAATTTACAATTAAAATTACAATTAAATTAAATTTAAGATGTCATTTAAAATATATTGTATATATTTTTTAAAATGATGTACATTTCTTAAAAATAAAGTGTTAAAGTAGATTTCCAGGGTGGGACTGAACAATATTTATCTTTTGGAAAGGGGGCAGTAGGCCAAATAAGTTTGGGAACCTCTGCTAAAAGAGGACTCAAGAGGGGTCAAAGAGGAAAGGGAAGAGATAGGAGACAGTGGTATCATGAAAGCTGGGAGAAGAGAGTGGACACAAGAGAAAAGAAAGTTAGTCTGAAGTTTCTAAAGGTTTAGAGAAGTCAAAAGAGATGACATCTGAAACAATATTATAAGGTTCAGCAGTGAAGAAATCACTAGTAACCAAAAAAGAGAACCATTTCAGTGTCTTCATAATTTGGTTGGAAAAGGTTAAAACATGTGCTTGAGTCAAAGAAGTGGAGAGAAAAGTGTATAAGACTTTTTATCCATGGGAATTTTGCTGTGAAAGCAAGATTTATGAAATATTAGCTTGAAAGGATGACAGAGTGAAGTGAAAGGTTTTTTTTAAGGATATGAAGATGTAGGCAGGTTTTTTTGGAGAGAAATACAGTGAAAAGAGATTAAGAGATTATTGGATATATAGAGAGAGATACAGAACATAGAAGGAATAGGACCAAGGAAACAAATATGGCACTGCCTAGCTCAGAGATCCATTGAATTGAAACACGGAAAAGCATTACTCCAAACAGATACAGGGAGATCCAATTAAATATGTACAGATTTAGTCATGTACCATGCCTATTTATAATATGATTGAAGCTATGAAAAGGAAAATACACTTTCATTCTGAAATGAGGTGTGTATTGTGCTTCTCCAATATTCTTCGGGGCAGCTAGGTGGCAGAGTGGATAGAATGCTGGGCCTGGAGTTAGAAAGACTAATTCCTGAATTCAAATCTAGCCTTAGACACTCTAGGCAAATCACTTAATCCTATTTCTCTCAGTTCCTCATCTGTAAAATGAGCTGGAGAAGGAAATGGTAAATGACTCCAGTATCTTTGTCAAGAAAACCTCAAATGCAACCACACAGAGTCAGACAGGACTGAAGCAACTGAACAACAAAAACAACAGATATTCTTTAAGACAGCAGAGGTAGACCCAAAGACCCAATGTACTGAGTCTTTGGGGTATGTGGCTCATGGTCAGTGATCGTAAATATATTTTCATTTTTACACCTCTAAGTATATTGTGGGAATATCTTTTTTTTTCTTATTGCCATTACTTTATTTCCCATTGTGGAGCTTAGAGAGAGGAGCTTCTTTTGGAAAAAAAGCAAAAAATAAACAAACAAAAAAAACAAATAAACAACAATAAGAAAAAACATCAGGATGAGTGTAACTAGCTCCAAGCTAATTAGGTGTGGATGGAGTCACTCAACTGAGCTATTTAAATTGGGAAATATGTTTCTTATATTCAGTCACATCCATTTGAACATCTAATTTTTTAAACTGTGGCCTAGCATTAAAACATTGATATTTCTTTTCCCTCCTGAAAGTCAGTCGGTACTCCTAAATCTTGAAACTGAATCTTGTCTGAAGTATGGACCTAACCTTGTTATAACATTGTGATAGCCAACTCTTTTGCCTTCCATTAATCTATATCCCCACCCCCCTTTCCCTCATCACTGGAATCAGGGTGAATTTCTCTGCCCATTGCCCTTTCCTAGAATGGATCTCACCCACTACCTTGGCTGCTTCTGGCACTAACCTTATTCCCATTGGAAGTCACAAGGAACAGTGCACTTCTGCTAAAGTTCTGCCCTTAGGGAGTAGAGCCAAGATGGCGGAGTAGAGCCAAGATGGCGGAGTAGAAGGAAGGACCTGCTTGAGCTCTTCCCCCAAACCCTTGAAATACCTGTAAAAAATGACTCTAAACAAATTCTAGAGCAGCAGAAGCCACAAAATGACAGAATGAAGCATATTTCCAGCCCAAGACAATCTGAAGGCCCACAGAAAGGGTCTATCACACTGTGCTCAGAGTGCAGCCCAGCCTAGGCTGTTCCAGCACAGATTGAACTGGAGCAGGCCTCAAGGCACTGAATCACTGGCAGCTACTGTGGTGGTTTCCAGACTTCTTAACCCACAAATACAAAGAAAACTTCAAAGGTCAGTGGGAAAGCTCTCTCACCTGTGTGAGAGAGAAGCATGGTCCCGCCCCAGTTCCAGCCCTAGCCCCAGGGTGATGGCAGCCACAGAGCTCTTGTCCTACAGATGGTGGAAGAACTGAGCTGCTGATGTGGGTTGCAGCCCTGGGTGGAAGTTCTAGGCTGGGAAGGAACACTGGCATAGTGGAGATGGTGGCAGATGTGGAGAGGGAGTCCTTCTCACAGTTCCAAGGCAGAAAGGAATGTTTGTGGTTGCTCACAGACCAGAGCACAGGTCAGGAGAGGAGCAAACACCTCTCTTTTGACCATACCACTTTGGAGGAGATGAGAATTTACAGGTCCCTAGAGATATCTCTGAAAACAGCTGCAAAAAACCCTGAAACTTGGGACAGTACACCCTCAACCTAAGAAAGAGCACAAACGTCAAACAATTGGCTGGGAAAATGAGCAAACAAGGGAAAAAGAAGAAGACTATAGAAGGTTACTTTCTTGGTGAAAAGGTATTTTCTTGTACACTTAGTGATGAGGAAGATCAAGGCACACAGCCAGAGGAAGACAACAAGTTCAAATGCTCCTATATCCAAAGCCTCCAAGAAAAATATGAAATTGTCTCAGGCCATGGAAGAGTTCAAAAAGGATTTTGTAAATCAAGTAACAGAAGTGGAGGAAAAATTGGGAAGAGAAATGAGAGTAATGCAACAAAATCATAAAAATTAGTCAACAGCTTGCTAAAAGAGACCCAAAAAATGCTGAAGGAAATAACACCTTTAAAAATAGACTAACCCAAATGGCAAAAGAGGTTCAAAAAGCCAATGAGGAGAAGAATGCCTTGAAAATTAAAATTGGCCGAATGGAACAGAAGTCCAAAAGCTCACTGAAGAAAATAATTCCTTAAAAATTAGAGTGGAGCAAATGGTAGCTAATGACTTTATGAGAAATGAAGAAATTATAAAACGAAACCAAAAGAATGAAAAAATAGAAGTCATTGGAAAAACAACTGACTTGGAAAATAGATCCAGGAGAGATAATTTAAAAATTATTGGACTACCTGAAAACCATGATCAAAAAAAAGAGCCTAGACATCATCTTTCAAGAAATTATCAAGGAAAACTTATCTGATATTCTAAAACCAGAGAGTGAAATAGAAATGGAAAGAATCCACTGATCACCTCCTGAAAAAGATCCCAAAAGGAAAACTCTTAGGAATATTGTAGACAAATTTCAGAGTTCCCAGGTCAAAGAGAAAATATTACAAGTGGCCAGAAAGAAACAATTCAAATATTGTGGAAATACAATCAGAATTACAAAAGACTTAGCAGCTTCTACACTAAGGGACCTGAGGATTTGAAATACGAAATTCCAGAGGTCAAAGGAGATAGGATTAAAACCAAGAATTACCTATGCAGCAAAACTGAGTATAATATTCCAGGGGGAAAATGGAGTTTCAACGAGATAGAGAACCTTCAAGAATTCTTGTTGAAAAGATCAGAGCTGAATAGAAAATTTGACTTTCAAATGTAAAAATCAAGAGAAACATGAAAAGGTAAACTGGAAAGAGAAACCATAAGGGACTTATTAAAGTTGAACTGTTTATATTCCTACATGGATAGATGATATTTGTAACTCAAGAGACCTTTCTCAGTATTAGGGTAGTTAGAGGGAATACATATGTGTGTGTATGTGTATGTATGTGTATGTATATGTGTAAGTATGTATGTGTGTATGTATGTGTATAGGTATGTAGGTGTGTTTGTGCATATATGTGTATATTGTGTGTGTGTGTATCTAGACAGAGGGACAGGGTGAGCTGAATATGAAGGGATGATATATAAAAAATAAAATTAAGTGTTGACAGGAATGTACTAAGAGAAAGAGAAAGGGAGAGGTAGAATGTAGTAAATCTCACATAAGGGAGGCAACAAAGCTTTTATAATGGAGAGGAAGAAGGGGAGGTGAGAGGGAGTAAGTGAGTCTTAGTCTCATTGCATTTGGCTTAAGGAGGCAATAACGTACACTCTTTTGGGTATGGAAATCTATCTTAGCCTACAGTAAAGCAGGGGGCAAGGGGATAAAACATGGGAGATAATATAAGGGATAGCAAATGGGAGTAGGGGGGTAATCAGAAGCAAACAATTTTGTGGAGGGACTGGTCAAAGGAGAGAATAGAATAAATGTAAGACAGGACAGGATCAAGCGTAATATAGTTATTCTTTCACAACACAACTGTTATGGAAGTGTTTCGCATGACTACACATGTATAACCTATAACAAATTGCTTGCTTTCTCAATGAGGGTGGGTAGGGAGGGAGGAAGAGAGAGAATTTGGAACTCAAGACTTTAAAAATGAATGTTAAAAATTGTTTCTTATATGCAACTAGGAAATAATATATACAGGCAATAGGGCATAGAAATCTATCTTGCCCTATAGGAAAATAGAAGGCAAGGCTATAAGAGAAGGGGGTGGGAGTAATAGAAGGAAGGGCACATTGGAGGAAGGGGTAATAAAAATGCATGCTGTCCTGGGGTGGGGTAGGGGAGAGATGGGGAGAAAATTTGGAATTCAGAATCTTGTGGAAGTGAATTTTGAAAACTGAAAATAAATAAATTTATAAAATTCTGCTCTCAGTGATGGTTGGAACATGGTGGCATACAGTCTATTCTGTGTTCTTAAGCCTTTTTAAAAAGACTAGTTATATCAAAATTGCTTCTGGCCAAGTTGTCATTCTTTCCTAGTTAACTCTTTTTTCAGCATTATTTATGAAATTTATTTTCTTTATATAAATTGTGTATTTCTCTGGGCAGACAGCCTTTACCTTGTTGCACTAACAGCACATCCGCAATACCAAGCTCCAAGTCGAATCTTAACATGAGTTTGTATTCTTCAAAGTAGCATTTGTATACCAGGCACTATGGGGAGGATGGGGCAAGGAAGCCACCAGCCTCCCTCAATAGGATCTGCTGGGAAGGGTAAAAAATGGGAAGGGGGAAAGGTATGACCTTCCAACAGAACTCCCAGGAAGGGCAACATGCAAAGCTCACAAATGAACTCTAGGGAAAGGCTGGGAGAGTGTGTTAAAAGGCCAACAAGCCTAAAGCACACCACGGCTTCACTTCCCTTTTTTGGGAAGTTTAGCTCTGAAGGAAGCAGGGACTTTGCTCTGCCTCTTCACTTGTAACAGGTCACCCTGGCCTAGCTGTATGTTTTAAAGTTATGGGTGAGCTACAGTTATCAGAATTAGCAGCATTTACATGGACTGAGGTGGATTCTATCCTGTGCTAATTAACTCTTAAGAGTAATTCTATTGAAAATCAAAACTAGATAAGTATTGGGCCAAATTTTATTAAAAGTTGTAAAATACCATGCTAAGGTTATAAGGTTAAAATATCCTTTTTTAGTTTTCCAAAGATACCTAAATATCCATTATAGAATGAATTGGCAAATATTACAATGAACTATTAAGCTCTTTAATTAAACTTAAAATTACAAAAAGAAATAAACAGAAGAACAAGGACAAACATTAGATGGTATCAAATTCAAGATTCTAATCTAAAGTAAAACAACAGAAAGAAAATATCCTTTTAGATTTAAATATTGAAGAAGGAGAGGGGGCTTGATCTTGGTCTTCCCACACTAACTACATTTTGAAATGTTGAGTTCTGTCAGCTGGTAGAAATCAGTTGGTTTGGATTTTGTTGGTTACTATTCAATTCTTTTCACTGTAACTGGCTGTTTGGAGTTTTAAAAAAATCATGTTATGTGTTTAAATGTGAGGTCAGAAATAAAATGAAAAATATGGGTTCCTTATATTTAAATAATTCATAATGTTTTATTAGTTCAAAGGAAGTCTTGCAAAATACATTAACATTGCCTGCATATAAGAAAACTTCGGTCTGCCCCCAAACTTCTCTGGTTCTACTGAAACAGTTTTTGAAGCTTCATATTATTTAAATTAAATAATATTGCAAGAGTCAGGTAGCAATTTCATTATCAAACAGGAAGAATAGGGTATATAAAAGTGACTTCTTAGAGGCAACTAGTTGGAATAGTCAATAAAGCACTGGAGGATCTGACTTTGAATTCTGCTTCAGTCACTTATTGTCTGCACGATGCTGGACAAGTTACTTATCCTCCCTCACTTTGCTAATCTATCAGATAGAGATAATAAAAGCCAATACCTCACAAAGTTGTGAGAATTAAAGAATACACCACATGTAAAGTACTTTGCAAAACATAAAGCGTTATATACATCCTAGCTATTATTATTACTACTAAAATAAATCCCTAAATAAATAAATTCCACTTACCTCTGGTTACTGAATATTATATCCAAATAGTTCTCAAAGTAATTACATGACACGAATGCTTATATTAAAAATACTTCAAATCATTAATCATAAGAAAAAACCTAGCAGAAAATTGAAGTTTCACCTAGTTATTTGTAAAATATCACAGAACATGAAAAAATCATTTTAAAGAATCTGTGGGAATATGGTCACATTCACACTTTATTGATAGAACTCGATTAGTTTGACCATTCTGATAAGTACTTTGAAATTATGCTACAATAGTCAGAAAAAATGCAGTTAGAGTGAAGTAAGTAGAAATAGAACAGCGATATACATTGTCAGTACAATAATAGAAATGAAAGAATAGCAAAATTATGCTGACTATCATATAGTTGTAATGAGCCGGTGTGGATTTGAAAACAAGTTGAGAAAATGTGGTATCCTCCTTCATTACAGAAGTCAGGATCTCTGGGTTTGGAATATTGTGAATATTGTTAGGTATGGTGTATATGTAGCTTTACTTTGTTGGCTGGTTCTCTCTGTCTCTGTCTCTGTCTCTATCTCTCTGTCTCTTTCAGAAAGTGGGGACTAGTCTTGCTCACTAAACTCAATATGAAACAGGGCCTACCTACATCTGGGAGTATAGGAGCAGAGTTTGATCTAAGTACCAGCGCCTAATTCATAAAATATGGCTAGAGACGTCAATAAAGATACCAAATATAATGAAGAAATATCTTGAAGAACCCCAAGGGAGACAGGGGCAGCAAACTTTGGAGAAGAGAGTAACTCTATGTCAAATTCAAATAAGCCTCAGAGAAAAGAAATTATGACCTCAAGGACTACAGGACTATCTGGAAGAAAGGAAATAATAAATACAAACCAGAAAGTATGGGAAATAAAAACACGAAAGAAAATTAACACCTCAGAATACATAATATTAAACCTTATCCTAAACTGAAATCTGAAAATGAGTATGGGTCAAGCAGAAAATAACACGCAACTCCATGAGGTGACAAGAAATAATAAAACAAAACCAAAATATTGAGGAAAAAAAAGAAAATGTAATGTATATAATATCAAAAACTTCCAACCTGGTGAACTGGTAAAGGAGAGAAAGCCTAAAAATAATAAAATAATCTAAAAATCAAAACCTCTCCTCTTAAAAGGAAAAAAAAGACAAGATAACATATTTCAAGGAATCATAACCAAAAATTGCCAGGATATCTTAGAACAAGAAGACATTGTGAAAATAGGAAAAAAAAATCTTCCAGTTGCTTTCTGCAAACGAGCTCCTAAAAGAAATGGGTGTGATAAGAAGAAAAGGCATCAGCCAAAGACATAGAAAAATAGGATTTTTATTGTTCAGAATAGCTTTTCTTTTACTTTATTCTCCAATTTAGACTTACTTGAGCAAATAACCTGTTCTTCATAATTCAAAATGGGTAAAAATAGCATCCTCTACAAACTAATTGCCATTGCCTTGAAAACTTAAATACAGCCACTTGTAATAAAAACTTAGAACTTGCTAAAAACTGAAGAAAAAAGCTACATGTTATTTTTTATCATCTCTTTAGACTATTATACAAATGAAGCAGATAAAAGCTTCACCAGGAAAATCTCATCCTCAATTACATTCTGGAACTTCTCAGTGTTATCATATCCCATTTATCTTACAAAATGAAAACTGAAGGATATTTGCAAAGAATAATCAAAATGAAAAAAAGTCAAAATAAAGGAATTGTTGGGTGTTTAAAAAATGGAGATTCAAGCGGTCAGATAGTAAATTGAGACAATTTCCTAAATTTCTCTAAATTAACTAAAGAATATTGACTAATGCTAGGAAGAAAGGAAAGCCTTAAAATCATGAAAAATAAAATATGAAACTTTTAGAAGGCATATTTAATGGCAATGAACATTAGAAATTCAAAAAGAAATAGGACACACTCTTCCAAGATCCACAAGGAAAAAAAATGGAAAAGTATGTAAATGAAGAGATGAAAAATAACTGCAATGGTGTTGTTAATCCATATCCTGAAATTTAAAAATCTAATTACAATGAGAAAAATAAAGCAAGTACATTTAAAAAGATATTTATGAGATTTCCATCCTCAACATCCAATTGGAAAAATAAAGCATTTTTTTCAATTTTTAAATAAATTTATTAATTTTTATTTTAAGCATTCTTTTCTTTTTAAACTTTTGAGTTCCAAATTCTCTTTCTCCCTCCCACCCCTCTCCACCGACTGAGAAGGCAAGTCAAATTATATCAATAATACATGTGAAATCATTTGAAACATATTTACATATTAGCTGTATTGAAAAAAAACAGAAAAAATAAAGAAAACAAGAAAAAAAAACAGAAAAATAAAGAAAACAAGATTATACTGCAATGTGCACAACATCAGTTCTTTTTTTGGAGATATACAGCACCTTTCATCACGAGTCCTTAAGAATTTTCTTAGATCATTTTATTGCAGAGAATAGCTAAGTCATTCACAGTTGATCTCATAACATTGCTGTAACTGTACAGAATAACTTCCCAGTTCTTTTCACTTTACTTTGCATCAGTTCATATAGGTCTTGCCATGTTTTCTTCTGAAACCACCTTCCTCATCATTCTCATAAAACAATTGTACTCCATCACAATCATATGCTACATGTTCAGAATTCCCCAATCAATGAGCATCCCCTCAATTTCCAGTCCTTTACCACACACACACACACACACACACACACACACATCCTTTTCCTTTTCCTTCGATCTTTTAGGGTATAGACTGAGTAGAGCGATTGCTAGGTCAAAGGTTATGCACAGTGTTATAGACCTTTGGACATAGTTCCAAATTATTCTACAGAATAGTTGAACCAGTTTACAACTCCACTAACAGTTAATTAGCGTACCAATTTTCCCTGATCCCCTTCAAAATTTGTATTTTCTGATAGGTGTGAAGTGGTACCTCAGAGTTATTTTAATTTGTCTTTTTCTAATCAATAATAATTTAGAACATTTTTTATCTGATTATAAATGGCTTTGATTTCTTCTTCTGAAAGCTGTCTGTTCATGTCCTTTGACCATTTATCAATTAGAGAATAGCATGTATTTTTATAAATTTGACTTAATTCCCTATATGTTTGAGAAATGAGGCCTTTATCAGAGAAATTATATATATGTATGTATATATGTATGTGTGTATATGTATATGTCTTCACTGTCTATATACCTTGAGCATAGAGCAGTTTCCCTGCTTATCTCTTTTAATTAGGTATATTTTTGCTTTTATTTTGTCTGAGATCATAACCATTAATCCTGCCTTTATTATTTTAGTTGAAGCATAATAGATTCTACTTTAGCCCTTTATTTTAACTGTGTGTATCCTTCTGTTTCAAGTGTTTCTCTTGTAAACAACATATTGTTGGATTTGGGTTTCTAATCCATTCTGCTATCCTCTTATTTTATGTATGCACATATCCTGTTCACATTCAAAGTTACGACTACAGCATCTTTCCCTCCATCCTATTTTCTGTCTATCCTCCCTCTCTTTTTATCCTGTCCCTCCTCAAAAGGGTCATGCTTCTGGCCATTGCCTCCCTTAATCTGCCCTTTCTTTTATCATTTTTATTCCCTTATTTCTTTCACTTCTTATTTCCCTGTTGGGTAAATTACACTTCTCTCACAACTTAGTGTGTGTGTGTGTGTGTGTGTGTGTGTGTATGTGTGTATGTGTCTGTGTGTGTATGTATATGTGTGTATGTGTATGTTCTCTATTTCAACCAATTCCAGTGAGAGTGAGTTTCAAGCATTGCCCTCCACCACCACTCTATTTTCCAATCCAGTATAAGAAATATTCCTTGAAAACTTCCCTTACATGAGAAAATTCTCTCCATTCTGACTTTCCCTTCCCCCTTCTTCAGGGCATCATTCTTTCTCACCCTTTCATTTCTTTTGAGATCATCCCAACGTAACCTTCTCATGCTCTTGTCCTCTCTGTTTGTAGACTCTTCATTGTCCTTATAATGATAATCTTCTTAGGAGTCACAAGTATTATGTTCCCGTATAGGAATGTAAACAGTTTAACTTTATCGAGTCTCTTTTGATAACACTTTCATGTTTAGCTTTTTGTGCTTCTCAAGTCTTGTGTTTTAATGTCAAATTGTCTGCTCAGCTCTGTCTTTTCGTTAGACCTCTGTTTCATTAAATGTTGATTTCCCCCCCGCAACAAATGATTATGCTCAGTTTTGCTGGGTAGGTTATTCTTCGTTGTAGTCCTAGCTCTTTTGTCTTGTGAAATCTACATACACACATGTACATATGTGTGTATGTATATGTGTGTATATATGTATGTGTGTATACATACAGATGTGTGTATATATATTTGTATATTGACTCAGTTCCCTACATATTTAAGAAATGAGGCCTTTATCAGAGAAACACTATAATTTTTTTTATATTTTATATTACTTCATTGCATATGAAGTAACTGAAGGAATGTGTGTGTGTATTGCCAGAAGGCAAAGGAGCTATGCATATATGTATATATATATATATATATGTATATGTATATTTGCATATACACATACACATATGTATGCTATACACATATGTGTACATATACATATATACACATGTAATATTCCTATGATATATCATTACATTATATTATGTATCTATGCAATATATTATTCTTATGTAATATAATATATACTTAAATAATTACACAAACACACATATATATTCCAAGCCCTCTATTTCTTTAACGTGGAATCTGCTAAATCTTGTGTGATCCTGATGGTGGGTCTATGAAATTTGAATTGTTTATTTCTGACTGTTTATAATATTTTCTCATTGACCTGAGAGCTCTTGAATTTGGCTATAGTATTCCTGGGAGTTTTCATTTTGGTCTCTTTCTGGAGGTGATTGGTGGATTCATTCAATTTTTATTTTAACTTATGGAACTAAGATATTAGGGCAGTTTTCCTTCACAGTTCCTCAAAATATGATGTCTTCCCTCTTTTTTGATCATGGCTTTCAAGTAGTCCAAATAATTCTTAAATTATCTCTTCTTGATCTATTTTCCAGGTCAATTGTTTTTCTAATAGGTCACATTTTCTTCTATTTCTTCATTCTTTTTACTTTGTTTTGTTTCTTGATATCTCTTGAGTCATTTGTTTATCTTTCCCAATTATAATTTTTAAGGAATTATTTTCTTCAGAGAGATTTTGTACCTGTTATTTTCCATTTGTTCAATTCTACTGTTAAAGGAGTTCTTTTCTTTGGTGAATTTTATACATCTTTGACTATTAGACCAACTCTCTTTTGTAAGGTGTTATTTAGTATTTATTTTTGTGCCTCTCTCACAAAGTTGATAATTTTATTTTCATAAGTTTCTTCCATCAATCTCATTCCTTTTCCCATTTTTTCCTCTTCCAGACTTATCTCTTTCTTTAACATTTCTTAAATTCTTACTGTACTTGGGTCCAATTAGCATTTTTTCTTTGAGGTTTTGCTTGTAACCGTTTTCATATTGTTATAGTCTGAGTTTTTCTTGGTCTTCTCTGCCACCATCATAGCTTCTTATGGCTAAGTTCTTTTTGTTATTGTTTTTTGGTCATTTTCCCAGCCTTTTTTTCTAACTTCAGAATTTATGGTTAAGTTGGGTTCTATTCACCTAGAGGTGGATATGCACTCCTACCCCAGCTTCATGTTTCCAGAGCTAGTTCTGGCAGTCTACAATTTTAATTGCTTTCAAGGTAGCATGATTTGGGGAGAAGTGTTATCATGGCTCTTCTGGTCTGTACTCTGGTCTTGTACTCTCCTCAAGCCACAAATACTAATGTTCCTTTTAGCCCTGAGACTATGACCAGGCCCCCTGCTCTTTTCTAGCCACAAGAGCTAGTACCCTGTTTTACCTTGCAAATGCAACCAAGCCCCCTGCTCCCATTTGACCAAGTATAACTGCTTCTATTTGCTCTGGCAATATGACTCAGAATTGCTAATGGGCAATAAAGTTGGCAATCAACTACAGTTATACCCAGTGCCAGCAAAAGTTTTTCTGTAACTTCTCTCTGACCAGTTGCATGATCCCCTTAAAATATTTTGTATGAGAGCTCCCTAAACTGCTGCTGCTTCTTGTCTTCATTTTTCTGGCCATCCCCAAGGCTCACCATTGTTTTTCCTGTTATGTTCCAGGCTAGCTCCCACCACAGTGTTACAAACATCTCCCTCAGACTTCCTAAGTTGTCTTAGGCTAGAAAAATATCTTGCTTTGATTCTTCTGTTGGTTCTGTCTCTCCAAAATTTGATTTGAGGAATTGTTTTAAACTTATCTGGAGGGGAATTTTGAGAGAGTTTAGCTGGGTTACTGGCTATTTGGTTTTACTCTTTGAAACTATTTTTTTCAAAAATTGTTTATGAGATTTCAATATAAATTTAGTGACCAAAAACTATAATCAGTCACTATCAAGAGTATTTGGTAAAAGGCATAAAACTGTAATATTATGTCAGGATGAAATGTGATAAAAGGAAACTTATGATCTTTTCAAAAGATCCTCATACCACAGAAACATATTATCTCTCCCAACCATTAAAGAAGAGAAAAGGGTCATTAAAGCAAAATTAAAAACTACTAAAATAAAATTATTAAATTTGGATTCTTTAACTAAAAATAAAATCCTACAATAAAAAAAAATAGCTTTGCAATGTGACAGAGAAATGTTTCAAATAAGAAAATGCAAAGTGCAAATTTTCAAAACCATAAGCACTAATAATTATTTTTATTACAGTTTCCCTCTTATGAGAGGGAAGACATATAAGTGTAGCCTGGTTGAGTAAAGTTTGAGTGAGGGATGTTGATTGACTAATAGAGTCATTTATCTTTCTTCTTTTAGGAACCATTCTGATTTCATTACTTTTTATGCCTGCCAAGAAAAAAAAATATTGTTTATCTCTTCAAAATATGGCTATATGTATGTGTATGTATGCATGCATACACACATATGTGTGTGTATTATCCATAAGAGTCAGGAGAAGAGAACTCTGTCATGAAGAAAATAGGGGGGTTTCTAGGCAACAAACTTGCCTACTAGTTTCAAAGAATAAGAGCATTCCAATTAACTTTCCTATTACATTATATGTTGAAAATATCTAAAAACAGTTTAAGTTCAAAGCAGAACAAGAAGGAACATAAAAGAACAAAATTTACTGCTGTTACATGATTAGTACTTTCTTGTTGGACAGAAAAAGAAATATCGCAGAAGAAAAGAAATGAGGCAGAAGCCATTTTGAGACAACAGATCCATATATGGTTAAGAGAAAATGGTTTGCCCACCTTGCGGTATTAAAAATGCCAAATTAATTTCAATATTTAACAATCATTAATTAGCTACATAGAGACGGAAATCAGGTACTCCCTAAAGCTTCAGATATAGCCAGTCATGCTAGCTACTTATAAGGAAAAACTAATGCTCTCTCTTTCCTGAAATTGTTATCTTGTTTACTTATGCATATATCACCCCCAGTAGAATGTAAGGTTTTGGGAGACAGGAACTGGTTTTCCCCCAGAGATGCTTACTTGCTTTTGGGAATTGGCAAAGCTATTTTACTTACTCCCTGTTTCCTGTGAAAGCTGAGGATGCCCTGGCATCCTGGTGATGTTTGGAGAAAATGTAGAAAGTCTCTGATATGTTGGATGGAACCCTGCTGGCACATTTTTTGTATGAACATAGACAAGTGATATAGGAGATGGGTAAACATAGATCTGTTGTAATATTTAGCACTGGAATGGAACTCTCAAGTGAATGCTTTTTGGTTGTTTTGCAGTAGTATCTGACTCTTTGTGACCCCATTTGGTGTTTTCTTGGCAAAGATACTGGAGTGGTTTGCCATTTTCTTCTCCAGCTAATTTTACAAATGAGAAAATGAGGCAAACAGAGTTAAGTAACTTGCCTAGGGTTACACAGCTAAGATAAGTTTCTGAGGCCATATTTGAACTCAGGAAGATGAGTTTTCCTGACTCCAGGCCCAGCATTTTATGTACTACATCATCTAGCTGCCCTAAAATATAATATATGAATATATGCAGACCATAATCCATACATACCAAGACATCCTCTCCAAAAACACATGTAATTCTTACATGTGTTCTTCCAAAAATTGACCCAGTAGAGTGCCAAACACATAAAATACACTGAATAAATATTTGTTTAATTGAATTTACTTGAAATTTAATTATAGGGTAACAACTAAAGAATCTTCTAAAAGGGAATATAAATAGTCATTGGTCTCTAATTTTCCACAATTCTCCAGACAAGTTTTTCATACTCTAGAGACAGGACTAGAAGTGTCCTCAGTTGAAATAATTCAGGTAGTCAGTTCTACAACACATTGGACCTCATAGATACATTATCCTTATTCTGGTACACAGTATACTTGAATCACATGAGGCAAGTCAGTCAGTCATTGACTAGAATTTATTTAACACCTACTATATGTCAGGATCCTCACTAAGAACTGACTGTGTAACTGAATGAAAAGAAATATTCATTAGCATCAACACTCCCCCTGTCCATAGTGCTGATGCAAGGGGGAAAGTACATGGTCACCATGTGGAGAAGGTAAATTGTCCTATTTCCCACCCAGATGCTCACAAAGGTTCTGTACTCACTATCTACTGGGAAGGAAAAAGAGACTGATAACTCAACATCATTCCCCTTTGCATGAACTAAGATATAGTTTGATACCTCTTGATTCACCAGTACTTCTGCCTGCTTGGCCTATTAGGAGCCATTTTGTCACTACTGGCCCCCCTATCACACAATCTTGTTGCATTGGAAACAGATATAGAATTTATGTGTATATTCTGTTTAACTGGCCAGGAAGAATAAATTTTGACAGGCTGGAATGATGAATTGAATCTAATAAGATAAAATTTAATAAGGATATGTGTGTGGGCATCTATTAAGTCAATCAATCAAATAACCCCACCCTACCTAGAGTGCCTAGCTGATATGGTGTCCTGATATCTTTGTGAAAATACTTGGGTATTGAATCAATCAATCATGGGTTTTAGACTAAGTGCCCCCAAAGTTGTTAATCTATGCAGATATCCCTGAAACCACTAGATGAACTGGAATGAAATTGCAATGAAAGTATGTTAGAGTTGGTGGAGAAAACTCGATCATACTCTATCGGTCATCTCTAAAATAGCAGACCAGTTTGGAACATTGAACTTCTCTTGTCTGTCATGAAAGCAGAGAAAAACACCCAGAAGAAAGATTGGTTTTGGTGGAGGATAACTTAGAAAAGATTCCTGGCATAAGTCTCAGTTTTCTCCCCCATTCCCCCAATGACCAGAAAGGAACCTTGTGATTTTCAAAGGACTAGAGAATTTGGACTGTTTAATCGGCATGCTAGACTTAATATTGTCTTCATAACAGCTGATTTTGTGTCATTTATCAGGAGCAGAATACAAGCAAGATATGCTGAGAAAAGGCAGCTTACAGTCTCCATAAGGAGGCCAACAGACAGCTACCATCAGAACTAAAGGGAATTTCTTGAATACCTATTGAAGGGGAGGGAAGACTTCCAGAAACTAAGAGCTGCAAGTTGCCCCTTTAAGACATGTGCCTTTTAAGCCTGAGCCAACTTTTTCTCTAAATTATCTGTGTCCTTGTGGTAGAGGATATTCAAAGTATTTGTTTTTGTTTTTGTACCAATGGTTCTTACAACTTTAATAAATACTCATTTCTAAAAGTTAATTAAGTTTGGCTGATGATAGATATAGAGTTGGAAGGGACCTTAGAAGTAATGTAGATAAACTATTCCATTTTTCAATTGAGGAAACAGGACCTAGAGAGGTGAAATGACTTACCCAAAGTCATATGGGTAGAAAGTGGAAGAACTGCAATTCAAACTCAGGTCATAGGTCTCCAGATCTGATATTCTACCTATAAGACCATGATGTCAAATAAAAAATTCCCAAATTTGTAATGAGAATTCAATACAAATTGAATACAAATTCAAACATGTGAATTAATTCTTTGTCATGTATTATGGATGCCTCTTCAGTTGTGCTGTATCTCAAAATATCTAAGCTGCCAACTAATCCAGTAACAATAATCATTACTTGATGTTGTGAGGAGAGAAAAAGGAAAGGGCAGAAGAAAAGACAATGCCTCCATCTCTCCTTTGAGTAGGCCTATATCTCAAAGAGGAAAAGGACATATACATACATACATGCATATATATATACATATATATACATATACATATGTGTGTGTATTCATATATGTGTATATATGCACATATATTTGTAGCAGTGCTTTTTGTAGTGGTAAAGAACTAAAAATAAAGAGGATAACCATTGATTATTCCATTGTATATATGCATGTGCATGTGTATATCTGTGCTAAGTAAACCTATATATGCATTGAATCAATCCTTCATCTCTCCAATAACTGGAAAAAAAATCAGCTTTCCAAATATGCTGGAACAAGATGGGCTGTAATTAGGTTGACTGGATGAATTAGAAAGTATAAATAAGGATCCCATAAAACACAGGGAACTAGCATCATAATAGTATTGGAGTCATTTTAAGACTGTATCCCCAAAATATCAATCAACTTGACAAAACTGCAACTGCACCTTCTTCTTGTTCTTGTTCTTCTTATTCATTTATCTATATATGTATATATACATATATGTGTGTATATATAGGGACACACAAACACATACATCTACATCTGTTTATTCATTTATTTATTCACTTTCTGTTCATTTCTTTGTTAATCTCTATACATCTATACTAGTGCATGTACATGTGTAGATATACACTGGTACACAGACATAAAAGCTTATATACACATAGAATCATACAGATCTATTCAGATAGAAGTACACATGTATGAATGTACAGTGGTCCAAATGTACACTCATACAGATATAGTCATATAGATATGCATGTACATGTACACATACACAGCTATATACCTGTATATTTGTACACATTAAGCACTTAACAGTGTAGATATACACAGCACATAGTATAGGCAATATCTATACACACACGTAAACACACACTTGCACATGTACAAATGTATACAATACACCATTGAGACATAACTGTACTCTCATATGTAGTACGCAATACAGACACATAGATACATATTACAATCACACACATATATGTACATTATCCATGTAGAGATATACACTAATACAAATGTGCCTACGTACTCAAATACAATTGTAGATACAGAAATATATTCATGTTCACATAAATACATTTGTACAGTATAGATGAAAATATTATGCATGTACAGATATATGGACATACTCATACATAATTCACATTATAGACATACACATGTAGAGGCCCACATTACAAACTATACCATGTCGATATACTGATACACTGGCAGAGACGTACAGTCCCATATACTTGTACAGATGTACACACCCACAGATGCATGCATATACAGGTTTACACAGCACAGATATACACATGAATGTGCAGCATATATGTAATGAAATGAACAATGATTATCCTATTTATTTTTAATTCTTTACCACTACAAAAAGCACCGCTACAAATATTTTCATGTATATGTATATATAGGTATACGTATGTGTGTGTGTGTGTGTGTGTGTGTGTGTGTGTGTGTGTGTGTCCTTTTCCTCTTTGGGATATAAGCCTAGTCGAAGGGAATGAACAGCCATTATTAGTGTATAATTCCAAATGATTTCCCAGAATGGATGGACCAATTCGCAGCTCCAACAGCACTGTAACAATGTGACTGGTTTTTCCACAGTCCTTTCAACAATTCATTCATTCATTCATTCATTGGCAATCTGCAATGTAGAACTCAGATTATTTACATTTTTCTAATTAATAAAGATCAGGGGTATTTTTTTCATAACTTGATTTTTTAGATTTGATAGCTTGATAGCATATCATAGCTTGGATTTCTTCCTTTGAAAATTGAGATTCATATTCTTTGAACCTTTGATCAACTGCAAAGTGATTCAGTCTTACACATTTGAATCATCTCCTATCTTGGAAAGCTGAATATGCATCTAAAGTTAGAGGCATAAAGTGAAGTCCTTTCCTTCATTTGATTCCTCCCTCCACATGTCTCACTTTTGCTCTTTTAATATACCTAGAGTCAGAAAAGCTGCTGTGGACAAATGGAGGAGCTGGATTGCTGAAATCAGCCAATCCTTTATCAAATGAGATGAACATAGAACACTCTGAAGCTTCTTGAAGTCACAGATTGCTTTGAAATTTCTTTATGTCCCTAGTCCTCATCATTATGCTTGTAAACATAGTAAATAGATAGGGGTAGGTACATTGGGTTCAGGTACAGGGATAGAGACCTGATCTTGGCCTCAGGGAAAAGTGAGGTCGAATCCTGCCCTAGGCACTTATTAACCGTGTAACCCTGGGCAACTCACTTAAACTCTCATTGCCTGCTTCCTCATCTATAAAATGGGAATAGGAATAGCATGTACCTCAAAAAGTTGTGAGGATCAAGTGAGCTAACATATAGAAAGGGCTTTGCAAACTTTAATATCCTATATAAATATTGTTTTCATTGTTGCTATGGTAATTATTAATGCATGCTTGTTGAATGGCTGCTTTCAAATAGTAGCAACTTAATGTTAAATTGTCTTTGATACTGGATTTGCTTTTTTCTTCTTCATGGAACAGAAAGGGTAACTGTCTCTCTCAATCTAATCCTTAGCAATTTTGCCTAACTGAACCCTGGAAACAGTAGTTACAGAGTACGGCCTCCTCAGATCTCACATCTCTAAAGTACAGAGGTTTTTTTTGTTGTTTTTCTCTATTGGTTGTTTTCCCCCTACCCTTATTCTCTTCTCTTTGCTGAAATCTGGTTTCTTTTTTATATCTATAGCTGAAAACATCATCTTAAAACAAAACGAAAACAGGCAAAAATAATTTTCTTAGAAGCAAATCTAAGCAAGTCTTTGTCTTTTCAACTATCATCTTTCTTCCTCTCCCTTATGAGGAATTCAACATTATTTTATATATGTTGACATCCATGATTCAGATTTTGATTATATGATATCACAGAGGGAAGGAAAGTTGTATTTTAGAAGTTTATTTCTCCAGGGAAATCAGAAATAAATGCTACACTTGAAAAATACCATTTGATGATCATGTTTATTGATTTACTAGGTGTGTGACTGACCCAGGAAAAGTCACTTAAACTCTCTATTTAGTCAGCTGTCAAAAGGGGATGGTAATAGTATCTACCTTCCAGAGTTTTTGTGAGGATGAAATTAGATAATATTTATAAAGTACTTTGAAGTGCCACACAAATGCTTATTGTTGTTGCGTCACATCTGACTCTTTGAGACCCCATGGACCATACTGTCCATGGGGTTTTCTTGACAAAGACACTGGTATGGTTTGCCATTTCCTTGTCCAGTGTATTAAAGCAAACAGGTTAAGTAACTTTCCCAGGGTCACTCAGCTTGTAAGTGTCTGAGGTTGGATTTGAACTCAGGTTTTTCTAACCCCAAGCCCAGCACTCTATCTCTCTAGCTGCTAACATAAATGCTAGCTATTATTATTGTTATTCAAGGAAATTTTCTTAATGTTCTTTGAAGAGTCTTATTATGATTATGATTAGAAGTAGCAAAAGTAATAGTACTGGTAGTAGTGGGAAATGATTATCAAGATCAAATGGCGTAACATATAAAACACTTTGCAAACCTTAAAGCACTATATAAATTCTAGGAATTTTTATTATCAAAGAAATTACCAACTTTTCTAAATAAATATTGCAAGAAAAAAGAGAGTTAACCAACATGATGAAATAGGGAACCCTAGATTATCTAGAGAGCATGAAACTGCAGGATGTTCCATAATGGCTCAAGAAGAAACTCAGAATATAAAGAGATATTAGAAAGTAATAGATGGCAGAAATTATGGCTTGCATAGTAGAAATAATTAGCAGAATTGAAAAACTCAAGTCCAGAGTGGCAAGTATCTCCAAAGAGATAGAAGAGAGACAAAAGATTGACAATGTAAATATACTGAAGTGAAATATAATCTGGAAGAAAAGAAGCAAAACAAACATAACATTCATAACCAAGATGCGTAGAGACAAATTAAGAACCCTAGACCTCCCAGAAGAACATTAAAAATGATAGATGATAGAGAGGAAGATATGCCTCATTTCACATCCCAAATCCATAGTGTTTCTCTAACAGATAGTATATCTCATCATTGGTCTTCTAGAATCATGAATGGCTATTATATTGGCCATAGTTCTTACAGTTTTCAAACATTTGTTTTTACAGTGTCACTATTATATAATTTTTTATTCTAGTTTTGCTCATTTAATTTTCACCTATTAATGAAGTCTTCAAATAGTTTTTTTCATTCTTAGACATTTTATTTGTCATCAGAACATCATGGACAATTTTTAGCTATCTCCATATAAACCAGGGCAATCACTATTTATGAAATTCAACGTAGTTTAACAAATATTTGTTAAGTGACAACAAAGAGCCAGGCTTTATGTTAGGCAAGACCCTATTAAGGACACAAAGATAAAAAGTTTAAATTTTAGGGGAGAATTCTAGGGGAAAAAGGACATAAGATGTGCACAGACAAGTAAATGCAAATACAAAGCATATAGAAAATAATTTAACACAAGTTCCAGATGTTGAAATTAGCAGCCCTAGTCCCTGAAAGCATTTAGGCAGTGCCTGATGTTGGAGGCAGTAAGTGACTTGTACTTTGAAGTTCAGAAGTGAGGAGGCAGTATACCTTTGCAGAGGCCCTGAGGTAGAAGATAGGATATCTTCCAGAGAGAATAGCTAGCAGGCCACAAGTTGCCTGCAGGAGTCTATGATGAAGAATCATAGGAAATAAAGCTGTGCATTAGGGACTTAGGTCTCTTTAAGTGTTGTTTATAAATTGAAAAATTTCAAAGCTTCACAAACTATGTTATTACATAATTGCCAATCACTCTCCCTTTTTTTTCTTAGTCTGACCCTGTGATTTTATAAGTGTATAGAAACTTAATTGATTAATACACATCAATAACTGGTCTAGAACTTACAGTTTTTCAAGTATTGTTTGGGGAAAAGATAATGGGTAAGGGCCTTGCTTATGGTTATACAACTAATGGGTATCAAAGGCAATACCAAACTCACATACTCTTGACTACAAAACTAGATTTACAGTTATTATTCTATGATGCCCTTATTTTGAATTATATACGTATATACACATATTTATATATAGTTAGTTATGCTGGATATGCATGTATATATTTATATATATATTACACATGTTATATATATATGTATATATATACATATATATATAATTTCCATCTATTTTATACATATATCATTTATATAGCACTTTAAGTTTTTCAAAGCACTTTACAGATATCTCATTTTATTCTCACAACAACACCATGATATAGTACTAAAGCTGGCTTGTACTTTATACCTTGTGAATCAGTGAATGCTACAAATCAAGTCTTAATTTATTGTTTTATTGATTTTATGAACTTATGAAATTTATGGAAAAAAATGTAATGGAAATTAAAATGAAAATTGTATTGTTCATGCTTTATCCCCCCATGGATACAACTGTTAAACATTTATTAGCACAGCCAGGGTCCTTTTACTCATAAGGAAACTGAGACAGAGAGGATTGAGTGACTTGCCCAAGGTCACACAGCTAGCACATGTTAGAGCC
The DNA here is from genome assembly GCF_011100635.1 of Trichosurus vulpecula. Lineage (NCBI taxonomy): Eukaryota > Metazoa > Chordata > Mammalia > Diprotodontia > Phalangeridae > Trichosurus > Trichosurus vulpecula. The sequence continues at coordinate 256,275,325 of NC_050574.1, read as the reverse complement.
TGGATTTGAACTCATATGTCTTCCTGACTCTAGACCCAGCGCTCTATCAACTGTGCCACATTTTTGTCACCTGGCATACTTGCTTGATGGTAGGCAGCTATATATGACTATATGATTTCTTGGAATGCAGATTTTTTTACTACTAAAAGGGACGTTATGGGCCATTTGGTCCATCTCCTTTCATTTATAGATAATGAAACTGAAACCAAGAGAGATTAAGTGATTTTCTAAAGATCCTGGTTTGCTACTGTTCTATAACTAGAAAGGACATACAGACATTTATCCTATTTGCCTATCAATACGTCTTAAAGTTTTGCTTATCAACATTTGCCTATAAATTTTTTGTCTAGCAATATTTCTTAATGTTATTCATTGCTTTTCTTTGGAGTAAAATTTTTCCCCACCCCCTAAAGAGAGGAAACATGGTATTAAACAAACAAACCAAAACAAATGAAAACAAAATAAAACAAAAATCCACCACTGGCCTGGAAGCAGGGCACCTATAATACAGCCCTGAGATACATTGATGACTTCATGATTTTGAGACATTTATCTTAACTCTGCCTAAATTTCCTTACACATGGAGGTAATGATGAAATATTATTTCTTAGTTCTTTTTAGTTTTGCAATTCTTTAAGCCTCCTTTTTAGATGTAAATATTTCTTGAGGATTGTGACCTCTAAATTTTTTTTGGTAGTTTTGATGTTCCAGGGTTAAATTGTTCTGGGGTATTCCATCATGTGCAAAATATGCATTGCTGCCAACTGGAGATTGAGTATTCTAATCTATCTGACCCTAACAAGCTATAAAACAAAAATACTTAACTAGAGAATGGGTGATACAGTCATCATCCCCTCTTCTTTTCAGAAAGATGAAGATGCAAATTCATCTGTGAAAAAAAGAAAAGAAAACACTACATTTAAACTTACTAGTATACTCCAATATTTTAATAGATAAGATTTCTCTCATTCATGTCTCCTTATGTTGGATATCTCTTCAATATTATCTCATAAGTGTGTCACAGTGGTTTTGTCTAATGTATTTATTGAAGTAGGTCAATAAAAAAAGATTATTAATTAGATTTCTATGGAAAGTTGTAGTACAACTATTTAGAAGGAGATATATGCGGATGGATAAAATGATGTTCAGTCATAAAAATGCAATTTAAAAAAAATCAAAGAAGAGGAAGAATCCACATGGCACCATGAAAAGATTGCTGGATCTGAAATGAGAAGAATTGACTCTGCTCCCTTAAACCTAGGTAACCTTGGACAAGTCACTTAACCTATATAGGTCTCTGTTTTCTCATCTATAAATGAATACTGGAATAGATAATATATATGATAGTTTCTGGAAGTAAAACTGTTATTTGAGGACAGAAGGCGGATCTCTTTTTGTGTCTTGCTTTCTTAAGCATTAATAATGATTTTCTATAGCTCACAGAATCACATAAGTGGAAAGGATTGAAGAAGCCATTTATTCATTCATTAATTTATTTATCAAGTATTTCTTAAGCATCTACATAACACTCAATCCATAAACACTCCAATCCATAAACAATCTAAGCCTCTACATACTATGTGACAGTGGGTTGTACAAACTTTCCCCGAAGATCTCCATCGAGTCACCAAGAAGGAATCTACTACCTTCAAAGACAGATAATTGGAATCTGGGATAGATTTGTCAGGTCCACACTACTAAATCAAGACAAAAATTTCATTTTTGATTTTTTCTGCACTTTGCTCCATGTTTTTCCGTGGAGACTCAAATGGACAATTTTAATCTCTTTCCCACATGCCAACCCTTCAATTACATATTACATCTGACATATCTTACATTTTCCTGGCTAAATATCTACAATTCTTTAAACCAGTTCTTAATTGATATGAAGTCAAGGTCCTCAATCATCCTTGGTTGCTCTGTTTGGAATATTTTTCATCTTACCAGTGTTCTTCCTAAAATGTGGCATCCAGAACTAAATCAATAAGCCTAGTGTATTCTAATGAGACCAACAAAGTATCACCTCCCTAGTGCTAGATGTTATCCTTCTATTGCAGCCTAAGATTGCACTAGCTCCCTTGCTGTCGTATGCATACTACTGATATATATTGAGCTTACATTCTAATAAGATGCTATTAATTTTTATCAAACAGCTTTACAGTCATGATTTGCCGAGCTTATATTTATGGAGTTGATTTTGTTAGCTCAAACGTAAAAATTAACATTTACCCTTTTACATTTTATCATATTTTATTTGGGTTAATATTCTAGCCTATCAAGATCTTTTGGACTCTATAGTGTTTAGCCATCACTGTCCATTTTGTAAGATGATTCTTCATAAAGTAAACTTGACAAAAATTATTCTCAAATGTGGTAGCTATTTTCCTTGGTGCTTTTTCTCTAGAGAGAGGAAAGAAAAGTCATAGTTACAATATTCAACATGATTTGGTGATTTTGTTGATGACTAATCACATCATTACAAGATATATAGGTCTTGCAGCATAGGTCATCAATTAGCTAGGCTGCTTGTTTCAGCATAGAGTCAGGCCAGGAGTTTTATGTTTCCTGTCATGAAGGTTATTTCTGGTTATGGGTTTAATATAAGTTCACATTATCATTTATGAGGTTATGAATCAATTCAAAATTCACTGTACTCCCATTGCAAGGTTTTCCATCATAGTTACATTTTTACAAGTTGCTTTTAAGATGGTATATTGTGTTTTCCCTTACTTCCTTACATATTCTAACTAGAATGTCTATAGTAAAAAAGATACAGAAATCATTTGTTTTTCATAATCTCAGTATAGAAAAAATAATAACACTCTCTCCTCATTTCACTCTACCCTTTATAGCCTTCACATTGCACAGTAATGTTAGGATAGTACTTTATTCTGAAGTCTTTAGCCTAATCTGAATGAGAAATCCTTATCAATTTTTCATAAAAAATAGCAAAACAATGTCCAGCTCTGAAATATTTTAAAATTCATCTTTTCAAATGCCTAACCATTTTCTGAAAGAGGAGGCCATATCTGCCTATGTAACAACAATGTGGCTAGTAGCTGCTGTTGGGGTGTAAGACCAACAATACCAGCACACAGAAGAGCTGCTAGCACAGGTTCTTTGATCTGCTTTTCTAAGGAAAGGAACCTTAAGGGGTTAACAATCTCACTTTAATCAAACATACATATATCATTCACTTAGTTCAGGGAGAAAAGCCAGCACCCTCAACTTCAGAGAGAATACAAATAGAAATTACAAACAGAGGCAACATAAACAGAACAAACAACACAAATCAGTCTATCCATAGCAATACGTAGTTACCAGAAGAACAACGTCTGAGTTTCTTCAAAGCCATGGGGCTCTTACCAGTGGCTGCCCAGAGTCTCCTCTGGTCAAATCACACAACACTCTTCCAGTGAGTGACAGCCCCAAACAAAACGCTAACCTCTGAGTTTATATACCTTGTTCAGGGTCAAAGGGCATTACAACCATGCCACTCAAACCTATGTGAACTAGGTTTTCCCTTGATGTAAGCAGGTCATCAAAGACTCCTGATTTAATCAAAGAAACAAAGACCAGACTCATCAAGTCACTTGATTACCTAAGTGCTTCAAAAGAGAAAACAGTAAAAAAAGTCCCACCCTGCATAACATTACAGCCTAGGAGAGAACCCTCCCCAAAACAATTAATGATCAAATTGGAAGAAAGATGTCTTTCATTAGTTCATTTAATAGAAGCATCTATTTGTTTAACCTTTGACCTGGCTGGAAAGAAGAATTCTTAGACTAAAGTTGAAGTTAAGGAAAACATTGATAGATTTTCAAAAATTTATTTAATATTTTATTTTTCCCCAGTTACATGCAAAAACAATTTTTAAAATTCAGTTCTAAAATTTTGAGTCCCAAATTCTTTCCCTTTCTCCCTTCTCACTTCGACCCATTGAGAAAGCAAGCAATTCAATATAGGTTATACTTGTGTAGTCATGCAAAACACTTCCATAATAGTCATGTCATGAAAGATTAACTGTATTTCCCTCCACTCTTCCCCCATTTATTCTATTATCTTTGTCCTTTCACCCTGTTCCCCCTCAAAAATGTTTTGCTTCTGATTACCCCCTCCCCCAATCTGCCCTCACTTTTATTATCCCCCCTTCTTTTATCCCCTTCCCCTCCTACTTTCCTGTAGAGTAAGATATATAACTATACCCAATTGAGGGTGCATGTTACTCCCTCTTGAAGCCAATTCTGCTGAGAAAAAGGTTGATTCACTCCCTCTCTCCTCCCCCCTCTTCCCTTCCACTACAAAAGGATTTTTTTTGCCTCTTTTATAGGAAGTAATTTATCCCATTCTACCTCTTTCTTTCTTTCTCCCAGTACAGTCCTCTCTCACCCATTAATTTTATTTCTTAGATATCATCTTCATATTCAACTCATACCTGTGCCTTCTGTCTATATATATACTCCTTCTAACTACTCTAATACTAAGAAAGGTCTTATGAGTTAAAAATATCATCTTCCCATTTAGGAATGTAAACGGTTTAACTTTAATAAGTCCCTTGTTATTTCTCTTTCCTATTCACCTTTTTATGCTTCTCTTGATTCTTGTATTAAATTTTCTATTCAGCTCTGATCTTTTCTCAAGCATGCTTGAAATTTCTTTGTCTCATTGAATGTCCATTTTTTCCCTGAAAAATTATAAGCTTTCCTGGGTAGATGATTCTTGGTTGCAATCCTAGCTCCCTTGCCCTCTGGAATATCATATTCTAAGCCCATCAAACCTTTAATGTAGAAGCTGATAAATCTTGTGTTATCCTGACTGTGGCTCTACCATACTTCAATTGCTTCTTTCTGGCTACTTGCAATGTTTTCTCCTTGACCTGGGGTAAAAATAACTGATATATTTAAGAAAATAATTTTTCAGAACCCAGACAAAATGTTGAGACAGATTACTTAGCTATAAAGTGGGGAAAATAAAATCATAGCACCTACCCCACAGGGTTTTTGTGAGGGTCAAATTAGATAATGCACAAACACATATGCACATAAAAACAAACCTTAAAGTTTTAAATAGTGGTAATAATTATTTCTAGTTGTAATATTAGTGACAATAATATTTTTATATGATATTATTATTATGTTTAATCTTGATTTAGGAATTTTTATTTTGTTTTTGAACACTGAAATTTATACATGAAATATGACTTGGGCAGATACATTTTCAAAGGTAGGATTAAGTTTTGTCTTTTTGGATTTTTTTCGTAGCACAGGTGGTTGGAATTAATTTAATAATTGTATTTCTGCTGATCTTGTGCTAAAAAAATATGGAGTATTTATTTCTTTCCACATCAGTCATATGATCAAATAAACAGACTGATCATCTTTGAACTGTCAACACCTGAATTAGTCACATTGTAATGTAGCAGTGAAAATCCTTGTTTTCTTTCTAATAAGATAAGCGTGAAACAAGGTTGTCCATTATCACCACTGTTATTCAATATTGTACTATATTAGCTTTAGCAATGTGTGGGATGAAAGACCCTCACCAATTAAATTTATAATAAGGAACCATCTCAGGATGGGGACAGAAATAAATTTTATTCAATTCTGGAGAATAGGGCATCCTCTGCTAGAACAGATCTAGCAAGGGAGGCACTTTACAAGAAGCAAAGCACCAATAATTATAGCTAACACAAGAGAATTCCCACCCACCTCTGACCCTTCTCACCACTGGCTGGGAGATGGGCTTACAATCTGAGCATGAAAGCTAGACAAAGAACCGGGAAATTGAGGCACAGGAATTCCAATTCCCATTCCCTTAGTTAATGATTACAACTGAGGTGAGATCTATAAATCTAAAGAAGGAGAATAGGATAAGGGGAGGGGGAGACCCTCTCCATTCTTCTACAGTACTTTTACGGTAAAGGAAAGCAGGTCACAGTGACCCTATTCTTACTGAGCAAATCTTTAAACTAGAACCAGAAGAAAGAACAAAAAGTTTCAGGGTAAACTTTCCCAGAGGCTGAGCCATCAGACTCTCATGGCCTCAGAATTTTCCACTTCCCAATTTCCCTATTTCTGATTTTTCAAACATTTCTTAATATAGATATAGATATAGATATATATTTATACATATCTTCCTTGTGAAGTCTTCACTTTTTATTTACCTCACACAGCAATAAGAGAAGAAAAAGAAATTGAAGGAATTAGAATAAGCAAAGAAGAGACAAAGCTGTCACTCATTGCAGATGATCAGATGGTATACTTAAAGAATCCTAAAGAATCAAGTAAAAAATTACTTGAAATAATAAATAAATTTAACAAAGTTGCAAAATATAAAATAAATGCACATAAGTCATCAGCATTTCTATATATTACTAACAAAGCCCAACAGCAAGACATAGAAAGAGAAATTCCATTTAAAGTTATTGTAGACAACATAAAATATTTGGGAGTCTGATTTAGGGTGTTAGACAAGCACATTGTTAGTTCACAATTGATCCTGAGGCAAAATGAAGTCATTATCATTTGTCTTTGAATATTTAATGAACAAATGAATGAATATAGGAATGAGTAAAGAATTAATTGAGCTCTTACTTTGTGCAAAGAATTGTGCTAAGCACTTGGCATGCAAATAAAAACAAAAATAAGATAGTCCTTCCTCTTGAGGAATTCACATTCTAATGGAAAAAATAACACAATACAGAAGATTTCAGCTATAAGTCAGATGGAAAGTTCCCATGGTCTTTAGGGTGCAGTAGCAAAACAGATGGCAGTGTATCTTTTTTCATGGAATTTACACTGATAAACTCATAGAAGTCTTATGTTGAATCATTTGACAATGTCAAAGACTTTGATGCTGAGAACTTCCTTTTTGGGTTTTAAGTAAATGTAACTGTTAAGAAAAGTTAGCCAAAAAAAAAGGATTACTTAGCCCTAACATAGAAAAAATATTCAACAAAGATACAATAGCACTTACCTCAGGCATAAAAGGCCCCTCTCATCACAAGGTCTTAGGGCAGCCGTCCAAATATGTGTGTCTTTTTATGCCCTTAAGTGACTAGTAGGCCACTTTAATATGTCTAAGAGTTTAACTGGAACATTGCTTAGTCCCCATCAATCCTGGCCTTGTAGCCTTTTAGGGAAAATGAGGCTAACATATATGCACCTGGGTGGGGAGGGGAGAACTCTGAATATACTCAGTTCTCTTTTCTGCCTGGTTGTGATAGAATAGAGACATGCTTTAACATGTTTTAAGAGTCTGTGTGAGTAGAGAGGCAATGGTCCTCAGTCTCTTTCAACATTCCATTATTCAGCAGTGAATATGGATCACTGTTCTTTCACTTTTTGTGTTTATTCTTTCCAGTTCTTGGGTAAAGGTGTAACTGATTAGGTTTTGACTTTGTGAGGGGACAAAAATCTGAGAGCTAGAGTCTATGCTAGATTTGAGGGACAGACAAGGATAGGAAAAAGTTCCAAGCAATGAACTTTGGCCAATAAAGAAATGGATCAAAGTCAGCCAATGGAGCAACAGTAATACATCTATCACAAATATTACATTTGTAATGGAACTCAGTGTGGTAAGATTTGTAGATTTGTGTCTCTTCTCCTTAGTGCTTGAAATAGTATGGAAGAGAGTTTTATCCCAGGTTCTGGGGAGAGAGAATCATATTGGTTTATTTTCTTGTTGTATCTTTTCATTAAATCTCCCTCTGTAAAAGCTAAAAATGAAGAAAAATAAAAAATGGAATTTTAAAAATTTACTTTAAAAACTTTTATATAATAAATATGCATCATTTTAAATGTAATCCTCTTTTTCTGTTTTACTTTGTATATGAAAATGTTCTTCGCAGTTTATCAAATTCAGAATAAGATAAAATAAAACTTTTAAAAGGATTTTTTGAGAACAATAAAATGTAATTTTCTTAACATTTATGGTAATTTCTATTACTCTACACTTTTCTCATTCCTATGCTATCTAAATTCAAAGTCTTTCACAGTAATAGCCTAACAAGTTAACTATATAGCTACTAGTGAAAGAGAACTCTCTGGCCAGTGAAATGATATATGAGGCTTTTCAAAAGCAGAAAGTGAATTATGATACCATAGATCATAGATATACCATTAGAAGGGACCTCAGAGGCCATCTAGTCCAACCAATTCATTTTAAAGATGAGGAAACTGTGGCTTATAGAAGTGAAGTGATTTGCCAAAGATGACCCAAATAGTATTTGGTAGAATTTAAACCCAAGTGCTTTGACTTCTGAACTAGTGCTTATTCTACTTTCCAAATTAGATATAAAGAAATAAATTAATGGAAAATAATATTACTGAAAAAACACAAATGAAGAAATTAGAAACAGAGCAGATGAATGGACTGAATATGCAATATTAAAAATTAGAAAGCCAACAATTAAACAAATATAAAATAAACATGAAAGAGGAGATACTGAAAATTAAACTGTAAATCAAAATGAATATAGAAATCATAAATAAAACTAAAAGCTGGTTATTTGAAAATACCAATAAAATTCACAAATCGTTATCCATTATGATTCAAAAAAGAACACAGAAAATTAAATCAAGAAAAAATCAAATTAATAAAGTAAAATCACAACAAAATCAGAACAAACATAAAGACTAATCAGACCTTATTGCACAATTACATGCTAACAAACTGGCAATGCAAAATAGTGGGATACTTTAAAAAACATAAAATGTCCAAACTAAGAGAAGAACAAATTGAGATATTAAGAATCCCAGTTTCTGAAAGGAACTAGAGCTAGCTACAACTGAACTACCAAATAAAACAAAGCAAAACAAAACAAAATAAAAAAAGACCCACCAAAAAACCCCTGGACCATGAGGTATTTATAGGAAAATTCTATCAATTTTTTATATTATTTTTAGTTTTCAACATTCACTTCCACAAGATTTTGAGTTCCAAATTTTCTCCCCATCTCTTCCCTCCCCCCACCCCAAGATGGTGTGCATTCTGATTACCCCTTCCCCCAATCTGCCCCTCTTTCTATCAGCTACCCACCCCTCTTCTCTGATCCCCTTCCTTTCTATTTTCCTGTAGGGCAAGATAGATTTCTATACCCCATTGCCTATATATCTTATTTCCTAGTTGCATGTAAAAACAAGTTTTAGCATTTGTTTTTAAAACTATGAGTTTCACATTCTTTCCCTTCCTCCCTCCCTGCCCACCCTCATTGTGAAGGCAAGCAATTTGATATAGGCTATACATAGGTAGTCATGCAAAACACTTCCATAACAATCATGTTGTGAAAGACTAACTATATCTACCTCCATCCTACCCCACACCCCATTTATTCTATTCTCTCCTTTGATCCTGTCCCTCCTCAAAAGTGTTTTCTTCTGATTACCTCTTCCTCCCATTTGCCCTCCTTTCTATCATCTCCCCCTCTTTTATCCCCTCCCCTCCCTACTTTCCCATAGGGTAAAATAGATTTTCATACCCACTTGAGTGTGTATGTTATTCCCTCCTTAAGCCAAATCCAATGAGAGTAAACTTCACTCATTTCCTCTCCCCTCTTCCCCTCCATTGTAAAAGCTTTTTCTTGGCTCTTTTATGTGAGATAATTTACTTGATTCTATCTCTCCCTTTCTCCTTCTCCCAGTATGTTCCTTTCTCAACCTTTAATTTTATTTTTAAGATATCATTCCTTCATATTCAACTCACCCTGTGACCCCTGTATATATGCATACCCGCAAATATACATATATATGCATGTATATGTATATATGTGTATATGTATATGTATATGTAAATTTCTCCCAACTACTCTAATACTGAGAAAGGTCTCATGAGTTACAAATATCATTTTTCCATGTAGGGCTGTAAACAGTTCAACTTTAATAAGTGCCTTATGATTTCTCTTTCTTGTTTACCATTTCATGCTTCCCTTGAGTCTGGTACTTGAAAGTCAAATTTTCTATTCAGCTCTGGTCTTTTCATCAAGAATGGTTGAAAGTCCTCTATTTCCTTGAATTTCCATTTTTCCCCTGAAATATTATACTTCGTTTTGTTGGGTAGGTGTTTCTTGGTTTCAATCTGAGGTCCTTTGACCTCTGGAATATCATATTCCAATTCCTTTGATCCCTTAATGTAGAAAGTGCTAAATCTTGTGTTATCCTAATTGTGTTTCCACAATACTTGATTTGTTTTTTTTCTGTCTGCTGGCAGTATTTTCTCTTTGACCTGAAAACTATGCAATTTTGTGACAATATTCCTAGGAGTTTTCCTTTTGGGATCTTTCTCAGGAGGTGAGCAGTGGATTCTTTCAATATATATTTTCCCCTCTGGTTCTAGAATATCAGATTAGTTTTGCTTGATAATTTCTTGAAAGATAATGTCTAGGTTATTTTTGATCGTGGCTTTCAGGTAGTCCAATAATTTTTAAAATATCTCTCCTGGATCTATTTTCCAGGTCAGTGGTTTTTCCAATGAGATATTTCACACTGTCTTCCAGTTTTTCATTCCCTTGGTTCTGTTTTATAATATCTTGATTTCTCATAAAGTTACTAGCTTCCACTTGCTCCATTATAATTTTTAAGGAATTATTTTCTTCAGTGAGCTTTTGGACCTCCTTTTCCTATTGGCCAGTATTACTTTTCAAGGCATTCTTCTCCTCATTGGCTTTTTGGACCTCTTTTGACATTTGGATTAGTCTATTGTTAAAGGTGTCATTTTCTTCAGTATTTTTTTGGGTCTTCTTTAGCAAGCTGTTGACTCATTTTTCATGATTTGCTTGCATCACTCTCATTTCCCAATTCTCCCTCTATTTCTCTTATTTGATTTTCAATATTCTTTTTAAGCTCTTCTATGGCCCGCATCCAATTCCTATTCTTCTTGGAGACTTTGGATATAGGATTTTTGACTTTGTTGTCTTCTGATTATAAGTTTGATTTTCTTTGTCACCAAAGTAAGGTTCTATGGTATGATTTTTTTTTTCTGATGTTTCTTCATTTTCCCAGCCAATTATTTGACTTTTTAGCTCTTTGTCAAATTAGGGCTCTGCTTCCAGTGTGGAGGGTGCACTGTCCCAAGCTTCAGGGATTTTGTGCGTCTGTTATCAGAGATACTTCTAGGGAGCTGTAAATTTTCAGTTCTTCTAAGGTGATATAATCAAAGGAAAGGACTTTACTCCTATCTTGGTCTGTGCTCTGGTCTGTGAGAGACCACAAGCACTATTTTCTGCCTTAGAACTGTGAGGAGGATTCCTTCTCCAGCACTGCCACAAGCTCTGTCATGCCAGCACTCCTCCTTGCCCAAAGACCACCTCCCAGGACTGTTACCCAGATTGAAGTATGACAAAGCAAAAGAATATTGTCTTAGTGCCAGCAAAGAGATCCCTGCAATCCCCATCTGATCAGACACTCAATCCCCCAACTTTCTGTGGACTGAGAGATCCAGAAGCAGTCACTGCTGATGTCTTTGCTGTGCTGCCACCACCCTGGGGCTGGTGCTGGGCCTGGCTCTTCTTTCACCCAGGTCCTGATAGACCTTACCTACTGACTTTATAAGTTGTCTTTGGAATTTGTGAGTTGAGAAGTCTGGAAACCACCACAGCTGCTAGTGATTCAGTCCCCTGAGGCCTGCTCCTTCCTTGTCTGTGATGGTGTGGCCCACACTGGACTGAGCTCTTCTCTCACACTGGTGCAACAGACCTTTCCCATTGACCTCCCAAGTTGTCTTGGACTAGAAATTTGTTTCATTCTGTCATTTTCTGGGTTCTGTTGCTCTAGAATTTGTTTAGAGTCATTTTTATAGGTATTTGGAAGGGTTTGAGGGAGAACTCAAGCAAGTCCTTTCTTTTACTCCACCATCTTTATATCCTCCCCTTCATCAATCTTTTAAAGAAAAATTAGCACCAATACTAAACACATTATTTTTAGAAACTGAGAAAACTTCCCCCTACCAGATTCATTTTATTAGATGAATAGTCCTAATAACTAAAGGAGGGAAAGAAAATCTATAGAAAGAGAGGTAAAAGTCAATATCAATAATAAATATTGATTTTTAAAAAAAATAAAATCTAAAAAATCTATGGCATTTTATCCAAATCATTCATCATAATCAAGAGGGATTTATACAAGGGATGCTAGGATGTTTCAACATTTAAAAAATCATTCATTTAAAAAGTCATCAGAAATAGAGGCAGAAAAAGCTTTTGAAAATATATAACACAAGATGGTGGAGAAAAAAAAATGATGGTAGAGAAAAGGCAGGAAGTTGCCTGAACTCTTCCCTGTTTTCCTCAAAACAACTTTAAATCACACCTCAAAATGAATTCTGTAGTCAAAGAACTCACAAAACGATGGGATGCAATTATTTTCCAGGCCAAGATAACTTAGGACTGTAGGAAAGGTCTGTCTCATTTAGGTAAAAGGGGAGCAAGGACCAGTGCAAATAGTATCTGAACAAGCCAGGTGAAGGCTCTTAGCCCCACCACATATCATTCACTGATGCCCAGAGGTCCTGTCCTGGCTCAGCAGAACAGTGGCACAGTGGGCCTGCTGAGAGGTATCCATTCCAAGCATAGCAGGTGAACTGCCAGTCCCAGAGGTCCCTGTCCCCCTGGAACAAGAAGCTTGTGACAGTATCCCTTTTACCCCAAAAGCAGAGATCAACTTTAAAAGTCATAAAATGGACTAGAAAATGAGTAAAAAAAAAAAACCATCAAACAAAAAAAGCTTTGACCATAGAAAACTAATATGGTGACATGGATAATCAAAAAACAAATTCAGAAGAGGACAACAATGTTAAAATGCTTACATGTGATGCCTCAAAGAAAAATATGAATTGGTTCCAAGCCCAAAAAGTCATCCTGGAAGAGCTTAAAAGATTTTTAATCCTTTGATCTTTAAAATCAAAGGAGCAGTAGAAGTAAAATTGGGAAAAGAATTGACAGTGACACAAGAGAATCATGAAAAAAGTCAACAACTTGGAAAAAGAAAGCAAATTCTTAGAAAAGTAGAATTGGCTAAATGGAAAAGGGAGTAAAAAATCTAACTGAAGAAAATAATGCCCTAAAAATTAGATTTGGGCAAGTGGAAGCTAATGACTCTATATGACGTAAAGAATCATCCAAACAAAATCAAAAGACTGAAAAAAAATAGACTAAAATGTAAAACATTTTATTGGAAAAATGATTTTTCCTTTCCTTATTTGTGATTACAACTTTACATGTGTTATTTCACTTCATCTTGACAATAATACTTACTAATACTAGTTTTGGCTGATACTATTATTCGTTCCATTTCATAGACTAGGAAACATATTGCCAGAGGTTAAGTTAGGCAAATTTCTCAGGATCACATAGCTATGGAAACATTATTTCCAGGCCTCTTTGTCATTAATTTTAATGACCTTTTGCTTATGGGAGGTTTATTTAAGGGGGCTACATTTTCCTTTGAAATTTCATATTTTAAACATAATATGTTAGCAGGGCTTAAATAGCTATATGCAATTTTCTGATTCTGTTTAAAGCCTTGAGCAAGTATGTATTCATCATCATTGCTGGAAGTTTGACATGGTCACATGGGACCCAGGAAGGTATGGATCCAATGACAACTATGTTTATTCCATAAACCCACATAAGCCTATAAAATGTCATCTGCTCATGTTATCCTTACCTCCCAATTCTGATACTTACCAGATTGAAGCCAAAAAAAGAGACCTAAGAGACAATTTTTTATGATTATATAATATTGTATTTCTATATTTTTGATTGAATGACCTGAAATAAGAGAACAGTTATGCCTAAGTCTCTCATTAGTAGTAATTAATATGTCATTGCTAAATTCACTGACCACTCAGATAAAATATTACTAAACTCAATTTCTGATGCTACCCATGCTTTCAGAAAAAAATAAACCTTGTAAAATCTGTAGAAATTAGGATATGAAAGTTATTGAACCTTTCTTTAATTAATTGAGAAACACAAATTTGTATGAAAACATAATTACACTGAATTTAGTTGTCTAATTAGTGTAAATTCAAAACAATGAGGTGGTTAAGCATACAAAAACTGGATTATCATTTCCACATCAAAGGCTTTAGTGATAATTTAGATGACTAAAGTATTAGGAGAAATGAGTTTATTATGTATTATTAGACACCCCCCCCAAAAATTAACAGTGCTTCTTACCTAACACAAGCCATGCCTGAAATAATGCTCTGTGATAGACTCCTGCTTACAGCCTCTTCTAAATAATTTACGCCAAATCCCTCCCCTCCCCAATCAGATGAGAATCACAAGAATTGAAAACTCTATCATTCAATCAACATGCAAGTATTTATTCAGCACTCACTGGGTGTTAGATACTCTGCCAAGTGCTGTGATTACAAAGATAAAAATGAAATCTTCCCTGATGTCAAGGGGCTTACATTGTATCAGAAAATAGGGAAGAAAAGGAAGCTTATAGAGAACGGCTTCTATTTTTTAAGTAAAGTATGAGTTGAGAACTTCTGAGAGAACAGGAAGAAATATATGAGCCAGTTGAAGAAAGAAGAGGTTCAGAACAACCACTGAGAAGAGTGTGATAGAGCATTAATTAGAATGGAATGAAAGCATATTCCTGCTACAATCATCATCTTCATGATTACCTAGCTGTGTGTATGTTTTAGGAGGTGGAAAATTCAAATTTGAATTTAACTGCTTGACATGGAAGCTCCACCAAACAATTTTTATCCTAGATTGAATTAAGTAAGTCATGATGTGAAAAATTGAGCAATTGGATTACTGTATTATTCCCTGATCAGGTCAAATTCAAAGCATCATATTCCTTTCTGGGCATCATATTCAAGGAAAGATATTGGTAAGCTGTAGAGTATCAAAGAAAAGAAGCTGATATGATGTGAGTATTGGGAATCATCTCACAAAAGAATTAATTGAAAAAAGATGTAATATTTTGCCTGTTGAATTGTCCCAAGTCTCCTGATCCCATTTGGGATACTGAAATAGCTTGCCCTTTCCTTCTCCAGTTCCTTTTAAAAATGAGGAACTGAGGCAACCAAGGTTAAGTGACTTGCCTAGGGTCACATAGCTAGTGTCTGAAGTAGATTTGAACTCAGATCCTCTTGACCAGCACTCTATCCACTCTGCCACATAGGTGCTAAAGTTTGGCCTAAAGAGGAATTAGGCAGGACATGAAAGGCGTCTTGTATATTCGAACGATTGTCACATAGGAGAGGAATTAAACTACTTCTTGTAGTAGAACTAAGAAAAAATTGTACAAGTTGCAGAGAAGCAGATTTGGGGAACAAATAAGAGAAAATTTTCTAATAATCACAACTTTCCAAAAATTAAATGGGAAGACTTAAGAACTTTTGGGTTTCCCCTAACTACACCTTTCCAATCAAAATGAGAGTTTGTAGAAAGGATTTTGGTTGTGTTATGGGTTGGCTAAGATCCTTTTCAATGCTAGAATGCAATGATTCATTAAAAGTAGATTAGCAGGATTGTCTAGTTGCATTTTGGACCTAGCTTATGTTATATAAAGTGAATTTTTATTGAATGAAATCACTTACTGGAAAAAAGTTACAAAATCAAGCTTATTTGATTAATGTGTGTGTGTGTGTGTGTGTGTGTGTGTGTGTGTGTGTGTGGGTATGTGTGTGTGGGTGTTGCAACAATCTGGCTAGCAGCTACTGTAGGGGTGAAAAACCAACAACCAGTTCACAGAATGCTGCAAGCCCAGGTTCTTTTGATCTGCTTTACCAAGGAAAGCAATGTTAACGGGATGTCAATCTTACTTTAATCCAGCACACAAATACCATTCACTTAGTTCAGGGGAAAAAGCCAGCATCCTGAACTTCAGAGCAAATACAAACAAATTACAAACATCAACAGACAGACCAAATACAATTCATAGTTACCAACATCTGAGTTCAGCCAGGGAGCTCATAACAATGGCTGGCCCAGAGTCACATGCACCACTACTGCTGTGGGTCAGAGCTCTGAAAAAGGAAAGCCAACTGCTGGTTTTATATCTTTTTCGGGGTCAAGGGTGAGTCATACATGCAACTCACCCATGTGACCTAAAATTGTCACAAAAAATGTGACTGAAACCCACGTGGTCTAAAAGCCTCTGATACCACAAACATGTCACTCAAACTCATGTAAACTAGGCTTTTCCTTGAGGCAAGGAGGTCATCAAGGACTCCTAACTTAATCAAGGAAATAAAGGCCAAACTCTTCAAGGGCACTTGGATGAATTAAGTGCTAAGAGCCCATTTTGATTGCCAATATGGGGGCAATAATCAAAACATGAAGTTTCATTCTCACAGGATGGAAGTGATACCTAATTAAGGGGACAAGAGATTATAGAGAAACATCAAAGAGCAAAACATCTTATTAAGATTGATTCATTGGGGCATGGAACCAAGATGATGGAGCATAGGTAGTAACTCAGCTGAACTCTTCAAACATTCTTCTCCAGCAACTCTAAATAATGTTTCAAATCAATTTCCTATGTGGCAGAACCAACAAAAGGTCCATAAGAGACATTTTTCCAAGCGAAGACAACTTGAGATTTTCTGGGGTCATAGTGTGCCTTAAGCATAGCACAGGCAAGCTGCAATAACAGCATCAGGCTTTGGAGGTTGCTACAGGAGTGGCAGCAGGAGCTTCAGGAGCTCCTAGCCTACAGATGGTAAAGGGGTCAGAGAAATAGTCAGAAAGAGATTACAGAGGACCTTTTGCTGGCACTCAGGGCAGGACTCTGTTGCACTGCCAATATGCAGTTTCAGGTTGCAGTTCCAGTGCAAAGAGTAGCAATAGGGCTTGCAGCTGCAGGGGAATAAAGGCCCTGGTCACAGTTCCTGAGCAGAGAGAAATGCTTGTAGTCATTCACAAGGGAGCAGAGGCCCTGGTGTCAGTTACAAGGCACAAAGAAGCAGTAATGCTTGCCTCTGCATTAGTGGCACACAGTCCCTGGGCCAAGAGGAACGCTAGCACTTATGGGTGCAGGAGAACAAGGTCCCTTCCTGGGAATATCAGTATTAGACATATATGCACCAAATGGCATAACATCCAAATTCTTTAAGAAAAATTTAAATGAATTACAAGAAGAAATTTACAGTGGAACTATACTGGGGGAGAACTCAACATTATCCTCTCAGAACCACATAAATCTAACCAAAATACAAAAAAGAAAGAAGTTAAGGAGGTAAATAGAATCTTAGAAAAGTTAGATATGATGGTCCTCTGGAGAAAAATTAATAGGACTTGAAATGAATATACCTTTTTCTTAGCGGTACATGGCACTTTCACAAAAAAATTGACTGTGTATTAAGGCAAGCAAATGCAGAAAAGCAGAATAAAAAAAGAAACCTTTTATTTATTTTATTCTGTACTTGAGAAATAAAACAAGCAGTTCCATAATATAAAATAGAAAAAAGAAAAAAGATTGCAATGAAACTATCAATTTCCAAGCAAATTTGTTATACAGTAATAATGATATTGTTTTAATAATAAGTCTGAGTAAGTCATTTTGACTATTATAAATACCCAAATTAATTACAAAGGACCTAAGAACGAAGATGCTGTCTGCATCTAGAGAAAGAACTGATGCATGGAAGTATGTATATAGAATGATTTTATATAGATTTATACATATTTCTGTCTAATGTTAGCCATCCCTAGGGTGGGAGAGAGGGAAGAAAAAAAGGTAAAAAAGAAAATCAGAATGTTAAATGCATCCATTTTAGATAATAACACACAAAAATTGTATTCAATAAAATGCCATGGAAACATATATTAAAAATTAATTTGAAACTGATTAATCTAATCCTAAAGAACAAATGGTTCAAAGAATAAATCATAGAAACAATAAATAATTTCATTAAAGAGAGTGACAGCAATGAGACAACATATGAAAGTTTACAGGATGCAACCAAAGTAGTACTTAGGGAAAATTTTATATCTCTAAATGCTTATATCAATAAAATGGAAAAGAACAAATCAATTAGTTGGTCATGCAAGTAAAAAAAATTAGAAATATATATATATATATATATATATATTATACATACATGCATATGTATATATCTATGTATGTATATGTGTGTGTGTGTGTGTGTGTGTATATATATATATATATATATATATATGTATATATATATATATATATATATATATTCCCTATTAAACACCAAATTGGAAATTCTAAAAATTAAAAGGAAGATCAATAAAATTGAAAGAATCAAAACTATTGAGCTAATAAACAAAATTGGAGCTAGTTTTATTTAAAAAATACATAAAGTAGGTAAACCATTGGTTAATTTGTTTTAAAAAAGGAAAAAGAAAACCAAATTACTAGTATCAAAAACTTAAAAGGGTGAATTCACTACCAATGGTGAGGAAACTAAGGCAATTAATAAGGTCTATTTTTACCAAAGGTAAAGTTAATAAATCTGACAATCTAAGTGAAATGGATGGACATTTACAAAAATGTCAATTACTCAGCTTAACAAAAGACTTAGAATACTTAAATAATCATATCTTAAAAAATAATTTAGACAAGCCATCAATGAGTTCCCTAAGAAAAAATCTCCAAGACCACAGTTAATGTACAATTAATGATAATATTACATAAACTATTTGGAAAAATAGGCAAAAAGAGAGTTCTATAAAATTCCTTTTCTGGCACAAATATTATGTTGACACCTAGAAAAGGAAGAGCAAAAAACAGAGAAAGAAAACTATAGATCAATTTCCTTAATGTTGATAAAGAATTTTAAGTAAAATACTAGCAAAGAAATTACAGCAATATTTCACAAAGGTCATACATTATGATCAGGCAGAATTTATTCCAGGAATGTAGGACTGGTTCAATATTAGGAAAACTATTGGTGTAATGGACAATATCAATAATGAAATTTTTTAAAAATTAAAAAAAAATATCCCCTATGATTGTCTCAATAGATACAGAAAAACTTTCACAAAATGCAACACTCATTGCTGTTAAAAACCTTAGAAAGCATATGAATTAAAAGGATCTTTACTTAAGATAATAAGTAGTATCTATCTAAAACCATTAGCAAGCATTATTTCTAATGAGAAAAAGCTAGAAGCCTTCCCAGTAATATCAGGGGTGAAGCAAGGATGCCCATCATCACTATTATTTAATATTATACTAGAAAAAGAAGAAAAAGAAACGGAAGGAATTAGAATAAGCCATGAGGAAACAAAACTATTACTCTTTTGACAAATGGTATGTTAATACGTTTAAAGAATCCTAGAGAATCAAATAAAAACTAGTTGAAACAACAAGTTCTGCAAAGTTGCAGGGTATAAAATAAGTCATCAGCACTTCTATAAATTACCAATAAAGTCAAGCAGGAAGTGCGAGAAAGAGAAATTTCACTTATAACAACTGAAGCCAATATAAAATATTTGGGAGCCTACCTACAAATCCTGGAACTATGTGAACATAATTAAAAATACCTTTTTCAGATGAATAAAGACATCTAAATAATTGAAGAAATATTAACTGCTCATGGGTAGGCAAAGCCAATATAATAAAAATGACCACGGTGCATAAGGCAATTTACTTATTCCTTGCCATGTCAGTCAAAATGCCAAAATTATTTCATAGAGATATAAAAAAATAATAAAATTCATCTGGAAGAACAAATGATCAAGAATATCAAGGGAGTCAATGAAAAAATCATGTGAATAAATGTGATCTTGTCAAACTTTATGACAAAGTGGCAATCATCAAAATAATCTGGTACCGGCTAAGAAATAGAGTGATGGATCAGTGAAATAGATTAGGTATGCAATGCACAGTAACAAATGAGAATAATTTGATGTTTGATAAATTGAAAGACCTAAGACTTTGCGACAAGAACTCTTTATTTGACAAAAAAAATTTGTGAAAACTAGAAAGCAGTTTTGCAGAAAGTAGGCATAAACCAATATCTTACTATATACTAAGGTAAGTTCAAAATTGCTATATGATTTAGACATAAGGACTGATAACTTTAGCAAATTAGGGGAGCATGGAATAGTTTGCCTATCATATCTATGGATGAGGGAAGAATTTATGAACAAACAAGTGATAAGAGAGGATTACAGGATGAAAAATGGATAATGTTGATTACATATTATTAAAAAGGTTTTGCACAAACAAAAACAATGCAGACAAGATTAGAAGAAAAGCAGGAAATTGGGGAAACTTTTTAATAGCAAAGTTTCTCTTTTAAAGGCCTCATTTCTCAACTATGTTGAAAATTGAGTCAAATTTATAAGAATATGTGTTCTTCCCCAATTGATAAATGCTCAAAGGACATGAACAGGAAGTTTTCAGAAGAAGAAATTAAAACTATTTATAGTCATATTGAAAAAAAATGTTCTAAATCACTATTTATTAGAGAAATGCAAATTAAAACAACTGCAAGGTACCACCTCAAACCTATCAGATTGACTAATACAATGGAAAAGAAAAAAAATGACAAATGTTGGATTGGATGTGGAAAAACTGGGGTGCTAACTCACTATTGGGGAGTTGGAGAATAGCTGAACAAATTGTGGTACATGATGGTGTGGGGTACTATTGAGCTATAAGAAATGAAAAGTAAGATGGTTTCAGAAAAAAAAAAAAACAACTCAGGCACACTTCTACAAACTGATACAAAGTGACTCAGTAGTATACTGGATATAGTAAACAGCAATACTGTATGGAGATGAATTGTGAATGACAGCTTTTCTGACCAATACAATCATATGAGACAATTCTGAAGGTCTTATGATGAAAAAAAAATCCACCTCTAGAGAAAGAACTGATGGACTTGGAATGGGAAATGAAGCCTGTTTTTTTTCAATTTCTTTGCTTCTTTGCTTCCTTTCCTCTTTCCTCCTTTGCTTCCTTCCTTCTTTGCTTCCTTGCTTCTTTTCTTCCTTCCTTCCTTCCTTCCTACCTCCTTCCTTCCTTCCTTCCTTCCTTCCTTCCTTCCTTCCTTCCTTCCTTCCTTCCTTCCTTCCTTCCTTCATTTTTCTTTCTCTTTGTAAGACGATTAATGCAGAAATATGTTTAGCTTTCATCCACAAATATAATTGATATTACATTTCTTACCTTCACAATGGATGGGGAGGGCTTGAAGAGAGAGAGGTTCTAGAATTATTTTTTAAATGAATTTTAAGAATAAATAACTATAAAATTAAATTATAAAAAGCCTGATTCATGGAGAGGCTACCAGGAGTAGCAAGTTTTGGTTCCCCTAACAACTACATTTTTAGAAAAAGGCAAAATGTGATCCTGGATCCAAGAAACAGGTCTGATGTTGTGCTTGTTGCAGTGACATATGTCAGTTTTCAGTTTGGTCAAAAATACCTAAGAGCTAGATAACAGATCCAGTTAGGATAGAGGAAAGTTTCTGTATATAGTGATGAAAGTACAGGGCAAGGACTGGTGAGAGCCCTGAGGCACACTTGAAGTTGTGTAAAGGACAAGTAGCAGGAGCAAAAAGTATGAATACCTGTTTGATTCCCATCCTCCTAGTAGAGCAAGATCTCATTACTGGTAAATGTGTTCTTTAGTAATAAATTAATCATGCTCACAACTATGTGCCTTAGTCTATCTTAATTTTAACTGTTACAAAAATTTTTCTTTAGAATTTGGGAAGATTATGGTCCACATGATTCACAACAATAATTTATATGCTCTGTGGAATACTTTCATTTTCATTCTTATATTCAATGTCATACAGAAAAAAACTATATGATAACAAAATTTTACTTATTCATTTGATCTCAGGAAAAACTATAAATTTTAGCCTGGGTTATTTATAATGGTTTTAATATTTCATAAGTTGAACTATTAACCTAATAATTTGGTATTTAGTTGACAATATCCATACAAATGTATACACACACTTATGTGTGTATGTATGTGTGTGTGCATGTATGTGTGTGTGTGCATGTATGTGTGTGTTTATAAAACTTTTCTGGCCACTGACTCTCAATGACACATTTCAGAAGAAGTTAAATGAATGGCCACAACTCATGATTTGTCATAATTAGGTACATGTTAGTAATTAATGTGCTGTTCTCTAAATTTAAAGAGAAAATAGGATTTTTTGAAGGTAAAATCCGATTTTATTCCCAGTTTTGCCTCTCACCTTCCAATAAATTATTGCCATATTGTAAAATCCTTGATCTCATAAAAATTGGGATAATGATGTTCAGTGATAGTAGATATGTATTTATTAGGAATTTATTAGTATTACTGTAAATCATGGCTGACATAACAAGAATGTTGCTGAAGACATGCCAGTCTCTATAAATGGCAAGTGGACTCTGTTCCAGAATTGAATAGTTTTGTGATATATTTTTGAACTTAGATTTTATAGACTTGCGAGTGAGAGAAACTAAGAGACAATCAGTTTTGTCCTCTCTGTGGGAGGAAATGTGGTAATCATGGTTGAGAAAAGCATCCTATTTAAGGATGACTTTTACCTAGACCTCTCCTCCAGGAATCCATTGGTAATTAGAACTGATCAGACACACATTCTTCTTTCAGCTCCATGCCACTCTTCTGCATTTGCCCATGATTATTTGCTTTTCATTAGTCTTTTTGTTAATATGACTTTTGAGAAAATGATCTCATTGGAGATATACTAAGAAGCGACATTATTGTCTTTAGAGGAGTTCACCTTTTCTTCGTCCTTTTGGTCATATCTATAAATCCACTTTCAGAGACTAATTTTCAAGAGACTAACATTTGTATAGAGCCATCTTATCTCAAAAAAAGCTTTTAACTCCCTGTTTATGTATTTGGCTTCTCTCTGCTCCCTGCTTAGCCAGAGGAGGGAAAGAGCATGAGAGATAAAGGTCTGAGCTGCTCTTGGCTGCTAATCAAAGTACTTCATGCTCATTGTGTTGTTTACTTTCTGATCTGATTTTCTTGCTTGTCATACATGTTTATATGACTATAAACACAAGGTCTCTCAGCTGCTTAAACATATGGTTCAATAAGTACTAATTGTATGACCGTGGTTGTGTGTATGAGGCCAATATGGATAGGGATGTGGGAAGAAATTTGATTCCTTTAAAGGAGTAGGAGACATCATCCCTGCTTTAGAGAGAGTTTTAATATGGAAGGAGGAATGGATACTGATTTATTTTGGAAATCTCATAAGCAATAAAATAATAATCATACTCCTAGGAAATAAAAGGACATATTAGCCCATGTACTAATTTACATGTACCCCCACACCTAAAATAGATAAGTATTTGAGGTAAATGAGAAAACATTGTGTGACCTTGGACAAGTCTCTTAACTCTAAGTTCTTTCTCAGGTAATTTTCTAAAACTTTAAGGTATGAAATAGTTACATATCTCCATTGAAATCTGAGTTACCTAACCAATGAAATCATAAACTTAGACTACCCTTTGCTTCTATAGCCTCCTCCCTAGCCAGGACAGAATTTGACTGAATAAAAGATATAACATAGGTAATAAAGTCCAGCAAACCAATATTTGCTCAGTCTTGCTTAAAGGGACATTAAAGGGACATTAAAGTTAATATGACAGGAGAGGAGGGAAACTGTTCACAAACATTTTCAGAGTCACGTTCCATATGTAAGAACAGGTAGAATATATAACAGCAATTTTCATAAGGCTGAAATCATACATAGCCTTAAAGTTTTTTACATTTTTTTAGTACCACGCTATTCTTCTGTATTTGCCCTTGGTAATATGCTCTTCATTGCAAGTTTTATTTTATTTTTTAACATTCTTTTCTTTTAAATTTTGAGTTCCAGATTCTTCCCCTCCCTCCCTGATCTCCCCAATCCACTGATCCACAGAGAAGGCAAACTATATGATATCAATTATATATGTTAAAACATGTAAATATATTTATGTCCATATTAGCCATATCACTAATGAAAAAGGAAAAAAAAAGGAAGTGAAAAGTTGTACCTCAATTTGCAATCAGAGTTCATCAGTTCTTTCTCTGGAGGTGGGTAGCAATTTTTCATCATAAGTTTTTTGGAGTTGTTTTGGATCATTGTATTGATTAGAGTAGCCAATCTTCCACAGTTGATCATAATTACATTTGTGTTCACTGTAAAAAATGATCCCTCAGTTCTTATCGCTTCAATTTGCTTCAGTTAATATATTTTGCATTTTTATTTTTCAGAAGTGATCTCCCTTCACCATTTCTTAAAGCAAGATAGTTCTCCACCACAATTATATACTGCAACTCATTCAGCCATTCCCTAATCAATGAGAAATTCCTCAATTTCCAATTCTTTGCCACTACAAAAAAGAACTACTCTAAATATTTTTGTACATATAGCTCCTTTTTGTTTTTCTTTGATCTCTTTGAGGTACAGATCCAGCAGCAGTATTGCTGGATGAAAGAGGATACACAAATTTGTAACCTTTCAGACATAGTTCTAGATTGTTCTTCAGAATGGTTGAATCAGTGCGCTACTCCATTAGAAGTTCATTAGTATAGGTATTTTCTCATCACCTCCAGCATTTGTCATTTCTGATGAGCTTAAGGTGGTACCTTAGAGTTATTTAAATTTTCCTTTCAATGATCAATAGTTATTAGGACATTTTTTAAAAAAAATATGAATATAGATACCTTTAATTTCTTCTCCCTGAAAAAATCTATCATATTCTTTGACTATTTAACATTGGAGAATGGCTTTTTTAAAAATAAATTTGACCCAGTTTTCTATATATTTGAGAAATGAGGCCTTTGTCAGAGAAACTTGATGTAATTTTTTTAATATTACTTCATTATCTATGGCACCTTTTAGCAAAATATAGTTGTCCTGGTTATCTTTTTTTTAACTAGTTATATTTTTGTTTTGTTTGATATCATGATTCCTTCTTCTGCCTTTTTTAGTTCAGATAAAGCAAAATAATTTCGGCTCTAGCCTTTTGTTTTAAATGTGTGTGTGTGTGTGTGTGTGTGTATGTGTGTGTTCCTTTTTCAAGTGTGTCTATTTTATATAATATATTGTTGGATTACGGTTTCCATAATCCATTCTGCTATCCACTTTCATTTTGTAAGTGAGCTCATCCCCTTTACATAAATAGTTATGATTACAAACTGTACTTCTCTCCATCCTATTTTCTTCTGTTTGTCCTTCTCTCTATCTCTTTGTATCCTGTCCCTCCTCAAAAGTGTTTTCTTCTGATCACTGCATCTTTTAATTTTCCTTCCATTTTATCATTCTCCCCCACCCCTTCCCACTTTTAACCATTTCCAATGAAAGGTCCGAGCATTGCCTGTCACCTCTAAACCCAATTTTCCCTTTTGCTATAAAAATTCTGCCTTGTGTGCTTTTTCCCCCATTCTATTTCTCCCTTCTGCCTTCTCCTAGTGCATCTCCTTTTCTCATTACTTTTCTTTGTAGATCACACAAACATATTCAATTTACACCCAGGTCCTCTGTCTATGTAGACAACTTCTAACTGTTCTAATAATGATAAAGTCCTTAGGAGTTAACATGTATCTTCTTTTCATATAGGAATGTAAACTGTTGAAATTTACTGAGGCTCTTATGATTATTCTTTCGTGTTTAGCTTTTCATGCCTCTCTTGCCTTTTTTTGAATGGCAAATTTTCTATTTATTTCTGGTCTTTTCAATAAGAATGCATAGAATTCTTCTATTCCACTAAATATGCTTTTTTCCCCTGGTAGGTAGGGTATTGTTGCTTATAAACCTAGCCCCTTTGCCTTCTGGAATACCATATTCTAAGCTATCAGTCCTTGAATGTGGAATCTTGTAAATTTTATGTGATCCTGTTTGGCTCAATGACATTCGGATTTCTGTCTTTCTGGCTGCTTGCAATATTTTCTCCTTGACCTGGGAGCTCTGGAATTTGGCTATAATATTCCTGAGAATTTTCATTTTGAAGCTTTTTTCAGGAAGTGATAGGTAGATTATTTCATCCTCTCTTTTATCTCCTGGATCTAAGATATAAGGACAGTTTTCCTTGACAATTTCTTGAAAAATGATGTCTAGGCTCTTTTTAAATCATGACTTTCAGATAATTCAACAATTATTAAATTATCTCTCCTTGTCTGTTTTCAAGGTCAGTTCCAGGTCATTTTTTTCCAAGGAGATATTTTGTATTTTTTTCTATTTTTTCATTCTTTTGACTTTTGTTTCTTGAAGTGTCATGGCATCATTAGCTTCTATTACTTTCCCATTCTTAATTTTTAAGGAATTATTTTCTTTAATAACTTTTTGTAATCCATCTTCTGCTTGCTCTATTCTGCTTTTAAAGGAACTTTTTTCTTTTTTGAATTTTTGTGCTTCTTTTTAGAATTAGGGCAATTCAATATTAAGGTGTCATTTTCTTCAGGAATTTTTGTGCCTCTTTGGCCAAGCTGTTAATTCTCTTTTCATAATTTTGTTGTTTCACTCTAAACTATTTTTCTCAATTTTTCTTCTACCATTCTTATATCTTCTTTAAACTCTCTCAGAAATTCTTGCTGTTGTTGGGTTCTATAAGCGTTTTTCTTTGAGGTTTTGCTTGTAGTTCTTTTCACATTGTTATCTTCTAAGTTTATGTCTTGGTCTTTCCTTCCACTCTAGTAGATTTTTATGGTCAACTTTTTTTGTTGTTGCTGTTGTTTACCCATTTTCCCAGCCTATTTCTTCACATTGAACATCATTTTAAATTTGGGCTCCACTCATCTGGGGGTGGGGAGACACTGTGCCAAGCTTCAGGCTTTATTGTGCTACTCTTTAAAAAGCTCATTCTGGGGGCCGCATATTTTCAATGCTTCCAAAGTGATGTTATCCTGGGACAGGTGTTGTCGCTGTTGTCTTGGGCAGTACTCCGGGATATAACTAGGAAAAGCCCCTGCTTCCATTCTACTGCAAATGCTAGTGGTCTGCTCAGCCATGGAACTTTGACCATGTTCATTGCTGTCCTGAAACCACAAGTACTGCTCTTTGCTATAGAAATATGACAACGGGGGTGGAGCCAAGATGGCAGCTGGAAAGCATGGACTTGCTTAAGCTCTAGCCCAAATTCCTCAAAAGAGCTGTAAAAAATGGCTCTGAACAAATTCTGGAGCTGCAGAAGCCACAAAATAGTAGAGGGAAACTGGCCTCCAGCCTAGGAGAGCCTGGATGGTCACTGAGAAGGGTCTATCACATGGTGCAGGGAGCGGAGTGCAGCCCAACATGGGATGTGCCAGGACACACCAGACATGGATTCAGCAGGCTGGAACAAACCTTAGGGCCATGAATCATTGAGCTGTAGCAGTTACCAGACTTCTCAACCCACAAATGCCAAAGAGCAGGTTAGTGGGAAACTGCAGGATTGAGTTTAGAGTGGCCCAGCCCCATCCCTGGAGGTGGCAGAGGTGGTGCAGTGGTGGTGGTAGCAGCAGCAGGAAGCTCCTGAGGCTGCTTCCAGAGTGCCAGCATCAGCTGCTTCCCAAGTCCCTGGCTCACATAGTGGTAGGAATCTAGCAGAGGATTAGAGCAGGACTGCAAGTAGTGCTTTGCAGGCACAAAGGCAGTTTCTCTTGCGGTGCCCTGCTTGGACCTGGACTGTGGTCCTGGTTGGTGGTTCTTGGGGGAGGAGGAGCACTGCTGTAACACAGACTGTAGTGATGGTGGAGTAGAAGTAGCTCTGCAAACAGCAGCATTTGGACCCTAAAGCTTGGAACAAAGTACTCTCTATTCGACCCTGACAAAAAGCTCAAGGGTCAAGTAGTTGGCTGGGAACATGAACAGGCAGTGAAAATGAACTCAGACTCAAACTCAAACTCGAGATTCCTTTTTTGGTGACAAAGAAGATCAAAACATACAGCCAGGAAAGCCAACAAAGTCAGAGCCTACTTCAAAAGCCTCCAAGAAAAATTTGAATTGGTTTCAGGCCATGGAAGAGCTCAAAAAGGATTTGGAAAAGCAAGTAAGAGAAGTAGAGGAAAAATTGGGAGGAGAAATGAGAGTGATGCAAGAAAACTATGAAAAAGAAGTCAATGACTTGCTAAAGGAGACCCCCAAAAATACTGAAGAAAATAACACCTTAAAAAATAGACTAATCCAAATATCAAAAGAGCTCCAAAAAGCCAATGAGGAGGAGAATGCCTTGAAAGGCAGAATCAGCCAAATGGAAAATGAGGTCCAAAAGACCACAGAAGAAAATACCACCTTAAAAATTAGATTGGAGCAAGTGGAAGCTAGTGACTTTATGAGAAACCAAGATATTAAAAAACAGAAGCAAAGGAATGAAAAAATGGAAGACAATGTGAAATATGTCATTGGCAAAACCTCTGACCTGGAGAATAGATCCAGGAAAGATAATTTAAAATTATTGGACTACCTGAAAGCCATGATCAAAAAAATAGCCTAGACATCATTTTTCAAGAAATTATCAAGGAAAACTGCCCTGATATTCTAGAGCCAGAGGGTAAAATAGAAATTGAAAGAATCTACTGATCACCTCCTGAAAAAGATCCCAAAAAGAAAACTCCTAGGAATATTGTTGCCAAATTCCAGAGTTTCCAGGTCAAGGAGAAAATACCGCAAGCAGCCAGAAAGAAACAATTTGAATATTCTGGAAACACAATTAGGATAACACAAGATCTAGCAGGTTCTATACTAAAGGATTGAAGGGCTTGGAATATGATATTCCAGAGGTCAAAGGAACTAGTATTAAAACCAAGAATCACCTACCCAGCAAAACTGAGTATCATGCTCCAAGGCAAAATATGGATTTTCAATAAAATGGAGGACTTTCAAGCTTTCTCAATGAAAAGGCCAGAGCTGAATAGAAAATTTGACTTTCAAATCCAAGAATCAAGAGAAGCATGAAAAGGTAAACAAGAAAGAGAATTCATGAGGGACTTACTAAAGTTGAACTTGAACTGTTTTTTTTTTTTTAACATTCCTACATGGAAAGATGATGTGTGTAATTCATGAGACCTTTCTCAGTACTAGGACAGTTGAAGGGAATATACATATACATATACATACATACATACATACATATACATATATATATATATATATATATATATATATATATATATATATATATATATATATATGTATAGAAAGGGGGCACAGGGTGAGTTGAATATGAAGGGATGATAGCTAAAAAATAAAATAAAATTAAGGGGCAAGAGTGGAATATATTGAAAGAGGGAGGAAGGGAGAGATCGAATGGGGTAAATTGTCTCACATAAAAGCGGCAAGAAAAAGCAGTTCTGTTGGAAGGGAAAAGGGGGCAGGTGAGGGGGAATTAGTGAACCTTGCTCTCATCAGATTTGACTTGAGGAGGGAATAACATACACACTCAATTGGGTATGTTACCCCATATGAAAGTGAGGGGAAGGAGATAAAAAAGGGGGGATGATAGAAGGGAGGGCCGATAGGGGGGAAGAAGTAATCATAAGCAAATACGTTTGGAAAGGGACAGTGTCAGGGGAGAAAACTGAATAAAGGGAGGGAGGGTAGGATGGAAGGAAATATAGTTAGCCTTTCACAACATGAGTATTGTGGAAGTGTTTTACATAATGATACATGTATGTCCTATGTCGAATTGCTTGCTTTCCTTGGGAGGGTGGGTGGGAAGGGAAGAGGGGAGAGAATTTGGACCTCAAAGTTTTAAAAGCAGATGCTCAAAAAAAAGTTCTTTTTGCATGCAGCTGGGAAACAAGATATATAGGGAATGGGTCATAGAAATCTATCCTGATCTACAAGAAAGTAAGGGGAAAGGGAATGGGGGGTGAAGTGGAGTGACAGAAGAGAGGGCTGACTGGGGAATGAGGCAATCAGAATATATGCCATCTTGGAATGGGGGAGAGGGTAGAAATGGGGAAAAAGGTTGTAACTCAAAATCTTGTAGAAATCAGTGTTGAAAATTAAATATTAAATAAAAGTGATATAAAAAAGAATTATGACAGAATTCCCTGTTTTCCTGCTGCCACAAATGCTAGAACTCCTCTTGGCCTTGGACCCTGCTCCCTTGTGACTGATCACCAATTCTCCTCTCCATTTTAGAACCTAGAACTACTAATGGGTAATAGGATTACCACTTAGCACCAGGTACACACAGTGCCTGCAAAGTGTCCCCTGTAATCTCTTTCTGACCAGTTGTCTAACTTGTTTACTACCTCTGGGCTTAGAGTTCCTGAAAGTATTGTTGCTGCTGTCACAATTGCCTCCAAAAATTCACCTCTACTAATCCTGTGGTGTTGGGTTATAGATCATCCCTATGGACCTCCTAAGTGGACTTAGACTGTATAAATGTATCCCTGTTACCTTTTGTTGGCTTTGCCACTTCAAATTTTTATTTGAGGCATTATTTTAAAGTTGTTTGGAGTGGAATATTGGGAGAGTTTAGCTGGGTACTTGCCTGTACTCTACCATCTTGACTCTCAAGGTCTCATTGCTATTTTTTATATGACTTTTTGAAATATGAGCTAATTGGAGAATATACTATGAAGTCACTCAATTCTCTTTAGAGAAGTCCCCCTTTTTTCTTCCTTTAGACAATATTTGTAAATTAACTTTTATATATTATTTCTAAAGGGCCCATATTCTGCTTGTTATCTTATTTTTAAAAAATTCACTTGTTGTTTAATCATTATTCTCTTTTTTTCTATATTTATTAGCAGTGGGGTATTGTGGAAAGAGCACTGAATCTAAAATTGAGAGACTTGGGTTTGGATATAGTGTCTGAAAATCTAGCTGTGTGATCATAGGCAACTCCCTTAAATTTGTAATATTACACTTGCTTCAGAGTCATGAGGATAGAAATTAGTAAGACTATATGTAACATCCTTAGCAAACTTGAAAAATGCTAAACAGATATCGACTGTTACACTTCTTGAAATAATGTTTTCATAGTATAGTATGGTTAACCATCTGTACCCTAAATTCTTTGTGTATTCCAATCAATCAATCACTAAATATTTGTTAAGTGCATATGATGTACCAGAAACTGTAGAACTATAGTTATTAAAGTAGGACAGTCCCCATTCTCAAGAAGCTTACCAAATATTGTGAAATTCTTCCAAGTCCTTGTCACTTGCATTTCTATTTTTTTTCTTTTCAAGTAAATGATGGCACAGAGCTGAATTTTCCTTTATTGCTTCCAAAATAATCTAGTAATTTTAACTATTAAAAAGACAGACTATTTTATCAAATATTCTGATAAATGAAAAGAGACTTCTGGAAAATTGTTCTATTTCAGATTTTTTTTTCATACAAATCACAAAATCAAGGAGATTGAAGAGGCTAGAGTGACATAAATTAAGAGGTTAAAGCTGCTCCTCTTGGACCTGATCCATAATTGAAGTCCCTAACATGTTTAAATATTTCCTCTTTGCATTTGAAAAGAATCTATGATATAATAAAAAAAGGAGCTGCCAAGCATAGTGGTTAGGGACCTGTCCTCAGAGCAAGTAAGGTGGTTTCAAGTCCTACTTCCGTTACCCTGGCAAGTCACTTAAACTTTTAGTTCTCTAGCTAACTCTTTAGGATTGTAAGTTATACAGGAGGTTCTGGCTTTCATTGGTAGAGGAATATCCTGATATTGGAATTCCCTATAAATTCACAAGTCTGATCCCCATTTTGTTCCTTTGTTACTAAAACATTATCTATACCCATTATCAAGCTGAGAAATCTGAAATGCACCCCCACAGTAACATTACTTTTATTTCACACTCTTTTTAATTCAATCAAGATGTGCTCAGCCATTCTTCTACCTTTAGGGTCATTAATTTTCATATAGATTTCTTTATTATGGATATTCAGCACATTGTCCCTTCTTTCAAATTTGTTCCTTTGGAATAAAGTATATCTTTTGCCTTTCTCCCTTAAATACTTACTCCAATGACTCAGTATGATATTTAGCTTGCAAAGATAATACCAAGAAGGCATTAGATGTAGCAAGTCTGACAAAGTTGTAAATACAAGTTGAATTACAAATTCAAAGTTTGTAAATAAAAAGTTTGACTACAAGCTCAGGAATGGACTGTCCTCCAAAGCACAGCCACTCTAAGTTTTAGGAAACTTGTGTTCACAGGGTTTGCCATCATGTTAAGAATTTTTTTTTGTATCCATTGCAACTAATGGTTTATAAAAGTATAGAGTAATTATGCTGTGGACCAGAAGAAGAAATAAAACACCAATGAAATCACCTACACTTGAAGTTTTGAAATATTCCTTTTAATTCCTGTATTTTAGGCATAAAGTTTATCCCACCAAATGCCAATGATATAGATGGGAATATGCTTCATCTGCATTATTAAAAAGTCAATTTTGTTTTCCTTTAAAGTGGTTTAAAATCTTTTGGCACCCTTTGGAAATGAGCCATTGAATATTGTAAAAAATAAGTACTCATGTAAATCCAGTGAATGGGCCAACGTGACAGCCACATTGAGTGAATTGTCCAGGTGATAGAACTGGTAGGAAAAGTGACATATTAGGCCTAATTAACCTCAGAAAGTAACTCCCGTCATGGGCATTTAGCTCCTAGGTTAAAACAAAACTAAAGCAAAGCAACAAAATATTCAGAGATTCCCCATTTAGAATCTCAAGTACATTTTGGAATTTTATTAATGAACATATAAAATTAAATATGATTAGGCTATTTATCCCATTTCATTATTTTTGACCATTTCAATGGGTAAATACATCATATACTGGAATTTTTTTGAGCTAAAATGACAGCAGGATTTCATTTCCTGTAGCTCAGAAGTCCTAGATAAATACCATGAGAAGTTAGCACTGCTTCTCATACTCTATTATTTGAGGAAATAATGCGAGATTATTATAGACTCCACATCAGTTTCCAAGGAGCACGACATAGAAAACTTTGACATGATAAAGCATAGCACAGTGACAAATCTCTATTAACATTGCCAGAAAAAAAAAAAAACAATCAAAACCCCATTTCATTGGTCCTTTTTAGGTTTGTCTGAATCATTACTGTAGTGCCAGATCATCTCATTTAAACATTTTTGTTTCAATGAACAGGATAGAAATTGTGTGAATTTTATGTAGTTAGGAAAGAACACAGCCTGCCTTTGGCCTATTTCTATAAACCCCTGTGAGTTAGTGAGAGTTGCATGCACATACTGAGGACAGTATTTGGGACTGAGTACTTACTTAACTTCTTTATATCCCTTATAAAATTTTATCACTGATGACAACTAAAAAGTTACTGGAAAATCATTCTGCATTGCTGAGCTATCAACTGAATTATCATGAGCTTGGTAATTTTGTAAGGGAAGCATAAATAGCAAAATGAGGGGGAAAAGAGTTAAAAGGAGAGCAATAGTAAAAATTACAGCATGGGATATTAATCATGTTGCATCCCCTGAGTTTTTGACAGATAATAAACCAGTGATAGATGTGATCTCTAAAATCACATGCATATCGGGAGCAGAACCCTCACTGTAATGCAGGGTCATTGGATTTTACAATCTCATAAGCTTGCTGGGGTTTGCCTGGCACATCAAAACAATCGCTAAAAGCTCAATAAATTCTACCGTGAGCCATCTGCTTACCCTCTTGACCCTTCAAATCTGATAAAAATCCAAGCCCATAATTTTTCACTTCATGAACTCCCACATTTTTTTGAATATGTTCTATTTTCAGGTTACTTTTTCTTTTTTTGTGTAATAAAAATGACCTGCTACATTGAAAACTCTTTGGCAGCCATATCTTTTTCCTTTCAAATGATTATGAGTGCAATCACTGGACTTAATAGGATTTCAGGTATTTGAATCTGCTATCTCATTAAGTGCATTTGATTTAACAAGCATGCCTTTCTGGTGTGGGGATAGCTATCTGTCAACAATAGAGACTGCTGAAGATGGCTATTTTCAATGCGGCTTTAAGGAGCTTCAAGAGCTATTCTAACCACTGACTTTGAATAATACAAAATGCACTTCTTTGAACTTTTTGTCTTTTACGGAATATACATTGGGGATGATCACTGAATTCAAATATGCATAATCTTTGGGTAAGTGCTACTGACCTGGATTGAAAGAACAGTCACAATCTTTGCCCTTAAGGAATTTATACTCTAATAAAGAAGAAAATGCGTGCTGCCACAAGGAACAAGGAACATGAAGATTACAGGAAAACAAGAAGACTTCTATGAATGAATGAAGAGCAAAGGAATTTGAATTAAGAGAAGAGACACAAGGACCAAGTGTTGTACAGGGAAACAAAATTGAAAGGCTCCATGATGCTGATTGATGCAATGAAGACTTAGAAAACTAAGTGGTATATTATACTTCCTTTCTTTCAGTAGTTTGTCAGTGAGTCATAAGTGTAGAATGGATCACACTTGTCAGATAAGGTGAATATGTATGTGTGTGTGCGTGTGTGCTCGTGTGTGTGTGTGCTCGCGTGTGTATCTGGCACATGTACATATACATATACACATACATATATGTATACATACTATATATGTGTGTGTGGTCGCGTGTGTATCTGGCACATGTGTATATACATATACACATACATATATTTATACATTACACACACACACACACACACACACACACACATATATACGTACTTGTGTGTGTGTTTTGCTTAACGATGACAAAAGTGGTTCTTTTGGTCTGAGAAGGAAGGATAATTGGTAAACACAGAAATAATCCAGAAACAAGCACTGGGAAAAAATCAATAAAACATTTTTTTAAATAAAAAAGACAAAGTGATCAAATATAACCCATAGAACCATATGATATAAGAATGATAAATGTGCCTTAAAGGAAAAGGCCATAGATCACGATGGCAGCCTGAACAAAGTCATGGACTTGAGGACTAATGCTGTTAATACATTAGGTTCCTAATTAACTGCATGAGACCATGTGGTTCTTCTGAGTACTTGGCAACATTGGAAATAAGGATCAGACACATGGCTATAGGTGCTGGGGCATAGACAGCATTGAAATAGCCCAAAGTATTAAACTGGTTCAGGGCTCCGTTAAGTGAGGACACAGTAAGATGGGAGTTGCTTCAAGTACAAGCATGTACAGGATTTCTCAATAGTGTTTGTAATATCTCTATTAAGATTTCTTTTTAAGCCACGTATTTTGCACATATCAGGATTGTTTGATATGTTGGTTGGTTTGGCTGAAGCTGTTTTTTTTTTCTTTCTTTTCCTATTCTTTATAAAGCTTTGTTGGTTGGGTAAGGGAAGAAAAGATATATTCAGAAATACAGCAGATATAAAACGTAAATATATCAATAAAAATTTAAAAAATAATATACTATTTCATACATTATATCTTAGAGATATGAAAGTGAAATACAATTTTCCTGAGAGAAGAGACCACAGAAAGTAGCAATAATTGTTTTGGAAGTGAAAATGGCAAATGAATGAAACGGAAAGTGATTATTTTAGGAAACAGTTTAAGAATATGCTAATGTATTAAGCTATTATATCATGTTAAACAATAGCAGAGGCAGAGCATTGAGGACTGATGATTGAATTACATTTGGAGAAGGAGAGGGTATGAACATCGCCTTTGTATCTCAGGAAAGTGAGATGTGAAAGTGGATATAAAGTTCTTTGTTCAAAAACTAAGTTTGACTTGAGTTGCCTATACATAGCTAGCAATGTAAGAAAGCCTTGTTTACATACATAGTTATTATCTGAAGCTATGTAGACTCTATAAATACTTTTTTAAAAATACTTGTTATTTATTTATTCTTAACATTTAAAATGTTTCGAGTTCCAAATTTTCTTTCCCCCTACCCCTCCCACATCCACTGAGAAGGCAAACAATATATTAATTATACATGTGAAATCATGCAAAACACATTCCCATATTAGCCATATTGTACCCAAAAAATCAAGAAAAATAAAATGAGAAAATGATACTTCAATTTGTAATTAGAGTTCATCAGTTCTGACTCTGGAGGTGGACAGCATTTTTCATCACGTGTCCTTTGGGATTTTCTTGGATCATTGTATTGATCAGAATAGCAAAATCTTTCACAGTTGATCATCATACAATATTGCTGTTGCTATGTACACTTTACTTTGTTTCAGTTCATATAGGTCTTCCCATGTTTTTCTGAAACATCCCCCTCATCATTCCTTATAGCATAATAGTATTCCATCATGATCATATGCCACAACTTGTTTGGTCATTCCCCAATTGATGAGCGTCCCTTCAATGTCTAATTCTTTCCCATCACAAAAAGAGCTGATATAAACATGTTTGTACATATAGATCCTTTTCCTTTTTCTTTGATCTACATGGCATACAGACCTAGTGGTATTTGCAGGGTCAAAATGTATGCAGTACTATTGCCATTTAGACATAGTTCCAAATTGTTCTCTAGAATGGTTGGAGAAGTTCACAACTGCATCAATACTACCACCAAATATATCACCGTAACCTTTCATTGGCTCTCCCACTCCAAAATTCAATTTGAAGCATTATGTTAAAGTTGTTTGGAGGGGAATATTTTGAGAGTTTGCTGGGTTGTTGCCTCTAATCAATGTTGACTTAGCCCCTCAATAACATACTTTGATAAAATCAGGTATCCTTCATTATTACTTACCAGCTTAATATGAAAATAAAAAAGGAGGGAGAGTCATAAGAGCAAAAGGTGTAGTTGCTGGCAGAACAGCTCCTTATATAAGAGGAAATGAGCAGAACAATGACTACTTATTCCCTGGTACTTTATGGACTAGCAGGAAATACCCAACCTTCCAGAAATTGCTTCTGCCAACCTAGTGACCTCAGTTCACTGAGTTAATTTAGAGTACTAGTGTTGCTCTGGACTAGTCTTGTAAAAGACTGTGTTTTTGTTGTTGTTTGGCAGAACCATTTGAAGGATTTAGCTGCTGTACTGTGAATGTGCTGTCATTTCTTCTTAATTGGCATGAGTTGTATGTGTCCTGTTACAGGATAGGGACAACAAACACTAGTTCAGAACAAAGTTTCTTGTTCCCACAAGTTAGGTGGTATAGTGGAATGAGTGTTTGGACTGGAGTCAGGAAGATAAGAGTCCAATGAGTCCTGAGATAATTGTGAACCTGGGTAAATCTCCTAACTGCTGTCTCAATTTCTTCAGCTATAAAATGAGGATAATCATATCACCTACTTCCCAGGGTTAATGTGAGGATCCAATGAGATAATATTTGAAGCATTTAGGATAGTACATTGCACATAGCAGTCACTATGTAAATGCTTAGCTATTATTATTTTTCTTGTTGCTGTCATCATCATCATCGTCATCATAATCATCACCACCACCACCATCATCATCATCATCATTACTTGTTTGTCCCCAAAGAATCACTATGTGGGCAGTTGTTGAAATATATGTGTGATGCAGGAGGTTGAGGTCCTGGTGGGGTGTGGTGGGTGAAAGATGAAATAATTAAGCAAATAAGGTTCAAGCTTTTGAACATATCAATTTATTAAGCAATGCATGACAATTGCACAAGAAATTGGGACCAGTCACCTTCCTCAGCTTTGGTCCTGAACCCCAAATAAAGGGGAAGATAGATTTTAATACATTGAAAATACATTATTAGTCAAATAAGGCCAATTAATTAAAAAGAAACAATTAACCAGCATACAGCATTAGATAATCTGATTTCTAATTGGAGAAAAGATTAAGAAATTTCCAAGGTGGGAGGGACAGAATGTACAGAAGCCATTCCCTTAAATCAGAAAAAGAGATGTCCCACTTCTTTCAAGCATCTGTATATAATCAGAACAGCATGGAAACAATAAGTGATCAATCAGCAATGGGCCAGTTTTCAATTAAAACATATGGGTTGCTTGAGATGCATAATTGTGAGAAAACTCCTTACATCAATCTTTGGATCTGACTAGCTTTCTGGCCAGTATAACCTAAATCTTTGATTAAGGACTCTAAGCAACAGGGAGAGGTCATCCAGTTTCCCAGCCATATAGGGCTAGGTTCAAACAATGAAATAAGGTTTTCTCCCAATTCCCACAATTAAATAGTATTTTCTCACAAGACAGAAATAGGATTAGACCCATAGCTGAATAGAAACTAAGCTAGCTCTAGAATTGAGTCACAAGATGAAATCAGCATGATTCACTCAATTTCCACAATTAACCTCTTGCTGTCAAAATCCCTTAAATTTGTTCAGGGGTCTTCTTGTGTTAGTGGATCTACAAACAGGTTAGTAGGCTATAATAAACTAAGATAGACTACTGTGTGAAACAAACTTTTTCATAGAGTATAAGCTCCTTGAATACAAGACTAATTTTTGTCATTGAATCCCCTGTGCCTATTACATGACAAAGACACATCATCAATTTAATAAATGCTTGTCTTAATTTTGATTGATAATAAAAATTAATATAATAATGAGGCTAGCTTCACATGATAGATAAGGGATTAATCAAAGACTGTTCATGAAAGATTTTTGCCTTGCATTATGATTTAAAGTGACAAAAATATATAGTCTGATAGGCAAGAGGAAAGAACTTGTTTCATGGCGAGTAGAAAATAGCTTTTTTAGTATTTTTTTGGTTCATATTCTAATGTGGACATACACACTTATTTCAGTTAAGGATACCAAAACACAAAGTATTGAATTAATATTAAAATTTCATCATTCTGAGGCAGAGCCAAGATGGTAGAGTAAAGGCAGGGACTTACCTGAGCTCTCCCCCAAGCCCCTCAAAATATCTTTAAATAATGACTCTAAACAAATCCTAGAGCAGCAGAACCCACAAAAAGATGGAGTGAAACAACTCTTTGGCCCACAACTTAGAAAGTTGGCACCAGGGTGAGGAAAAAGCACAGTCCAGTGCAGGCTGCACCAGCACAACCTGGGCCCCAGCAAACTGAGAGCAGGCCTTGGGAGCCACCAAATCAGCAGTGGCAGCATCTGCTTCTGGAGCTACCAGCCCACAGAGGGAGATTACAGGGGTCTCTTCACTATCCCTGAAGCAGGATTCTATTACTTTGCCCATTCTTGGATGTGATTTGCAGTACTGGAAGGCAGTCCCAGGGTGAGGAGGAAAATTAGCACACCAGAGCTTGTGGCCAAAATGGAGGGGGTACCATCCTCAAAGTTCCAGGGCAGAAAAGAGTGCTTGTGGTCACCAGAACCCAGGCCAGGAGTGGAGTAAACACCTCTACTAAGATCACACCACCTTGGAAGAACTGAAAACTTACAGGTCCTAGAAGTATCCCCTGAAGCTTGGGGCAGTGCACCCTTCACTAGGGAAGCAGAGCCCTACTTTAATGAAGAGTTAAAAAGTCAAGTAATAGGCTGAGAATGTGAGCAAACAACAATAAAACAATTCTGACCATAGAAAGTTATTACGGTGAAAAACAAAATCAAAACACACACTCAGAAGAAGATAACAAAGTCAGAGCTCCATTTTCCAAAGCCTTCAAGAAAAATATGAATTGGTTGCATGCCATGGAAGAACTCAAAAAGGCTATTGAAAATCAAGTAAGAGTTGTACAGGAAAAATTGGGAAGAGGAATGAGAGTGATGAAAGAAAATCATAAAAAAGATTCAATAGCTTGGTAATATAAATAATACTAAAGATACAAATAATACTAAAGAAAATAACACCTTAAAAAACAGACCAGGCTAAATTATAGAAGAGAACCAAAATACCAAAGAGAAGAATGCCTTAAAAAGCAGAATTGGCCAAATGGAAAAAAAAGGTCCAAAATATAACTGAAGAAAATAATTCCTTAGAAATTGGAATTGAGCAAATGGAAGCTAATTACTTTATGAGAAAGAAAGAAGCAATAAAGCAAAACAAAAGAATGAAAAAATAGAAGACAATGTGAAATATCTCATTGGAAAAACAACTGACAAGGGAAATAGACCCAGGAGAGATAATTTAAAAATTATTGGACTTCCTGAAAGTCATGATCAAAAAAAGAGCCTAGATGTCATCTTTCATGAGATTACCAAGGAAAACTGCCCTGATATTCTAGAAGCAGAGGTTAAACTAGAAATTGAATGAATCAACTGATCACCTCCTGAAAGAGATCCCAAAATGAAAACTACCAGGAATTCCAGAGTTTGCAGGTCAAGGAGAAAATATTACAAGCAGACAGAAAGAAATAATTCAAATATTGTGAAGCCATAATCAGGAAAACACAAGATTTAACAGCTTCTACACTGAAGGATTGGAGGGCTTAGAATATAATATTGCAGAGGGCAAAGGAGCTAGGATTACAACCAAGAATCACCTATCCAGAAAAACTGAGTATAAGCCTCCAGGGTGAAATGATGGATATTCAACGAAATCAGGGACTTTCAAGCATTCTTAATGAAAAGATCAGACCTCAGTAGAAAATTTGATTTTCAAATACTAGACTTGAGAGAAAAATAAAAAGGAAAGCAGGAAAGGGAAATCATAAGGGACTTAATAAGATGAAACTGTTAACATTCCTACAGGGGAAGATGATAATTGCAACTCTTAAGAACTTTTTTCATTATTAGGGCAAATAGATGGAGTATATATATATATATATATATATATATATATATATATATATATATATATATATGTGTGTGTGTGTGTGTGTGTGTGTACAGGGCATGAGAGTGAATTGAATCATGAAGAGATGATATAAAAAATTAAAATTAGGGGGTGAGGGAGTGATGTACTGGGAAAAAGGGAAAGGGAAGGGTAAAATGGGGTAAAGTATCTCACATAAAAGAGGCAAGATAAAGCTTTTACAGGTCAGGGGAAGAGGGGGGAAGGTAAGGGGGAGTGAGCAAACCTTACTTTCATCAGAATTAGCTCAAAGAGGGAATACAATATGTACTCAACAGGGTATAGAAATTTAACTTATCCTACAGAAAAGTAGGAGGGGAAAGAGATGAGCGAAGGGGAGGGGAAATAGAAAGGAGGGCAGATTGGGGGAGGGGGCAATCAGAAGCAAAACGTTTTTGAGGAAGGGCAGTATAAAAGGAGAGAGAGAAGAGAATAAATGGGGGAAATAGGATCAAGGGAAATATAGTTAGCAATAGTAACTGTGAAAAAGTTTTGAAGCAAGTTTCTCTGATAAAGGTCTCATTGCTCAAACATATAGAGAACTGAGTCAAAATTATAAAAGAAAAAGTCATTCCCCAATTGATAAATGATCAAAATATATGAGCAGTTTTCAGACAAAGCAACCAAAGCTATAGATAGCCAAATGAAAAAAAAAAATGTTCTAACTCACTATTGATTGGAGAAATGCAAATTAAAACAATTCTGAGGTACTTTCTCATAGCTATTAAATTGGCTAATAGGACAGAAAAAGAAAATGACAAATGGTGGAGGGGATGTGGGAAAAACAGGGCATTAATGTGCTGTTAGTGGTGTTGTGAACTGATTCAGCCACTCTGTAGAGCAATTTGGAACTATGCCCAAATAGCTATAAAACCCTACATATTGTTTGACCTAGAAATACTACTACAAGGTCTGTATTGTAAAAGAGATTTTTTTTTAAAAAAGCGAAAAGGACCTATAGGTACCAAAATATTTATAGCAGCTCTTTTCTCAAGGCAAAGAATGGGAAATTGAGAGGATGCCCATCAATTGGGGAATGACTGAACAAGTTGTGGTATGTGATTGTGATATAATATTATTGTGCTATTGGAAATGATAAGCAGAGAATACTCTTGGAAAAGCCTGGAGAGACTTGCATAAGCTGATGCAAAATGAAATGTACTGTGTACAAAATAACAGCAATATTGTAAAATGATCAACTGTGAGTGACTTAGCTATTCTCAGCAATACAATGACCCAGACAATTCTGAAGGACTTATGATGAAGAACGTTGTCCATCCCCAGAAAAAGAACTGAGGATGTCAGAATACAGATTGAATTATACTTTTTAAAAATTTTCTTTATTGTTCTTGAGGTTTGTTTTTTTTTGGGGGGAGGGGCAGTATGTTTTCTTTTATAACATGACTATTATGGAAATGTTTTGCATGACTACACATACATATCAAATTTCTTGCCTTCTCAATGTGGGTGTGGGGGTGGGGAGGGAGGAAGGGAGGTAATTTGGAGCTCAGTGTTTTCAAAACAAATGATAAAAATTATTTTTCGTGTAACTGGGGAAAAATAAAACATTATATTAAAAATCATTATCTTGAAAGTTGGGTTATTTGGTATTCTGACAAAAGCCAATGTCAGGAAACTGAGTAAGCATATATTAAGATTTTGAACCAGAGGAAGATTCTGTTCAATACCACTCTACTTTAGAGAGCTTCTTCTTAAACCCTTCTCTAGGCCATGGGTATGATCTAGCATAAATCTTATGATATGAAACCATGGAGAATTTATATAGTGGTTAAAAGGTTGGAAACAAGTCTAGGATGACATGGGAATGTTTTTTTTTCATAGTAGATGCTATAAAAAACTTTATTGTATTCCTCCATCTTCATTTTCACATGAGGAAACTAAAGCAGATAGAGGCTAAGTGACATTTTCAGTCATACAACTTGTAAGTATCTGAAGCTAGATTTGAACTTTGTAAGTGTGTGATCTGTGTATGTTATGTGTGTTATGTATGTTACATGTGTAGCCTACCTTTCTTTAATCAGTTCAGATGACAGTTAGATTGAAGTGACTCCAAACCCCTTTTCATTTTTGTAGACTTTTACTAATACTTCTACTTCTACTAATACTACTGCTTCTACTAATATCTACTGATTATATTTTTTGTATTCTTGGAGTCATTAACCTCTCTTTGTTCTATTAAAAATATACATCTTGTGCTAAGCTTAATTCTTCTTCCTAGTCTCTTCTCCATACCTCTCATTTCTTTTTTTTTTTTGCTTTTGCTCAACTAATTTTTTTGTTTATTTTTTTTAATTTCTTTATTTATTTTTAGTTTACCACACATGGTTCTACATAGTTTTGAGTTCCAGATTTTCTCCCCTCCCTCCCCAACACGGCAGGGAATCTCATATAACTGTCATGTATAACTTTGCATTGAATTAATTTATGCACTAGTCAAGTTGTGGAGAAGAATTTTGACCAATGGAATGAATCATGAGAAAGAAGAAACAGAACCAAAAAAAAAAACCCAAAAACAAAAACAAAAGAGAAGCAAAAAAGGCGAGCATGTAGTACGCCTCGATCTGTATTCAAACTTCACAGTTCTTTCTCTGGATGAAGATAGCATTCTCCATCTTGAGTCCCCTGGAGTTGTCCTTGCCACTTAGGTTGCTGAGAAGAGCGCAGTATGTCAGGGTTGGTCCTCACGGGATCCATATATCTGTGGCTGTGCACAATGTTCTCCTGGCTCTGCTCTGCTCACTCAGCATTATGTCGTGTAGGTTTTTCCAGGTTGTTACGAAGTCTGCATCATCCCCATTTCTTATAGCACAATAGTATTCCATCACCTTCGTATACCACAGCTTGTTCAGCCATTCCCCAATTGATGGGCATCCCTTTGATTTCCAATTCTCGGCTACCACAAAAAGAGCTGCTATAAATATCCTTGTACATATGGGTCCTTTTCCCGCTTGTGTGATTTCTTTGGGATACAACCCTAGAAGTGGTATTGCTGGGTCAAAGGGTATGAACATATCTATAGCCCTTTGGGCATAGTTCCAAATTGCTCTCCAAAATGGCTGGATCAGCTCACAACTCCACCAGCAATGCAACAATGTTCCAATTTCCCCACATCCTTTCCAGCATTTATCATTTTCCTGTTTTGTTATTTTAGCCAATCTGACAGGAGAGATGTGGTATCTAAGAGTTGTTTTGATTTGCATTTCTCTAATCAGCAGCGATCCAGAGCATTTTTCCATATGCCTGTAGATAGCTTTAATTTCTTCCTCTGAAAACTGCCTGTTCATATCCTTTGACCATTTCTCAATTGGGGAATGGCTTGTATTCCTGTATATTTGGCTCAGCTCCCTGTATATTTTAGAGGTGAGGCCTTTATCAGAGATACTAGTTGCAAAGATTTTCTCCCAATTTTCTGCTTCCCTCCTAATTCTTGTTGCATTGGCTTTATTTGTACAAAAACATTTCAATTTGACATAATCAAAATTATCCATTTTGCATTTTGTAATGCTCTCTATCTCTTGTTGGGTCATGAATTCTTTACTTTTCCACAAATCTGATAAGTAAACTATTCCTTGCTTTCCCAAATTACTTATAGTATCAGCTTTTACTCCTAAATCATG
Source organism: Trichosurus vulpecula (assembly GCF_011100635.1). Lineage (NCBI taxonomy): Eukaryota > Metazoa > Chordata > Mammalia > Diprotodontia > Phalangeridae > Trichosurus > Trichosurus vulpecula. The sequence continues at coordinate 256,231,164 of NC_050574.1, read as the reverse complement.
AACCCATTTTGACTTTATTTTGGTATATGGTGTAAGATATTGGTCTATGCCCAGTTTTTGCCCTACCATTTTCCAATTTTCCCAACAGTTTTTGTGAAATAGTGAATTATTAGCCCAGAAGCTGGCCTCTTTGGGTTTATCAAAGAGTAGATTGCTAAACTTGTTGATTTCACCTACTTGTGTACCTATCCTATTCCACTGATCCACACCCCTGTTTCTTAACCAGTACCAGGCACTTTTGATGACTGCTGCTGTGTAGTACAGTTTAATATCTGGTGTGGCTAAGCCACCTTCTCTAGCATGTCTTTTCATTAATATCCTAGATACTCTAGACCTCTTGTTTTTCCAAATGAATTTTGTTATTATTTTGTCCAGCTCAGTAAAAAAATTTTTTGGTAGTTCAATTGGTATGGCACTAAATAGATTAATTTAGGTAAAATTGTCATTTTTATTATATTAGCTCGGCCTAACCATGAGCAACTGATATTTTTCCATTTATTTAGATCTGATTTTATTCGCGTGATAAGTGTTTCATAGTTATGTTCATATAGGCCCTGGGTTTGTCTTGGCAAATAGACTCCCAAACATTTTATAGTGCCTTCAGTAACTTTGAATGGAATTTCTCTTTCTATCTCTTGCTGTTGGGCTTTGTCAGTAATGAATAGGAATGCTGAGGATTTGTGTGGGTTTATTTTATATCCTGCAACTTTGCTAAAGTTGTTTATTATTTCAAGTAGTTTTTTACTTGATTCTCTAGGATTCTCTAGATAAATCATCATATCATCTGCAAAAAGTGATAATTTAGTTTCTTCTTTTCCTATTCTAATTCCTTCAATTGTTTTTCTTCTCTTATTGCTATAGCTAATGTTTCTAGTACCAAATTGAATAATAGGGGTGATAATGGACATCCTTGTTTCACCCCTGATCTTATTGGGAATGCATCTAGTTTATCCCCATTACAAATAATGCTTGTTGATGGTTTTAGGTAGATGCTATTTATAATTTTGAGGAAGGTTCCACTTATTCCTATGCTTTCTGGTGTTTTTAATAGGAATGGGTGTTGTACTTTGTCAAAGGCTTTTTCTGCGTCTATTGAGATGATCATATGGTTTCTGCTCATTTTGTTGTTGATATGGTCAATTATGCTAATAGTTTTCCTAATATTGAACCAGCCTTGCATTCCTGGAATAAATCCTCCCTGGTCATAGTGTATTATTCTCGTAATGAGTTGCTGCAATCTTTTTGCTAATATTTTATTTAAAATTTTTGCATCAATATTCATTAGAGAAACTGGTCTATAATTTTCTTTCTCTGTTTTAACTCTACCTGGTTTGGGTATTAGTACCATATTTGTGTCATAAAAAGAATTTGGTAGGACTCCTTCTTCACCTATTTTCCCAAATAGTCTACAAAGTGTTGGAATTAGTTGTTCTTTAAATGTTTGATAGAATTCACATGTAAAACCATCTGGCCCTGGAGATTTTTTCTTAGGGAGTTCATTGATGGCATGCTCAATTTCTTTTTCTGAGATGGGGTTATTAAGAATTTTCACTTCCTTCTCTGTTAGTCTGGGCAGTTTATGTTTTTGTAGATATTCATCCATATCTCTAAGGTTGTCAAATTTATGGGCATACAGTTGGGCAAAATAATTCCTAATTATTGTTTTGATTTCCTCTTCATTAGAGGTGACCTCACCCTTTTCATTTTTGACATGGGAATGTTTTGAAGTGAGTTGGAAGAAGTTTCCCAGACTATGGAGCAAATCAGACAAAAAGTATGTGAACCCAGAGCAGCAATATGATACAGTTTTCACTTTTCTTTGTCATTTCAGCAGAATTTTTTTATCCTACATGGAATATTCACTGTAAACATACTTTAAGGAACAAAATTTCATCCAAATGGAGCAGAAATAAACAGTGTAGAGAGAAAAGTTCTCTGGTCCTAAATTAATGGGGACTTGATTTGGATCCTTTTCTACTCTCCAAACATGCTAATCATTTCAACCAGGAAAAAAAAATACCATAACACTTAGGTAAGAATGAAAGCAGATCTCCCCAAGGCAACTTCATATAGTTAATCTTTCATCATAAGAAGGAGTTCTCATAGAATTATATACTTTGACATATTTTGCGAATTAAAGCAATATGCTGTTCATTCTGCTTAAAAAATGCCTTCTTTACAAACCAATCTGTCAGGTGTATAAGATGAAAGCATCTTAAATTTAAGCTCTTTCAAAATCATGCCATATAAACAAAGCTTTAAAAAGTTTGAGGTCTGCCTCCCAACTCCAAAGGGGGTCAGCATTTAATAGAAGTACTGGAGTGCAGAATCTGAGAAGCAACATTTATATTTTAACTGCTAAAAGTACACATTAAATTAGTGCCAGCTTCCATTCTCCACTCCATTTGCAAGCAAAATGAATGCGTGTGGTATCTACTCTTGTTAAAACTCTGTTCCTAAGAATTATTTGCAAGGTTCTTGTGATACATGATGAACTTTGTAACATACTGTCTGCTGTTTCCAGTACTTAAATCTCTCGTTATTTTTGATTACTAAGGAATTTGCATCACTTACTTTCAATATATAGAGCTAGGAACAGTGCCATTCCAAGTCATTGCACCAGACCTGTGAGATAATCAGTGTGGAGAATTTACAGTATAGAAACTTCCTCCATCAATACAGATTGGTGGTCTCTAATTTATGGGATTGAAGAGTGGACTGGGAATACTAAGAGTTTAAGTAACTCACCCATGGTCACAAAGCTATTATGTGTCACACATTAGAAATGAATCTAGGACTTTCTGAGTCTAAGCTCATCCACTCCTCCACCATACAATGCTTCCTCTTATGCAAGAGACAATCTCACTCTTTTCAAAGTGCATACCCTATAAATGTTGCAGAGGATGCAGGAAAACTGGGACACTAATGCATTCAACAGAGTTATGAACTGATCCAACCTTTCTGGAGAGCAATTTGGAACTGTGCCCAAAAGGCTCTAAGACTATGCAGACTCTTTGATCCAGTAATACCACTGCTAGTTACATAACCCAAACAGATATAAAAAGGAAAGAGACCTATTTGTACAAAAATATTTGTTTTTTTTTTTGGCAGGGCAATTGGGGTTAAGTGACTTGCCCAAGGCCACACAGCTAGTACATGTGTCAAGTGTCTGAAGCCAGATTTGAACTCAGGTCCTCCTGACTCCAGGGCTGGTGCTCTACTCACTGCACCACCTAGCTGCCCCTTCTACAAAAATATTTGTAGCAGCTCTTTTTGTACTGTCTAAGAATTGGAAATCAAGGGGATGTCCATCAATTGGGTAATGGCTGAACAAATGTGGTATATGATTGTGATGGAATATTATTGTGCTATAAGAAATGACATATAAGATGATTTCAGAAAAACTTGGAAATACTTACGTGAACTGATGAAAAGTGAAGTGAGCAGAACCAAGAGAACATTGTGTATAGTTATAGCGATATTGTACAATGCAGAACCGTGAGTGACTTAGCTATTCTCAGCAATACAAGGATCCAAGACAATCCTAAAGGACTCATGATGAAACATGATATCTGTCCCTAGACTCCAGAGTCTGGAGAAAGAATGATATTGTTTGAATATAGACTGAAATATATTATTTTTCACTCTTTTTTGTTCATCTTCTTGTACAAAATGAATGCTATGGAAATGTTTTACATGATTGCACATGTATAAATTTTGTTGGACTGCTTACTATCTATCTCAGGGAGGGGGAGCAGAGGGAAGAAGGGAAGGATAGAATTTGGAACTCAAAACTTTAAAAAAATGTTAAAAATTCTTTAAACATATAACTGGGGGAAAACAATATTATTTTAAAAACCCAACAGAGTGAATGTCCTTCTGGATTCCCTTTACATAAGTTTTATGCTATGTTAGAACTTGCAGGATGTGTTGCCACCTCTAAGGAGGATGCTAAAAACTTGAAAAATGGCATTTATCTTTGTTATGCAGAATCCAGGATAAATTAAATATATTATATTTTTTGATTATTTTAATCTTCTACAGCTATCGCATAGTCATGGGGAATCTTAGAATGATTTTTTACCTGGACTCACAAGCAAAAATTCATTTTTTATATCAAATCTGTAAAATGAAAATGGAATGAACTAAACATACATTGACATTCTATTTCCGTTTAAGTGCCAAGGAAGGAAAACAGCATAAGTCTAATCCATTTACAATATAAAGCACCTAGCTTTATTTATATTCTTTTTTACATGCCACGCTGTTGAATTAGTATTTCTCCAACAGAGCATTTATCAGCAAGCATTACAAGATGGTACCAGATAGCATTTATTTATGAGCAAGTATTACAAGATGGCACCAGATAACAAAAGATTTAGAGGTATAAAGAGCTGCTTTTCTCCAGAATAAGTCAGCCTAAAAGGCTGGAATGGAACTAGAAAATCTTACTAGCAATCTTGAAGCTCAGTCCAAAGGCCATGCCCTGGATGAATTAACCCTCTCAGCTCTAGAACTCTAGCCTGGCCTGGGGATGGGGGAAGTTATCAGGAGGTGTTGCCTGATTGTTGAGTGCCACCATATCTAGGCTTGGCTCCAGCTAGGTTTCACCTAATTCCCCTGGTATATTCTCACCACTTTAGCCACTCTACCCCACTCCAATTCTTTCTCATTTTAGAACTGTAATCAAATCATTATAGCAATGTTTATTGAAAGAGTCTGTCAGTCTACTTCCTTATGGCTCCACTTATCCTCCTCCTAACTTTTCAAACCAAAATACCCAATCCTTTTTCACCATTCATCTATATGTGATGGTCCTTTATCAGAATGTAAGCTTCCAAGAATAACAACTCTCTTTGCTTTTTTTAAATCTAGGGCAAGGGCTATCTTTTGCCTCTTTTTTACCCTAGGGACTAGAATAATGTCTGGCATGTAGTAGGCTAGTAGACACTTAAAATGTCTATTGATTGATCTCTGGTGCTTGCACAGTGCTTGTAGCATGTTAAGCATTTGATTACTACTTTAAAATTAATTCACAATAATATTGTGACTAAGATAAGATGTTTGGAGTTAGTTTCATCTTAAGAAAATCTTTGCCCCTTACTATGACAAATTGTCAGTTTTTTTTAAAAAAAAATAAATCCAGATGAATGAGAATGTGAGAGTACACAAGAACTCTTTTTTAAAAATAAGAAGTCATTAGACCAATGCTCATTTTCAAACCTTAACTATGCACAGAAGCTTGCACATGTGAGTGCATGTACACACACACCACACACACACACACACACACACCTAATTCCACCAAAAACCAAAACCAAACCAAACCAAAAACAACTGCTTAATTTTGCCAAATTTGTGCAGTAAATATACTTTGAGAAAAAAAGGTAGGGGTATATAAGAGTTCCTAATCCTTCCACAAATGTTAAAAAGGTGATTACTTGTAAGAAAAATCAGTCATTTCATTTCTATAGTGCATAAATCAATATATTATGGGGTTAGGATATCCTGATTATTGAACTACCCTAGAAATTATCACTATGAGGACGTCCTTAAATAATATGGGGCACATACTACCAGCAGAGTCATTTGCTGGTAGAGATTATATGTGCGGAAAACAATGACAAAAAAATCTATCTGAGAATCCATCATTCTGGTGATTGCTTTGAGAATGCCTACTATCCAAACAGATTTTGCCATGTGATCAACAAAATGGAAGGCTACACATTTTCTTACCCTCTAACTTCACGAACCTCTCCAAAAGAGAAACTATGAACCAAAAATTATTGACTTCAGCTGTCTCCATGATTTAGCACACCCATGATTCAAAAGAAGGTTTAAACAAAAGTTAAAAAAAACAAATAAACAAACAAAAAACCCACGAACAGCCTTCTGCTCTAAGTAAACTCAGCAAATTTACTCTACCTCCTGTTCTACCAGGAGAAAGGCTGAACTTTGTCAACTCATGAATCAAAACCAAAGACTAACACATGGATTTGTAACAAAACTTAACCCACCTGTGTTCCCATTCCTTTTACACAGGGCTTTGGAGATCCTAGCTCTAGGCTACAGAAATTATCTCCCATTTGAAGAGCCAAATAGTGTGGCTTTCCTTCAGGGGCAGAAACTTGCTAGGGTAGGAATCAGGGAGGGGAATCTTCAGTGCAGCAAAAATTATCTGTAGCAAAATGAGTATCAGAGGGAAAGGGGCAGGATATTCATCTGGGCTTGAAATAGAGCTCAACAACCCACTCCACCTCACCCCATCAACCTCACAGTCTTCCCAGGTCCCCAGAGATACAAACTACAGAAATCAGCCCTGTTGTACCAGCCAGAAAACAGTAGAAAAGAGGGAGCAGGACAGGACAACCATATGTGTGGGAGGGCAGGAAAGTGGGACTGTGTGACCTTCCACTAAGGCTGAGGGAAGGAGCTCAGTATGGAACCAGGGCCAGTTCCAACCTCCACAAAAGTGATTTGGGGTAGACACCTAGGCTGATGAACCTTGAACTGCCCAATATGGAAAGAGGCTGAGATGCTTTGAGATTCAGTCTCCAAGGAATACACCATGAAAAGGGAGTCAAACTGAATAAATGGGGAAAATTAAAGAAAAAAACTGAAATTACAGAAGATCTCAAAACAAAAAAAAGAAAGATTTTGAACACAGACAAATTAATAGGAAAAACATTAACTGCAGAAGGAAAGATGGCCTCCAGATCTAGTAAATGAGTTCATATATATGTATATATATATATATATATGTATATATATATATGTATATATATATATATATATATGTAAATTCTTCCCAACAAAGGAAAATGAAAAAAAATGAAGAAACAGAAAATTCTGTGGAATTGGAGAACATGGTACCACAACATGCATGGCTGAGTAATTTAAAAGAGAAATGAGAATTATGAAAGCAGAATTTACGGCCTACACAGCCAAAAAATAATAAATAAGTGATTGAATTAATGGATAAATAAATAGATAAACTGATAATTAGTAATAGACATGAATAAATGGAAAAGGAAGAATAGAAAAGTGGGAGTTCTCATTGTCAAATCTCACTAACTGAAAGGAGAACATCAGATTGGGAATGAAAATACACAGAAGTAAAAGACAGTTTATAAGAAGAGATGCAAAAAAATAAAAATGAATAAATAAAAGAGAGTGGCTACTATGCTTCTAATAAGGCAGAACATATGTTCTTTGGATGTTTTGGTCCAGGTCTGTCTCAATCAATGTCCTTTGATAGTTTGTATTCAGTATTTGAATGAAAAGAGATATTCATAGGTTATTCAAAGTTAACAAAAAGATACTTAGCCATAGAAAAGGAGATATATATACAAAGAACGTATACTGAAATCACCATGAATTGATTCAGCCTAGCAAAGTTCCCCTGCTGAATTGCCCACCATGGTCTACCAACTTAACATCAGAGAGAGGTTGGAATTCCTTATATTTGTTTTGTTCTTGGGCAACCAGTAATGGATATCAACCACCCAAGCTTTTAGTCCCCTAAATCGATAAGATGTTATAAGGAAAAACTAGCTGACTTGCATGTGGATGGGGGCCTAAGATATCACTCCCACCACTGGGGTTATTTAGTAACTTAGGTCCAATTCTGGGACTTAGCATTAATTCTAGCTTATGACAGCATCTTCCCTTGGGTTACCCTTTCCATGATTTCTGTTTTACTGTATGTTCAGAACTTATAATTTGAATACCCAGGGCTGTCTAATTTCTATGAACTTTGGAAAGATCATGGCTTTTAGAAGATCCTCCACTGATATCTGTTTTATGGAAGCAATCTGTGTGAAAAGTATAAGTAGGTTGTAATCATTCCAAGGGTTACCCATAGTGGTAAAATGAAACCTAGCTCCCAAATAATCCCAATAGTCCCAAATTTCCTCCCTCATAATCAGAATATAATTGTCGTACATTATCAGTTTTCTATGCTACAGAAGCCATGGCATCAAACTAGATGGGGAGAAATGGAATAAGCCTAAGATGTGGACAAGAACTTAGTAACTGAAGAAAATAAAGCTATCTTGGGATAGCTTTAACTTTCTTCACATTTCAGAAGTGACTACCTGAGGAATAAACAGCTGCCTAATTGCCAGATACTTTCACCTAAAATATTTTTAAAATAAATTTGCTTTAAAGGGTTTTGAAAGTCACAGTATCTAATCAGTATAATGCTCCCTTGTGGTGCCTAGCTTAGTACTTAGTACTAAGTACTTAGTACTTAGCAATCAAGACAAGAATATGGACTCCCTACTTGGAGCATCCATATATAGTCTCTGCATTTATCCTGTTATGTATAACTCAATTGGGGCTTGAATTCTCCTGATTGGCTGCTGATACAAAAAAAAAATCAGGTATCACTGGGTGCCATAGCCAGTAGAAGAAAAGATCTCTTCTAGCTGATAGGTCCAAGAAAGGTGTCTTTTAAGAAGACAAGATGTTATTTTCATCAATGAATAAAGAAATGAATTATCCTTGCCTATCCCGGAAACAAGGACTGTATTTCACTGGGATCCAACCTGTGTCTTTGATCAGATGCTAGTATAGAGAGAAATTAGCTAGTTACCATCCTTGTAAATATTATATTTCAATGAGGCTTTAGTATTAACTTTCTAAGTAGTGACCAATGATACAATTCTGTTCTAATGATTCTATGATTCTTTATTGCTTAATATCTACTTTTCAGCATGGGGGAAAAATCTGACTTTCATGTTTATTTATAGGGTACCTTTATTTCTTTCCATATTTTCTGTGGAAAACTCTAAATTTAGATTCCATAACCACATTTGTAATTAACAAACCTTTAAGTAGTAACTTGCCCTGTGAAGTCAAAGTAGAGGTGTTGAATCTGTGATTGTGACATTGAGATTTTTTTCTATTAAGAAACCAGGCAACCCCAAATCAATGAACCTGTGGGGAAGGTTAGGTACCCTGACATTTTGTAAGTCTCAACATCTGTTGCATCTGGCTTTGATGCTGGATGAGTCAGATTAGACTACTTCTTCTAGGGTCTGAAATACATATTCATTGAAACCCCAGCATACTACCAAATCTCAACAAGGGATAGTTCCTGTATCCAACCATAGGTAAGAATTAATTGATTATATTAATGATCCCTTTTCTGGTACAAACATTGGGGAAGGCAAGTGAGGGACAGTAAATATGAAGCCAAGGGAAAATTGTGATTTGATAATCTATAGGAAGTTCTATAGCAAGAACTTTTTTTTTCTTTCCCTTGCCTGCCCCTAGGGTAAAAATTAAAAACAAAACAAAACCCTTTGAAAATATGCATCATTAAGGAAAGCAAATTCCTATGCTGGCCATGCCCAAATAATGTAGGTCTCAGTCTGAGTCCATCTCTTCTATGTAAGAAGGTGGATAATGTTATTTATCTTTTGTCAGCTGGAATTATTATTGATCATTGAATTGCTCAGATGTTTAAATCTTTCAAAAGTGTTCATTTTATAGTAATGTAATAGTATAGATTATTCTCCTGATTACCCTCACTTCACTCTTCATTGGTTCGTATAAGTGTTACCAGTTTTCCCTGAAATTTTTCCCTTCATAATTTCCTAGAAAATAATAGTATTTTGTTACATTCATATACAATAATTTGTTCAACCATTCTACTATGGATGGGGGACTCCATCCACTTGTTTCCAGTTCTTTGGTCACACAAAAAGAGGTGCTATAAATATTGTCCCATTGTATACCCTATTGGTTGGTAGCAACAAAAATTCCATACGTATATATACAGTTATGTATGTGATCAAGCAGTTTTGTGCATATAGGTATACCACATACGTATATAGATATACACATAGAGTAGCTAGTTGGCACAGTGAAGAGGTTGCTGAGTTGAGTTAGGAAGACCTGAGTTCAAATCCAACTTCAGACACCTAACAACTGTGTGAACTGTGGCAAGTTCCTTAACCACTAGTATGCCTGAATTTACTCATTTGTAAAATGAGGAAAAAAAATGTACCTGCCTCCCAGAGTTATTGAGAAGATCAAATGAGATAATATTTGCAAAGGGCTTAACACAATTCCTGGCACATAGTAGGTAGTATATTAGAAATACAAACACACACAAATGCATATTTACAATAGAGATATTTGAATGAATATATTCACACATACATAGATAATGCATGGAAATATTTTCCTTTGTCTGTCTGTATATTTATATACATGTGTGCATTTGAATGTTCTTATACTGACATATGTCTATTCATATTTATATTATATGGGTAAGCATATTGTGTTCATATTTATGTATATTATACATATACAATGTACAAATAAATACATATATAAGTCGATTATATACATGCATATTTATTATATTCATATGTGCACATTTGTATATATTTATATATGCTAAAATGTCTGGATTAGTTGAAGAATACCTTCTCCATAGTCAAGAGGTAGTAAGTAATGAAAATAGATTATGAATGCATATTTTATGACTTCAAACCACTTCATTACATCTGCTACATTATAATTCTCTTTCCAGCAGCATGATATAATGAAGATGAACACGGCATTAGAGACAGAGAACCACTTCTTCCTACCTTTGTAATAATGTTTTCTGAAATAAACTCAAGTGTTTCATCCTAAAATAAGAGGTTTTTGGAAGGAACTTGCATTTTTTCTGACAGCTACAGGTTTTCTATATGAATAAATCAACATATTGTTAGGTAATAATTAAAATTTTTCTTTCATCTGACAAGGAAATGTGAAGGAAAACAAGAAAAATTCACTCTACAACGTTGAGCCTAATAGCATATGAAACATTTAGCAGTTCCCACAAAAACAATTTTTGCGCCACCAACCAATAGCATATACAATGCAAATAAAACTACATATAGGTAAAACATCATTCAATAGAGTACATAGTCTTAAAAAAATCTGAAACCTCAATTTTCACTGCTGAAAATAAAATATGTTGTAGGGTATGGTGCACCCTTCATAATAAGGAAGGCATGAAATGCTATGTAGACTTACCAGTTATATTGTATTTCTGTGCATGAGTATGTGCCTTATTTCATTTAAAAACAGGCAAAATTTGATTAAAACAAATGGACAGGAGGAATGAATGACAATTCTCAATTAATCAGAAGCCTTTACTAAAGGCCCACTTTAGTACTATAAATGTCCCAATGACTCTCCATTTTTGGTAACACTTCTATGCAGCTATCAGTGATTAAATATAACTAAACTTGTTCATTGACTTTTAGTTCAAAATAACTTTTCTTATGTTTCTCAACAATATCATTAGGCATCAGATGGAGGATGTGATGAATGTATAGAATGAACTCGATTTTTATAACAATCTATTCTTAAAAACTATGTCAAATAGTGTTTTTGTATATTTATATTTTCTTATAGATACAATGGCATAGCTGAAGGTTGTATTCTTATCTAAAGAGTTCACATTAAGTAAATCACAGATATAACCAACAATATATCATAAAACAATATTATGTATGTGAACTAAATAATTTTGTAAAGGCACTAGAAAGTGGATCAGTGATAAAAAGCAACTATAGATGAACCCTGTCCAATGTTTATACCATAAGCCCCAACCTATGGTAGCTTGTCCTTGCAGTCAGGGAACCAGGATACTATTCATAGAACAAATGTAAAATACAGCCAAGTAGAAGAAGTAAGAGAGATTTTCAATTCTGTTCAAGATTCTCTTTGTGTCCATAGTTGTGTTTGCTAATTGCTTAAGGAGGCCTAAGTGATGAAACAAATGCTAATTGCTAACACCTGAGCAGATAAGTAGGGAGATACAAATAGTGAGAAGCCAAGAAGCAGACTAGCTTAAAGGCAGAATTCCCTGGAGACTTTTGAGTAGAAACTAACTGGTAGGTAAATAGGAATTTTCCATAGGAATTTGGAAAGAAAGCTTATGTGTGGATACCTGAAGAGGTGCCATTCCACTAGAGATTTGGTGAGTATGAAAACTAAGAAAAATGGTCTAATGACTTTTGAGGTTAGTCTTGTATGTTTCTTCTTTCTATTAGAAAGAAGCCACATATTAGATATGTTTTTCCTTCTTGAAGAAAATAAGGTAAAAAATTTGAAGGAGCACACCCCTCACCTTGGGATTACTTGAAAGGTTAAGTAATTCACAAGAGGATAAAAGACATAACTCAAGAAATAATATAGTTCAAAAAATGATTCCAAGAAGCCAAAGGAGGACAAGAAGAAACAAAGAAAGAAGATGAGTAATGGAGGAAATGATCAGTAATTCATAGGATAAAATGGTTAGAAATAAGTTCAAGATCAATATGTATGATATTAGATATCTATACAGCAAAATAGAGCAAAGTAACTTGAGTAACAAGAGAAATATGAAATTCAAATATTAGGTTAATATGATGTTTTAGATAATCCTGGTGTGAACCTGACACTTGGGATGGAATTTATGATGAAATATAGCAATTTTTTTTCAAAGAAATAGGTGATCTAGGAGGGAACCAAGATGACAGAGAAGCAGGAAGAGGCTCCTCAACAGAACTTATTCTCAAAATTCCAAAACATTCAGTAGGCTGAGTCTTGATTCAGAATCCAAGAAAAAAAATCATCAAAGAATCATATTTCCAACATGTCAGTGTCTTATGTTGACCTGAAAGTTGGTTAAAGGAGGCAAACAAGCTAGGTGATAAGTAAATCTAAATTGATTATTCCCTTAAAGCTAGCAGAGACATACATATATGGAGCCAGACAAAATCTGACTGCCTGAACAGAAGAATGAGAAGGTTTAAATGCATTTTTAGAACAGTCGTAACTCAGGATGTCTGTTACTCGATTTTATGATCTCCATGTATGTTTAACCATGATACAAGAAAAAGACTTTTTCCAAATTGAATCGGTTGTAAATACTATAAAATAAGAGAGTTGACAAGGGTCAATTGAAACTACAACCCAGCATTCCTGTGTTTAATTTACTGTTAACATTGCCATAACATAGTATATGCCCATAGAAGAAGTCACATTATTAAAGATAGTGTCTCAGGTTAAGGATCTCATCCTTAATGGCTAATATACAGAGGAAAGAATGCTCTTAAGTCAGTCCAATCTGGCCTTGTTGACATAGGAAGAGGTATTCTCTGAGTTTACTAAGAGAACAAAGAGGTTGTTAGGTTCAGACTCTTCTTCTGGTTAATCAGTTCAGGCTCTGGCCCTTATTGAAGTTGCTAAATTGATATTAAATGATCGTCACTTAGGACACTAGGGACAGAGTCTAGCCAGGAACTTGCCATGTAAAGCATTGCAGGATATAGAAAGTTAAAAGAAATTGGGCTGTGCTTCAGGGAACCCAAATACAGAGAAGTCAGCCTTGAACTTGTGCAGGAGGTAGGAATATGTGCCAAGTGGCATCTTTGCCATTCATTACCTAGTTCTGGGTCATAGATCTAGGAAGGACTGAGAAAGGCAATTGTGCCTAGGAATGCTGTTCCAGGGTTAGGAGAGATTCTTGTATGTAATCTGTGTACAAATAGAGGTACAAGCTCTGATGCACACAAAAGCTATGTGATTCTGACACTAGGAATGGAGCAGGGTTGCAATTTTACCATCTAGAGCAATCTGAAGCCTAATAAAGAGCAAGGAGAACAGAAATCCTAGACCAAAGAGGAACCCTTGCAATTTTATTACACTGAATCTATAGAACGTCCCATCTGGCTGATAGTGTGTGAGAGAAATGATTATTTTTTCTATTACAAATAACCAATTATTAATAGGTTAGTTATTAGTAGGTTTTTTTTTTCTCTTCTTACTTCCCCATGCAGGCGCCAGCCCTTGAAGGTCAGACAGTCTCTAAAAGTTCTGATGATGAGATTGGCCTAATCCTCCAGGACTTACTTCTCAATCTTGTACGAGACCCTATCCAAATAAGAGAGGTTTTTGTTTTCCTGATTAGTATAAAGAGAATATAATTGGTCCTAAAAAATTTAGCCTAAAAGGCTTTATCCTTTGAAACCCTATTATTCAACTTAAGTCTTCTGGGTGGTGATGGATGCCTTCATCTATTGACCTACTGTTTGTGGCAACTACTTTTTTTTTACAATCATATTAAATATATTTCCATATTAGCCATGTTATAAAAGAATTAGACCAAAAGGGAAAAACCAAGAGAAAGAAGAATAAAAAAAAATAGTAGCTTCAATATGCATTCAGTCTCCATAGTTCTTTCTCTAGATGTGGATAGCATTTTTTTTCATGACTCTTTTGGAATTGGCTTAAATCATTGTGTTGCTGGGTATAGCTAAGTCTATCAAAGTTGGTGATCCTACAATGTTACTGTTACTATGTACAATGTTGTCCTGGTTCTGCTCACTTCATTCGGCATCAGTTCATATAAGTCTTTCCAGGTTTTTTTTTGAAATTTGCTTGCTGATAATTTCTTAGGAACAATAGTATTCCATTACATTCATATACCACAACTTGTTCAGCCATTTCCCAATTGATGGGCATCTCTCAATTTCCAATTCTTGGCCACCACAAAAAGAGCTGGAGGCACTCACTTTTCCAAGGTATTCAAGCATTTGATGATCTCAATGGTTCACCTTTAATTAGAAAGAGAAACCATTGATCATCAATTTATGGAGTATTTGCTAATCTAATTAATAATTTGATTATTAATTTCCCAGAAACTATGCCTCTAGGGCTTTTCATTTGTCTCACTGGCCAAGACCAACAGTACTCTACTGGAATTTCCAAACAGGAGTAATCCCTCAGGTCCTTTGCTTAGACCCAAGCACAAGTTCAGAACTTGCAGAGCTCAAACCAGGAGGGCAGTAATCAGATTTTGCTCTAGATCAGACCACTTCAGGAGCACTGAACCTTAGAAACCCTTTGTCTGAGTTGTCCCTGAGATCCTGAAATAACACAAATCTTAATACCCCAAGAAAAAAACAGAAGACCGAAGAGGATAAAAGCATAGTCTGGACATTCTCCTTTGGAATGTGCAGAATCTAGCCCAAATTTAAAGTCTCAAGTTAGGAAGGTGCCTGGACAGATGAGCAAGCAATAAAATGAAAGAGCTATGGTGATAGGGATGTTCAATAAACAAAGCCAAAATAAAATGATTCCGTAACATCTAAAAGCAAATGCTTAAAAAAATGCAGTTTGTGTACAAGATCAAACAGAATTCCTGGAACAGAGAAAGTAAATTAAAAAAAAACTAAGAATGATTTTTAAAACCAAATGAGAACAGTAGAGGAAAACAATGTGACAAGGAACAAGAACTATCGGGAAAAAATTGAAAAGAGAATCAATGTTGGGAATAAAAGTTACAAACCTTTAAGCAAAGTGGGGGGAGGGAGGGGAACTCCCTGAAAATTAGACTTAATCAAATGGAAGCTAATGAGTCTGTGAGGCAATAAAAATATTAAAATAAATATAAAAGACAAAAGGGTGAGAAGATGTAAGGTATTTTGTAGCAAAGCAATTGATTTAGAAAGAAAAAAGATCAAGAAAAATAATTTGGAAAACCTGAAAATAATGATCAAAAAAAGAGCCTAGACATCAAAATGAAAAAATAACACAGATTCTTAACAATAGGTATGATAAAGAACAAATCAGAAAAACAATCAATAATTTAAAGATAACTACAGTAATTAAGTAACATAACAATTTTTTTGAAATGTAGCCAAAATATTCCTTGGTGGACAATGTATGCCTCAAACTTTTTCATCAATACAAGAGAAAAAAGATAAGAGGTCATCAAGAATTAAATTTCATGTAACTACAAATACTATCTATATCTGTCTATCTATCTGTCTATCTATCTATCTATCTATCCACTCACAAATTATCTCCCATTAAATAACAAAAGAGAAAGTCTGAAAAGCACAGGGACTTAAACAAAAGATAAACAGAATTAATCAATAAACCTGAGGGCTTTTTTTAAAAAAAAAATTAATCAGTGAGTAAATCATTAGCTAATGATTGAAAAAGAAATAGTAAAATATAAGTATCAAAAATAAAAAAGGTAAATTTCAAAGCAATGAAGAAGAAATAAAACAAATTATTAGGAATTATCTCATTAAATTTTATGCCAACAAGATTAAAACCTTATGTAACATGGATAAATATTTATAAAATAACAAAACATCCAGATTTGCCAAACCAAGAAATAGATGATTTATATAGCTGAGTTTCAGGAAAATGAAATTAAACGTCATAATTAATATCACAATGGGTGAGGGCGGGGGAGGAAGAAACAGCACCGGGTGGACAACAAACAAATTTTACCTTTTAAAGAACAATTAATTCCAGAATTACATAACCTATTTGAAAAAATTCAAAATGTTTTACTCTGTTCCTTTAATGATATAAATTTAGTCTTTATACTTCAACCAGGGAGAATAAAAATAGGGAAATAAAACTAGAAATTAATAACAATAAATATTGATACAACTAATGAAAATAAAACTTTAGCAAAGTAACTATAGCTACTTATCACAAGCATCATAAACTATGATCAAGATGGATACATACCAAGAATGCAGGGCTGGAAAAATAATTGGCAAACTATAACATAATTGATCATATTAATATTAAGAACCAAAAATCATATGATTAGAGCAATAGACACAGAAAAACAGTTTTGTAGGATATGAAATTTAGTGTAAAAATCCTAGAAAGTATATGAAAAAGACATATCCCTACTTAATATTATGAGTAGTATCTATCTAAAATCAATGGTAGTATTAGTTATAATGGTAATAAATTCGAGGCTTTTCCCAGTAAAACAAAGATGACCATCACCATAATTTCTATTCAATGCATTGCTAGAAATGTTTTGGGCATAAATGGGGAAAAATAAATTGAGGTGAATAATTGGCAAAGAGAAATTAAAATGATTAATTTTTTGTAGAGGTGGTTTATTTAGGAAATCTTAGAGAATCAACTAAAATAGTTAACTAATATAACCAAAAAATTTTGGATATAAAATAAACCATGTAAAACACCTTCATGTAAAAAAAAAACAAAATTGGATTTATATATTATTTCATAGTAACCAGAAATTACAGGAGAGAATGGAATAGTATATCTCAGAAAATAATGTATCTGCCTCCCTAAATGAAATATTCTAGAAATGATTGGCTTTCAATGAAAGTTTTTGATTGGTTTTGTTTTCGTGGAGAAAGTGGAGATGGAGTGATGAAAGAAGAAACTAAATAATTACAAAGAAAGGATTTAACATGCACAATACAAATACCTGAAACAACAGAAACAATAGAAACAGGAAGATAAATAAGAAATGCAAATAAGTATCACTATCAAGAAAATAACAAATAATACAATATTATTAAGATTGATTTTGGGGAAGGGGACCAAAGAGGAAATATGAAATAGTTTAGAGGACTAATCTTAAAGTTAGGAAGACCTAACACCAAATCCTACATAGGACATACATAGTTGTATGATTGTTTCAATTAACTTTATCCTCTTAGTGCCACAAACAACCCTGTAAAATTGATAGTAACTGATCAGACAAGTTTCCATTCTGCATGGATGGAGGTTGAGCTTCCATACAGTGAATTGCCCATAATGATAAAATCAGAGATATGAGGGGTGCTAGGAGAGAACAGAAAATAGCTAAAGAGAAAAATTAATAATCCAGTAGCAAATGATTAGGGAGGTTAAAAGTGTTTACAGCTAGAATATATATATATATGTATATATATATATATATATATATATATATATATATCTAAAATATATACACACAAACATATATACACACATATATGTACACACACATATATATATATACATATGTGTATATATATATATATATATATATATATATATATATATATATATATATATATGGAGAGAGAGAGAGAGAGAGATGCATGCATGTGTGCATGTAAAATAATTTAAATGTAAAAGTAAACTCAATGGGAAGGAGTACAAAAGCTTGATTCTTTTCATTACATAGAACTTTATCCTCTGTCTCCTATCCTCCCAACATATTTTCCTGTGTTTTTTCCCTTATTTGTGAAATTCCCAATTGTTCTGAGAGGAAACAAGTAGATATTACAGCCTGACTTTTTTTGTATAAATTCCTTAATACTTAAAGAGTTCATGCTGTGTGTTCTAATGATAAGGATGAGAATAATACATGGAGTATGGTAGAAATGACCGTGGGGAGCCTGGGGGTAAACTAAATATGGAAGAGCTAAAGAAAGAAGGAAGAAAATTTGCATGGTGTTTAGAACAAAAAAAGTACAAAAATATTCAGACTTATCTCTCTTTACCAAATGTGTAGAGGTTCAGTTGTTAGCTAAGTTTTTATTCAAGGGTTGGGATAGAAGAGGGCATCTCTATTGAAAATTTATTAATCTTTAAGATGTATTATGAAACAAGTGGGACTACCATATGGCATATAAAGGCACATTAGATTAGATTACTCACTTATATATAGATCATCTTCCCTTGAGCTGTAGGAGAAACTTTCTAAAAGAAATTTATCAAGGTTTTCAGAATTTTAAGGAAGCATAAGTGCAACTAAATAAAATTTAAACAGATAAGGGGAAGAGGCTTGTTTATAAGACCCAATAACATTTTTTTTTTTGCAATTAAACTTAGGTAGCAGGATCAGTCAATACATCAACAATAATTTAGTGTCTGCCATGCGGCAGGAGGTGTGTGCTATATCCTTGGTTGTGGGGATTGAAAGATAAAAAAAATGAGGTAGTCCATGCTCTTAAGGTATTTATATGCTTTAGGAGACATGTACTTACATAAGTAAAAAAATACAAATTAATTTTTCAAGGGTGGGGAGACACTAGTAGCTGAGAGCTTAATGAAAGGCCTCCAACAGGAGACACAATTTGAACTGAGCTTTGGAGGAAATTAGCGATTCTCAGAGGTGATGGTAAGGATGGGGTAAAATCCAGGCAGATTTAAGTCTATCTCCAAGCTTAGAATGCTAGGCCCTGTGTTGAAATAGGAAAGTTTAGAAGTGGGTTAGATGTGATAGAAAGATGATGTTCTGTTCTGGACGTGTTGAACTGAGATGCCTAGAGTATCTCCAGATTGAAATGTACAATGGTAGCTGTTAGTATAGGCTAATTTGTCTAAATAGAATTAACAGCCAAATATACAATAGCTGGTGAAGTCACCAATAACACGCTGAAGATTCAGGAGAGAATCTTGGGGGTATATCCACAGTTAGGGAGCAAGACAAGCTGATGATCAAGCAAAGGAGATTGAGGAGTAGTCAAGTAGGTTAGAGGAGAAAGAGAGAGAGAGAGAGACAGAGAGACAGAGACAGAAAGAGAGACAGAGAGAGAGAATGAGAATGACCTACTATTAAATAGAAAGGTCAACTCTCCTATAGTTGTCACTACAGATGACTTTCCATTTTTATCCATAGATTTAAGGTTCTTCCAACATTTGTTCCCTTAAATGACTACACCCAATGCCAACGAAAGAGTACTGTATAAGATTTTAGGAGATCTAGATTCAAGTCATCGATATTCCATCTAGTTGGTTTGGGAAAGGTTATTCCTACAAGTTACAGCTTTCTCAAATGTTAAATGAGGTGGCTAGAATATTTAACCACAAGGTCTCTGTGTGATAAAACAAACTATGATTCGAGGATGCTTCCTTGTTTCTGCCAGTATTTAATTCAACCCAACATTAAGCTCTGACTCTGTCCAAGGATCTGTGCTATATTTTGCAGGTGTACAAAGATAAATGCATTAAGGTGCTTGCTTCCAATGAGTTGAAAATCTAGTATAGGAGTGAAAGAGGATTGATACAAGTACAACAATAGCACAAAACAATAGTAGCAACTTTGTAACAATAGTACAAAAGTAGCACAAAGGTATTTTAAGTACCACAAGTAAGATTCCAAATTTTATGGGTGTGATAAGACCAGAGTTTTCCTGAAATCAGAGACTCTAAGACTTGATGGGTGCCTGAGAGCACGTGGTTTGCCATACCTTGATGACATATTGACCAAATGTGTTTCCAGATGGAAATGAGGTGGGCTACATTCAGAGAAGCTAAGGACTACTATACCCTAGCTGCATTATGACAAAGTAAACTTCCTCAGTGACTTGTTAGTGATTCATTCCTTTTAACATCCAACCCGAACTAAGAGGTCAATGAGGTTAAAGAACTGCCTATAACGTGGGGCTTCATAGAAAGGAGAGACCACATGGAGCTAAGCAAACATTAAAGCACTGTTCAAATACTAGTTATTAAAGTAATTATTGTTAGTATTGCTGTTATCATTATTTCAAGGAAAGCTATAAATTCCTTTTTGGGGTGGGGGAACTAAAATCGTATGCTTCTTTTAAAGATCTAATAGCTATCGGTATATATTTTTTATTTAGTATTTTATTTTCTCCAGTTAAATGTAAAAACAATTTTTGATATTTGGTTTTAAAACTTTGAGTTCTAAATTCTTTCCCTCCCTCCCTATCCCCGCATGACCGTTGAGAAGGCAAGCGATGAAATATAAATTATATATGTAGAGTCATGCAAAACATTTCCATAATTGTCATGTTGTGAAAGAAAATGAACAAATCAGGTCTTTCTCTGGAGATGGATAGCATTTTTCATCAGAGGTCCTTCAGAGTTATCTTAGATCATTGTATTGTTGATAATAGCTAAATCATTCACAACTGATCATCTTACAATATTGCTGTTACTTTGTACACAGTACATTTCACTTTGTACCAGCACATGCAAGTCTCTCCAGACTTTTCCAAGAGAATTCTGCTCATCATTTCTAATAGCACAATAGTATTCCATCACAATCACGTACCAGAACTTGTTCAGTCATTCCCCAATTGATGTACATCCTCTCAATTTTCATTTCTTTGCCATGAGAAAAGAGCTTCTATAAATATTTTTGTACATATAGGTCCTTTCCCTTTTGTAAAATCTCTTTTGGGATATAGACCTAGTAGCGGTATTGCTAAGTCAAACAGTATTCAGGGTTTTATAGGCCCTTGGGCATATTCCAAATTGCTCTACATTCTGGGCTGAATCAGTTCACAACACCTCTAACGGTATAATAATACCCCATTTTCCCCACATCCCCTCCACCATTTGTCATTTTCTTTTATGTCCTATTGACCAATTTAATAGGTATGAGGAATTGTTTTAATTTGCATTTCTCCAACTAACAGTGAGTTAGAGCATTTTTTTATTTGGTTATAGATAGCTTTCGTTGCTTCATCTGAAAACATTGTATCTCAAGGAAGGTCTATCTCACGTGGGTAAAAGGGGAGCACATTCCAGGATAGGAAACATTTGAGCAATCCAGCAGCAAACCTCACCTCAGCAAATCAGTAAGAAATCCTGAGCCCCAGTGTGGTGGAGCAGGCAAACACCAATACTAGGACCACCCATGTGCCTTAGCACAGCCAGGGCAATGAGCAAACTTCAACCCTGAAAACCACCACATGCCCCAGGCTGGTAGGCATCCTCCAGCATATAAAGAACATAGCCCAGACCTCTACTTACTTCAGGACAGCTCAGGACAAACAGGAATCTTCTAGGGGCCAGACCTCCATATGCTTTAAGCATAGCCAAGGGCAAACAGGCACCCCCTCCCCCCCATCCCCAGCAGCCGTGCTTCAGTGTAGTCCCAGGGAAACACAGAAAAACCCAGCCCCTGGGCCCCAACACATGCCAGATACCAACTGAGTGCCCGGAAAGCTCCTAGACACCTTTGACCTCCAGCAGTACCAGCCTCCCTCCCCAACATAAACCAAAGGAGGGTTCCCTATGGGCCTTAGCGCATCAGTTCAATACCAGGTAAACAGACAAGCCCTGCATCCACTAGAACAAGAAGCCTGAGACAAAAAGTCCCTTCTGCCCTGGGAGCAGAGATTAAATTTGAAAGAAAAGAAAAAGGCCAAAAAAAAAAGATTATCAAAAAAAAAAAACCACCAAAAAAATTAAAAAAATCTGACAATAGGAAGTAATTATAGTGACAGGAAAGACCAAGACACAAACTCAGAAGAGAACAACAATGTCAAAACACCTATGGGCAAAACCCCAAAGAAAAAAAGGAAGTGGTCTCAAGCCCAGAAATAACTCATGGAAGAGCTCAAAAAGGAGTTTAAAAATCATAGAAGAGAGGTAGAAGAAAAATTGGGAATAGAAATTAGAGTGATGCAAGAGAATTATGAAAAAAAACTCAAAATCTTGGAAAACTATTTCAAATGTAGAACTAGCTGAGTGAAAAAGGATATACAAAAATCCACTGAAGGAAACAAATCCTTAAAGAATATAATTGGCCAAATGAAAAAATAAGTACAAAAACTAATTGAAGAAAATAACACCTTAAAATTTAGAAGTGGGCAAATGGAAGTAAACGATCACCGCAATTTCCAATTCTTTACCACCACAAAAAAGCTGCTATAAATATTTTTGTACATGTGGGTTCCTTTCCTTTTTTATAATCTGTTTGGGATACAGATCTAGAAGTGGTATTGCTGGGTTAAAGGGTATGCAGTTTCACAGTGCTTTGGGCATAGTTCCAAGTTGCTCTCTAGAATGAATCGATCAGTTCATAACCTCTACCAGCAACGTATTAGTTCTCCAATTTTCCTACATCTCCAACACTTACCATTTTTCTGTTTTGTCAGGTGTGATATGGTACCTCTGAGCTGTTTTGATTGGCAGTTCTTTTATCAATAGTGATTTAGAGCATTTTTTCATGACTATGGATAATTTGAGATTCTTCCTCTGAAAACTGCCTGTTCATATCCTTTAACCATTTATCAATTGGGTAATGAATGACTTGTGTTCTTATAAATTTGACTCAGTTTTCTCTATATATTTTAGAAATGAGGCCTTTATCAGAGACACTGGCTCTAAAAATTGTTTTCCAGATTTCTGCTTCCCTTTTAATCTTGATTGCATTGGCTTTATTTGTGCAAAAAACCTTTACAATTTAATGTAATCAAAATCATCCATTTTGCATTTCATAATGTTTTCTATCTCTTCTTTCATCATAAATTCTTCCCTTCTCCATAGATCTGCTCTCCTAGTTTGCTTATAGTATCAGTCTTTATATCTAAATTGTGTACCCATTTTGACTTTATCTTGAGTGTAAGATGTTGCTCTATGCGTAGTTTCTGCCATACTATTTTCTAGTTTTCCAAGCAGTTTTTGATAAATAGTGAGTTTTACCCCAGAAGCTGGAGTCTTTGGATTTATAAAATAGCACATTACTGTAGTCATTGACTATTGTATCTTGCATACCTAACCTATTCCACTGATCTACCACTCTATTTCTTAGACAGTACTAAGTAGTTTTGATGATTCCTGCTTTATAATACAATTTAATATCTGGCACAGTTTGACCTCTTTCCCTTGCATTTTTTCATTAATTCCCTTCATATTCTAGATCTTTGGTTCTTCCAGATGAATTTTGTTATTATTTTTTCTAGCTCTATAAAATAACTTTTTGGTAGTTTGATTGGTATGGTACTGAATAAGTAATTTAATTTAGGTAGAATTGTCCTTTTTATTGAAATAGCTTGGCCTACACATGAGCAATTGATACATTTCCAATTATTTAGATCTGACTGTATTTGTATGAAAAGTGTTTTATAATTGTGTTCATATAGTCCCTGGGTCTGTTTTGGCAGGTAGACTCTCAAATATTTTATAATGTCTACAGTAACTTTAAATGGAATTTCTCTTTATATCTCTTGCTGTTGGGGCTTTGCTAGTGATATAGAAATGCTGGGGATTTATGTGGGTTTATTTTATATCTTGCAACTTTGCTAAATTTGTTTATTATTTCAAATAAGTTTTTACTTGAAGAATTTACTTTTTACTCAAGGAATTCTCTAAGTATACCATCATATCATACACAAAGAGTAATAGCTTTGCTTCTTCTTTGCCTTTTCTAATTACTTCAATTTATTTTTCTTCTCTTATTGCTAAAGCTAACATTTCTAGTATAATATTAGGGGTGATGATAGACATCCTTATTTCAGCCCTGATTTTATCAGAAATGCTTCTAGTTTATCCCCAGTACATATAATGCTTGCTGATGGTTTTAGATAGATGCTACCTATCATTTTAAGGAAGACTCCATTTATTCCTATGTTCTCTGGTGTTTTTAATAGGAATGGGTGGTTTTTTTTCAAATGTTTTTTCTGCATCTATTTAGATAATCATATGAATTCTGTCAATTTTATTACTGGTATGGTCAATTATGCTGATAGTTTTCTTAATATTGAACCAGCCCTGCATTCCTGGTCATGGTGTATTATCCTCAAGGTAAGTTGCTATAATCTCTTTGCTAATACTTTATTTAAAATTTTGCTTTTACATTCATTAAAGAAATAGGTCTATAATTTTTTTTCTCTGTGTTGGCTTTTTCCAGTTTAGGTACCAGTACCATATTTGTATCATAAAAAAAGAATTTAATAGGGCTCCTTTGCCTATTTTCCCAAATAGTTTATATAGTATCAGAATTAATTGTTCAAGAATTCACTTGTAAATCCATATGGCCTTGGAGATTTTTTTTTTTTCATATGGAGTTCATTGATAGCTTGTTTAATTTCTTTTTCTGAAATGGGGTTATTTAAGTATTTTATTTCTTCTGTTAACCCGGGAAATTTATCTTTTTGTAAATATTCATCAATTTCACTAAGACTGTCAAATTTATGGAAATACATTTGGGCAGAATAGTTCCTAATTATTGTTTTAATTTCCACTTCATTGGTGGTGAAATCACTCTTTTCATTTTTGGAGCATTTTTTCTGTTTTGTTCATCCTTTTCTTTTTTAACCACATGTAGTAGAATTCCTGGACTACCACTTGAGCCATGATCATCTTGGAGGCAACATTTAATACCAGACTTTGCTGCCAGCTTATTAAAAAAGCAGTGAGAACTCAAGATTCCTAGGTCTTAAGCCTAAAGAAAGTTTTGAACTTGCAACTTGGTGAGATTGTGCTACATGGGAACTGAATTGTTAACCTAATCCCCTTTCCCTCATCTGATTCCAAGGTGTTACTAGGGGTGGTTATGCACTCCCCTGGCACTAGGGGGGCAATGCACACACACACACACACACACACACACACACACACATAAACAATACTTTAAAGGTAAAGTAATATTTGTATACATATGCATGCATATAATATAGCAAGATATATTATATATATATACACATACATATACATATATGTGTGTATATACACACACAGATATACATATATATATATGTGTGTGTGTGTGTGAATTTTGTGCCTTTGAAGTAAATAGTCCTTTTAAATCTACCATGTGGTTAACGGGAACTGGTGTATAGGGACTACAAAAATTGACGGATCACAATCAGTGGGGCATGAAAGAGGGAACAAATTGCAGAAACTAGATGTGTCTCAAACAGCTTAAAGTATCAGAGAACCCTAGGAGAGGGGGTGAATTGTACCACACCGAGACTTCAGTCAGTAGAGGCCAATGTAGTCCCCTTTACGCTATAAACATGTTTGTTCAAAATTGTCTCTTTAATGACTGCTTTTCAATGTTAATTCCTTAAATAGCCTTTACTACTGAGACCAGAATTACCTTCCTACAGCTAACTTTCTGTCCAAGACAGCAGTGTAGCTAGTTTGTTATTGAGTTTTTTGAAGAATAATTTGAACTTAATCCTGCTCATTTCAACAATTTTGAATTTTTAATTCACTCTTTGAATAGTTTCCATCTCAGAAATCACCATATCTCAGAAGAGCTATTAAACTGCAATTTACTATTACTTTCACCTTATCAATTATGACTTTTGTTTCAGGTATGTTATGCAAAGCTATGAAAAGGAAATTACTTAAATAAAAATGCTTTTGAACTGTTAAAAGTCAAATTCACAAATAGTTAACTTATAAAATTAAGAAGGAAAATCAGCCACTGTCAGAGTCACTGATTCATCAATGGGTATATAGATTGAAAGCTGGGGAATTTTTTTTTGTTTTAAAAATCAGCTACCTTGGTACTTGGAAAAAAAATGTCACAAGATAATTTTTATGAAGAAAGAAACCAGAAAAATGACTTTACATGCTAATTCCCAGATCAGTAATCCTTCTGTTTCGTTGCAGAGGATGATAGCTCACACTTTCTGCTTCCCATTTTCAATTAACATTTGAAATGGTGCTTGGTCCCATAAGAAAGGAAATGTCAAGAAACAAAAGGCACCATGAAGTTCAGTCACTCAAGAGCCTCACTTTGAATATGTATTCAAGGGCAAACTTCAAGTGAAATCTAAGATGTCATCATCCCAATGAAATATTATAAATGTGTTATTATTGCACCTTGAATTTTGGTGCATTTATTCCAAGAAACTTGAAGAATTTTTGCAGTGATTGAGATTTTTATTAAAACTCTTTTACTGGCATTATTCTGAGGTGAAAGAGAATGGTAATATTGCATTCATTTTGTAGGTGACAAAAAGAAATCTCATAGAAGTGAGCATGAGCATAAAGAGAATCAGCTAAGAGAAAATTGGTATCAAATTTCACACTCTATGACTTGGACCATGCACATGATTTAAAGGTCAAAAAACCAAAATTCAGGTAGTAGTTCTGTCACTTCAAGACACTCAGTTATTTTTGTTTGCAAAAAATAAAAAATAAGCATTTGCCCTATCACCCCTTCAGATTTCTTATGAAGTCAACAATACAATGTTTTAGAAATGTGTTGTATGTAAGCTTTTTAAAAGTTATCATCATCATCATAGTCTTTGAAGGAACAAGCATTAAGTCCTTTTATGTATCATCACTGCCTTTCAAAATATGAAACAAGCAATTATAATGATAAAACACAAATAAAAGAAATAAATGCTATGGTGATGAAATATATATAAGAAAATATCAAAGAAACTACTATCTTCCTAACTTCTTTTTCTGAAGGTTAGGAGTAGCTCATAAGAGGACCATAGGGTGCACTTTATTGGAACTCTGCAGACATTTATTTTTTGGAGGGGGGAAGGCAGGACAATTGGGGTTAAGTGACTTGCCCAAGGTCACATAGCTAGTAAGTATATCAAGTATCTGAGGTAGGATTTGAACTCAGGTCCTCCTGATTCTAGGGCTGGTGCTCTACTCCCTGCACCACCTAGCTGCCCCCTCTGCAGACATTAAAAAAAAACTTTGTTAATTTTTTTCACTTATATTAATAGGTCTGCATGAATTCTCTCCTGTGCCTAATCTAAAATATGCAAGTTTTAAAATAAGATAGTTTTTTTTATTTACTCATGATGCCACTGCATTAAGATGATAAGTTGTTATAAATGCCACCTGTGTGAAAGAGCTATGTTTCAAATTATTTCTTGGCATTTCCTTAAATTTGTTGATGTTTAAAATATATATTTACGTAAGTCTTATATGAAGTAACACATTTTGAGAAATTATTTCTTCAAGTAACTTCCCAACAGATCAATGTGAATTTAAAATATTTCCTTGTATGTCGTAACCTCTTCTCTGAGTATTTATAATGTTATCAGTTACTAAAAAAGAATAACTAAAGCTCAGAGGCTAGAAAAAAATATGTAATGATTTTTTCTCATTCTGATTCAATATAACAGAGCAGTACTGGAGGACTGTAAAAATAGCTTAGGACAATATTGTTGAAGGTCTAAAATGATATCTGAAGAATGTGAGATTAAGTTCGTAATCAGTGGGGATCTATTAAAGTTTTTTGAGTGTGGGTCTGGGCCAATTTATTTCGTCTCTATCACAGATTTATAATGATGATGATCAGTATTAAAAAGGATTTATTGAATCTGTATTATACACATTGTACTTTATCTCATACTCATTATTGCCCAAGAAATTCAGTTAAAAATCAGTGAAATCAATTGACTCCCAAAAAACACCCTATTAGATTATTGTACTTTCCCCACATTTTATTTTATGCAGGTGTCTTTGGAGAAAATCAATTGTCTGTTAAGATTTATTCATTGTAGCATATACTACAGACACATGTGTCTATTCACATACAGCTATACAATATATACATATACACACTTACATATGTATGTAATGTAATATATGCATACATATATGTGAACATATACATATAATACAGGAGTGTCCCAAATTATGATGACTACTATAATGATTGATGATGAAGATGAAGATGATGATAATGGTGGCAGTGGTGGTAGTGGTGGTGGTGGTGGTGATGATGTAGATACTAGGTAGGGGTTTGGTCCATTCTTGCTATTTCATCAGTTTTCAAATTCTTGTGAGGAAACTACCTGTACCAGTACAGATTAACAGTTTTCCCAATTTGAAGCCTTAGAGATTTAATTGCTAAGACAAAGAGAGGTTAAGTGACTTGCCCTGAGCCATATAGTCAGTATGTGTCCTAGGCAGAACTTATAGGTATGATATCCTGACAGAATACAGGATATATAGAGTATTATCAAAGGCTTTGACGTCCAGAAATTATATCTAATGTATATCTGGAGCCCATAATTAAAATTCCAGAAGTAACATTGACAGAGGGAATAATGGAAAATTCTTAGAAACTAGTCTCTTAAAGAGAATAATACCTAAGTTATGAGACACTGAGAGGATGGGTAATAAAGAAGTAATTTAATTCATTTGAAATAGAATACGTGTTTAGAGTAGTGAGTGGTGAAGATCCTTAAATTAATCACCCTAGTGAAATAAAATTTCTATGCCTATAAAGGAAAAAAAATATAGAATAATAAGTAATTACATTTATCCAGATGTTAAGTATTAAATCTAATTTTGTGACTGTCACTTCAAAGTGACATCATTTTACGTTTTAAAAAATGTGCATGCAGCAGCTAATATGTTCTGTGACTAGAAATTGACTCCATCAATAGTGAGGATTTGGTGTTGTCAATAATTTCAGCCTTCCTGTCATCCAGACCACCCTACATCATGGCAACCACCAGCTTGCCTTAGGCTCACAGAATGTTCACTGCCTGTATCCATTTCTGGGTGGTATTCCATTCCTTTTGTTGGATCATGTGTTGATTTATTTAGATTCCCTAATCATAATTTTTATCTATTGCATTCTGGCTTTACTCCTATATCATATCACTGGTGTTTGATTAATTGGTTCAAAACATACTACATAAACTTAAATCAAAATATTAAAAATTATAAAGCAAACAATATCAAATCTTCCTAATTTGTCTTTTTTGCTAAAGCTTAATTATTTCGACTATTTCTTGACATTGATTTAGAGTCTGTACACGTACATAACTATTAAGCTATAGTTTTATGTATTAATATTTGTATATGATATTTACCTTTTTGTGTCTTTATAGCCTTAATCATTTTTAAAGGCTGATTATCTGAAGATGAAATCTTTAACATGGTTATTCCCAAAGTCCTCAGTAACCAGTACCTGAGAACAGAAGTTAAAGATAGAGATGTATTACTCTGCTCTCAGAAGGCAGGGTTGTGTTTTAGAGAGAAGTGGAGTCAAAGGAACCAGCTTAAATCTCAGCTTTTCTACTTCACATGTGAAACTTTACAAGATGCCTAATTTCTCTGGTATCTAGTTTCATCAGCTATACATTAAGAAGGTGATAGCTTCCATGTCCTCGACTAATTCTAAATCTGGGAAGAATGCTAAAGTAACGTCCTATGCTACATAAAAGAGAGAGAGCTTTCACAGCATATATAATGTAATTTGCCTCTGCATATGGTATGATGAAATTAAAGACTCTGTTATCATAGCATGCTATGTGAGTGCTCAATAGTAATGGTAAAAATCAATACCAATTAATCCGTGGTCATAAATCTGATCTCATTGACGAATCGTTCAGATTATTTTTTACTTCAAAATTACAGCTTTACATTATGTTATTCATTTTAGCTTCTTATAATATGAACTGAATAACCCTTTTCAAATCTCTTGTGTTGATAAAAGCAAAAAATTGTCCAAAAGGCAATTTTTAAATGGTCAGATTTTTATTTTTTTGTTTTAAATCTAATTTTCCATCAAAATCATATCTTTCTACACAAATATTCATTTATGAAAGGTAGAAACAATCATTATGCAAGCAAAACTTGGATTGTTTACGGAGTCCAAGCACAAACATCTTGTTACCCAGGTAGGCCTCATTATGTAACTCATCTTAGGAAGTTACCCTCATTGCTCGAGTTTAGTGTTTCCCTTTTTACCAGTGAAGTTTATTGAATGAACTTGATGACTTCCAAATATACATACACTAATCTCCTCCTTTTGATAGTTTGTCAAGAAGACAAGTATTTCCCTAAACACTAGCACTAACAATACCAAGATAATCTGTGAAATGGGAAAGGTTTTTCTGGCATATCTGGAGAATACTCACAAGAACTGAAAAATGAAGGTACAAAAGTTAAGTTTTCAGAAAAATGGCCCCTTCTTTTTTTATCTCCTTCACTATATTAATGGCTAACGCTGATTTCAGAGGGCAATGAAAAATTCTAAAATATCTTTAAATCCATACAATTTCTAAACTCAGTCAAAAATATTTAAACAGAGAGGGGGTGGAGCCAAGATGGCAGCTGGAAAGCAGGGACTAGCATGAGCTCCCTGCCGAGTCCCTCCAAAAACCTATAAAAAATGGCTCTGAACCAATTCTAGAACTGCAGAACCCACAAAACAGCAGAGGGAAGCAGGGCTCCAGCCCAGGACAGCCTGGATGGTCTCTGGGTGAGGTCTATCCCGCACGGAGCTGGGAACAGAGCGGATCAGAGCCCAGCATGAGCGGCGTGGACCAACCAGACCAGGAGCCAGGTGGAGCATGCCCTAGCATCCTGAATCAGTGAGCTGTAGCAGTAACCAGACTTTTCAACCCACAAACACCAAAGACAACACAGAAGGTTAGTGGGAAAAGCTGCGGGAGTGGAAGGAGTTCGAGGTTTGGCTACCGCCCTGGGGGCAGCGGAGGTGGGGCAGCTACAGAAGTACAGCTGCAGTTGTTTCTGGCCCCAGGCCCCACCAGGTGGGAGGAATTAAGTGGTGGATCAGAGCAGGAGTGAAGAGACTGCTGAAGATCTAAGTCCAGTCTGGGTTGGGGGTTCTTGGGGAAGGAGGAGTGCTGGTGTGGCAGAGCTGGCGCATCGCCCCAAGTGAGGAACATAGTTCTCTAAACTCTACAAGCAGTCATACCCCACTGAAAAACTCAAGGGTCAAGTTAGTTGACTGGGAATATGGCCAGGCAGAGAAAATGTACCCAGAGTCAGTCTCAGACATTGGATTCTTTCTTTGGTGACAAAGAAGACCAAAACATACAGACAGAAGAAGTTAACAAAGTCAAAGCCTACAACAAAAGCCTCCAAGAAAAACATGAACTGGTCTCAGGCCATGGAAGAGCTCAAAAAGGAGTTGGAAAAGCAAATTAGAGAAGTAGAGGAAAAATTGGGAAGAGAAATGAGAAGGATGCAAGAAAACCATGAAAAACAAGTCAATGACTGGCTAAAGGAGACCCAAAAAATACTTTAAAATATACTGAAGAAAACAACACCTTAATAAATGGACTAACTCAAATGGCAAAAGAGCTCCAAAAAGCCAATGAGGAGAAGAATGCCTTGAAAGGCAGAATTAGCCAAATGGAAAAGGAGGTCCAAAAAACCACTGAAGAACATACTACCTTAAAAATTAGATTGGAGCAAGTGGAAGCTAGTGACTTTATCAGAAATCAAGATATTATAAAACAGAACCAAAGGAATGAAAAAATGGAAGACAATGTGAAATATCTCATTGGAAAAACCACTGACCTGGAAAATAGATCCAGGAGAGATAATTTAAAAATTATTGGACTACCTGAAAACCATGATCAAAAAAAGAGCCTAGATATCATCTTTCAAGAAATTATCAAGGAGAACTTCCCTGATATTCTAGAGCCACAGGGCAAAATAGAAATTGAAAGAATCCATCGATCACCTCCTCAAATAGATCTCCAAAAGAAATCTCCTAGGAATATTGTCACCAAATTCCAGAGCTCCCAGATCAAGGAGAAAATCAAGCAGCCAGAAAGAAACAATTTGAGTATTGTGGAAACACAATCAGAATAATCCAAGATCTGGCAGCTTCTACATTAAGAGATCAAAGGGCTTGGAATACAATATTCCGGAGGTCAATGGAGCTAGCATTAAAACCAAGAATCAGCTACCCAGCAAAACTGAGTATCATGCTCCAAGGCAAATTATGGATTTTTAATAAAATAGAGGACTTTCAAGCTTTCTCAGTGAAAAGACCAGAGCTGAATAGAAAATTTGACTTTCAAACACAAGAATCAAGAGAAGCATGAACAGGTAATCAAGAAAAAGAACAAGAAAAAGAAATTGCAAGGGACTTACTAAAGTTGAACTGTTTTGTTTACATTCCTACATGGAAAGACGATGTGTATGATTCATGAGACCTCAGTATTAGGGTAGCTGAAGGGAATATGTGTATATATATATATGTATACGTGAGTGTGTATGTATGTATATATGTATGTGTGTGTGTATATATATATATATATATATATATATATATATATATATATATATATATATATGTATATACACACAGAGAGGGAGAGGGAGGGAGAGAGAGAGAGAGAGAGAGAGAGAGAGAGAGAGAGAGAGAGAGAGAGAGAGAGAGAAAGAGAAAGAGAGAGGGCACAGGGTGAGATGAAGATGAAGGGAAGATATCTAAAAGAAATAAAGTCATTAAGGGATGAGAGAGGAATATATTGAGAGAGGGAGATAGGGAGAGATGGAATGGGGTAAATTATCTTGCATAAAAGTGGCAAGAAAAAGCAGAGAAGGCAGGTGAGGGGGGAATGAGTGAATCTTGCTTTCATCAGATTTGACCTGAGGAGGGAATATCATACATACTCAATTGGGTATCTTACCCCACAGGAAGGAAGAAGGAAGAAGATAAAAAAAGGGGGGGATGATAGAAGGGAGGGCAGATGGGGGTGGAGGTAATCAAAAACAAACACTTTTGAAAGGGGACAGAGTCAAGGGAGAAAATTCAACAAAGGGGGATAGGTTAGGAAGGAGCAAAATACAGTTAGTCTTTCACAACATGAGTATTGTGGAAGGGTTATACATAATGATACACACATGGCCTATGTTGAATTGTTTGACTTCTTAGGGAGGGTGGGTGGGAATGGAAGAGGAGAGAGTATTTGGAACTCAAAGTTTTAAAAACAGATGTTCAAAAACAAAACAAAAAGTTTTTGCATGCAACTAGAAAATAAGATACACAGGCAATGGGGTGTAAAAATTTATCTTGCCCTACAAGAAAGGAAGGGAAAAGGGGATGGGAGGGGAGTGGGGTGACAGAAGGGAGGGCTGACTGGGAAAAGGGCAACCAGAATATATGCTACTTTGGAGTTGGGGGAGGGTAGAAATGGGGAGAAAATTTGTAATTCAAACTCTTGTGAAAATCAATGCTGAAAACTAAATATATTAAATAAAAAAAAGAAAAAAAAGGAATTAAAAATATTTAAATAGAAGTACACATACCTCATTTCCTTGGTGATTAAAAATGCTGCCAATCATTAGGTGACATACTTAGGATTGCAACTAAAGAAACTTCTGAAAGATATCACTATTCCTTTCAAGTGAATGCAGCATTTGTTAAGAAATATATACCTATTAGGCAGCCTCAGAGATATTGCCATTTTTTGAATCCACAGAAATGATTGAGAGTAGTGAAACCTTTTTTTCCTCCCTTTATCGAGAATTGGGCCAGATAGAAAGGGAAGCTAACACAGTGTGCATTTACCAGGATGAAAGTCAGAAGGAATCACTCCATCTCCTCCTCTCCATACATATAAAGTAGCGTAGCCCTTTTCTGTGCTAGTTCGTCCATTAGCAATCTTACCTTACACCCCCGAAAAGCTGAGTGATCAAGATGTTCCAAGGGCTATTCCATGTTCTACTGGTGAACCCATCCCTAAAATAATGCTGGACGTAAGAAAAAACACATTGTGGAAGCTCCCACACTCACTCCCATAATTTTTGTGTGCCGACTCAGATTTAAATAAAAGAATAATGATATTGGTTATACCTTTGACTTTTCCTCAAAAAAGTCCCATGGGGTCATCAGTACAAGTAATCCTTTCTCCATTTTATAGTAGCTGTTTTGGGAGGCAATAAGGTAATATATAGAAGAGAGTCCTGGACTTAGAGTCAAGAAGATCGAACCTTAAATCTTACCTCAGACACCTAATTAGTTTTATGACCCTGAGTTTATCACTTAATCTTTTTATTTTCAATTTCCTCACTAGTTAAACAATAGCACCTATCTCATACAGTAGTTATGATGATCAAATGAAATAGTGCTTTACAAACCCTAGAGTGGTATATAAGTGCTAGGCCTTATTATTATATCATTTTTGAGTACATGTTGACAGGTAAATAGAGGGTTTTGGAGTCAGGAAGACCTCAGTTTGAGTAATCCCTCTGATATAGACTAGAGCAAGGGTGGGGAACCTGCAGCCTCAAGGTCACATGTGGCCCTCTAAGTCTTCAAGTGTGGCCTTTTGACTGAATCCAAAATTCACAGAACAAATCCCCTTAATAAAAGGATTTGTTCTGTAATACTTGGACTCAGTCAGAAGGCTGAACCCAAGGATCTAGAAGGCCACATGTGACCTTGAGGTCACAGGTTCCCCACCCCTGGACTACAGTAACAATATTCTGGCACATGGGCAGAACAGCTCTGATGCTGCTCTCAATATGGGAGAGTCCGGGGCTAGAGCACCAGGCCTGGAGTTAGGAAGACTCATCTTACTGAATTCAAATCTGATCTCAGACACTATCTATGTGACCCTGGGCAAGTCATTTAACCCTATTTGCCTCAGTTTCCTCATTTGTAAAATGAGCTGAAAAAGGAAACAGCAAACCACTCTGGTATCTTTGCCAAGAAAACCCCAAATGGGGTCACCTCCATATACTCTGATTACTTTTCCAAGTCACTGCCCAGGTGTTTCTTTGGTTCCTGAAGCATTAAAAAAAAGCCCTCCTATATGTATTCTTGACATAGCTTTGGCTGTGTTTTGGGGATATTCTACCACTGCTGCTTTTCTTTCTAGAACTATAATTTTGGAAGGGCAGCTGAGATTTATTTTGCCTCAGGTTGCTAACACTGGGGAAAGAGATGTAAAGTCCCATATTTCCTTCACTTAGGATGTCAGTCGGATGGTCTCTGCTTTCCCAGGGTCTGTCTTCTTCCACCTTTGCACCATTCTCCCTCTCCCCCACCATAAAGATATATCTGCTTCCTTCTTTTTCTTCCCCCACCCTCCACATCCTCTCCTGCAATGAGGGTCATAAGCTGTCAATGTCTGGGGCTGACTCTCTATGGGATGAGACATATTTTGTTGGTATAACTGTACTCGACTCAAACACACTATCCTGTTTGTCCTCATTCCAACCTACCACTCAATTGAATTTGCACTGGGTGTCAGAATTCCTAGCTATGGTTTCTCTTTCTCCTCTGTTACCAGTGTTTTTGAGTCTCTTTGGAAGCTGTTACAAAGGCTGGTTTATAAGCATCTTGGAAAATCAAGGAAAATCTTCAGCTTTATTTCAATCCAATCTTAAGAAAGAATATTTGATAAAATTTAATACCAAATTTAGCAGGTTAAGGCAAAAAAGTTGAGACTTAAGAATAGATCAGTTTAGAACAAGAACTCTCTCTATTTAAAAGGCATTGGTTCATCTTTTGAACTTAACAGGAAAAAAATAGTGACAAATTGAAGTAACAGGCTTGGCTCCTGACTTGGAGATCCTTTACCTTCTCTTTTACTGAGTTTCTTCATCTGAGAAATCATATAACTTGAGCACTGAAAGGGGCCTTAGAAGATAAAGATGTTTAGTCTTTTGCCCTTTACTGCAAGGAATACACTGAGCAATAATTATCTTAAAGTGGTTTTTTTGAGCTTTGGGGCTTAATAATAATGAGAGTTTGTTCTTTGAAAATACTAAATAGATTTAAAAGAAATACCTAACTCCTACTATGTCAGTTCTGCCACAATGATTATAACAAAGGCTCACACCTGAGAGATGCTTAATAATTTTTGTTTTTTATGAATTGAATAGAGTCATCAGTACCTTTAATGGATCTTTATACTTGACCTCAGAGTTGGTACAATCTATTTTTACTTGACATAATGTCTTGGCTGTAGGTTCATACTGAGATATGAGAAGTTCTTTGATTTGGATGGACTGTCCATTTTCAGGCTAAATATTAACTTTTTCATGTAATTCTCTATCATAAATGGACAGCTTTGACACAACCCCCTTCAGCTTGTATTTTCAGGGAACTGATTTTTAAATACCCCTCAGGGCACAATATAAGAAAGATAAGTTTTTGTTCATCCAGTAAAATAATGTATATGAGTGAAACAAGTATATATTCTAAGGTTTTCATATAATAACCCTGCCTAGTTCGATTTCAGTCAGTGTCAGATGCTCACTGAATATCCCCTGCGGAGCCTAAATGACCTTGATTTTGAAGTTCTCATTGCCTTCGGTGGTTTGGAGAGCTATAAGCCAGATAGAGAGATTAAAGGGGTACAGAGAGCTGGATCACTTGGGAACAGATAGCAATTATCTAGGGCGAGTATAAAAAGGCTTTGGGAACAGAGAGAATGTCTATGAATAAGCTCCAAAGTCATGAGGAGAAAAAAAAATTGGCTTGAACCCTGGCAGGACTAGTTAGTAATGTTCTTCACTGTGGAGAAGCAGATTCTTTTTTTTTCCCTCAGTTTTTAGAAAATCTTACAATGACAGATACCCACAATAAACAACTTGGCTCCCTTTATGCTATAGCAAAAAATAAGGCAATATATCTAAATCAACAAAAGCTCTCTAGCCTCCTATAAAATGTACCTCCTAGGACAGGATTCTCTTTCAATGGAACAAAATGGGGTATGACATAATTGCTCTTTCTAAAGCTCTTTGCCTTCTGTTTTCTTAGTAGATTGTAAAAGGTTTGGCTTATTAAACTTTAAAAGTGGGTTTGTACCTTTTCTTTTTTTATTGACCAGAAAGTATTCATACTCTGAACTTTAGGTGAGTCAGCCACTGTAGGTTGCATTCTACTGACTAACCATTCTCTTTCTATTCTTTCTTTTGATCTTATAGTAAATCCTATCTTAAAAGTTCAGCATTGGAAAGTAGTTATAGATACATAATTTTCCCATCTTTTTTCCAAAACTGTTTTCATTTTACATGTGATATATATATATATATATATATATATATATATATATATATATATAGGCTATGAACCTATCATAATGGCTTTCATTAATAATGGAATCCTCACTGAGTATGTTTATTTAATATCTACATTGTCCCAAGCACTGAGCTAGGCACTTCCACAAAGATGGATAAGACAAGGAGTTTGTCCACCCAGGCCCCAAAGCTCATTAACCTACTTAGTTCTCTTGACTTCCACTTATCCTTTTATCATATGTTTGATCATGGGAAAGATATTTAACACTTCTGGAGTTCATTTGTAAAATGTGGCTGGCATATACGTGGTGCTTTAACATTTGCAAAATACTTTGCAAATATCATCTCATTTTATCCTTGAAACAGCCTTGGGAAGTAGATTCTATTATCCCCACTTTCAGATGAGGAAACTGAAGCTGACAGAGGTTAAGCAACTTTGCCAGGGTAACACCACTAGTATGCCTTAGAGTCTGGATATGAATTCAGGGCCTCTTAACTCCAGATGTAGCACTCTATCCACTGTGCCACCTTGCCATTTATTGGTGACTAAATTGTCTTAAGTTTGTTTCCAGCTTTAAAACTATGACATGATGACACTCTACTAGAACTAATATTTTTAGAATCTGCCAATGATCTTTTATTTGCTCAATCCAAAAGCCTCATTCTTTTGGCCTTTCTGTGGATTTTCATAGTGTTTATCACTTCCTTCTTTTGAATATTCCATCCTCTCAGGATTTCCAAGACATTGTTCTCTCCTGGGTTTCTTCCTACCCTCCCACTCTTCCTTTTCAGACTCCTTCAGTGGTTCATCAGGCTCCTCTTACTTAATGAACATGTGCAACCCCAATATCCTTTTCTGGACCTACTTCTAGTCTTTCTCTTTGCTTCCCTCCTTGGTGATTTAATCTGATTAATCATCAATCAACCAACAAAAATTTCCTTTTTTTCAGGTATTCAACATATGCTTATTGATTGCTTCATTAAGACAGTCAGGGGACATTCCTTTTATCACAATACTCATTTCAAGGCAGTTTTTCAGTACAAAAAGTTTGAAAGTTTAGGTTAGAATTTATATCATTTAGCCATGAGTGGGAAAATTAACTTTTTGAGACTGAGAATGAAAATTTCAAAGTCTGACAAACAGGAAGCAGGTGAGATTCAGGAATTCTAAATTTATAGAACTTTGTATAAGCTTGGGAGTCGTTTTCACATTCAACAATACATACTGAGTCCTGCAGGGACTTTGTAGAGAAATTTTGATTCAGTAATTTATACATTCAGAATTCTCAAATGGACTACATTCAGTCTATCATATTACTTGTTTTATAGTAATTTCATTATTATTTGAACTCATAGATAAGATCTTCAAATAAAACTAAACTTCACTTTTGTATTTTTGTATTGGTAATCTGGATGGTAGTACAGTGGATAGATCATTGGATTCAGAAAGACCCGTGTTCAAACCCAGGCCCAGGCACTCAATTCAATAAATATTTATTAAGCACTTACAAGGGAGGGAGACAACTGCTGGGGGTAATCTGGCCAAGCCATGCAGAGCTGCTGATTGAAAATGGAATTCCATGGAATGTTCTGAGCCCTTCCTTAGGAAGGAGTTTAGTATGCCATGCTCCAGCACTCCAGAAGGAGAGGTAGCTGAGGGTGAGTTGAGAAATTGTTGAGTATCAAAACCCGAGTCAATAAGCATGGTGATGAGATTTCATGTGATTTGCTTATTCAGGAATAGGCATGGGGTTTGGAGGAATTGAAGTCCAGCAAAGCTGCTGATGGAAAATAGAACAGGTCACACTCACTAGCTCTGTGTCCCAGGATGTCATTTAAACTCTGCCTCAGTTTTGTCATCTATAAAATGGCAATAATAATACCACCTATCTCCCAGAGTTGTTGTGGGGATCAAATGAAAACATATTTGTAAAGCACTTAGCAAACTTTAAGATACTACATAAAAATGCTAGCTATATTTTGACCACAAAGTTGATTCATCTATTTGAATAATTTTCTTCTTTATTTTATTTTTATTTATTTTATTTTTATTTATTTATTTTTTTAGACAAAACTCTTTATTTTATACATCCCTTAGCAGTCCTTCCACGACCAGCAGCCTAGGGGCCTCCACCGGTCGGTCTCACCGCAGCCTTAGGGCCTCACATTCCGACTCCAGCAGGGTGAGCACATCCCCCTCCCGCACAGGGCCCTTCACGTTGCGGATGATTCAGCACATATTTATTAAATGGATATTAGGTATAAATCATTTATTTGTATAAATCAACTATTCATGACTTGATGGGGTAGAACATTTTTCTAAATTGATGCTCAAACATAGGACCAAACACTTACAGATTGTTGCTTCAAGGCTTCACAGTGTAAAATGGTCCTTAAATCTTTCAAAGTTTTAACAAACATTTCTTAAGCACCTACTATATATCATGCACTAATGACTAGGGATACAAAGAAAGGGGGAAAAATTAGTCTTTCATTTCAAGGCACATACAGCTATATAGAAACAAAGAAGGAAATAAGCATTAAATAAGCACCTACTATGTGCCAAGTTCTATATTAAACGTTTTACAGATGTTATCTCATTTGATCCTCACAAAGTAAGCACTATTATTATTCTTATTTTATACTTGAAAAGAATATAAGGCCGGCAGAGTTTAAGTGACCTGCCCAGGGACACATTGTCTGATGTTAGATCTGAACTCAGGTATTCCTGACTCCAGGTTTAACTCTATCCACTGTGCCATCTAGCTTCCTCTGTACAAGATATGTCCAGGATAAACTG
This sequence comes from Trichosurus vulpecula, assembly GCF_011100635.1. Taxonomy (NCBI): domain Eukaryota; kingdom Metazoa; phylum Chordata; class Mammalia; order Diprotodontia; family Phalangeridae; genus Trichosurus; species Trichosurus vulpecula. Next base: position 256,191,113 of record NC_050574.1, on the reverse strand, counting down.
GAGATAATCAGTATAAGGGAAGGCACAAGCATTAAGGAGCTTCAGGAAAGACTTCTTGTAGAAGATGAGATTTTATCTGGGACTTGGGAATCATATGATATATCCAGCTTCAATTTTTTCTTTTGACTTCCATTCTCACACTTCCATCTCCCTGATGAACATTTCAGACAAGATGTCCTTTGAAGGTCTCAGGATCAAAAATGAACTTAGGACATTTCCTTCTAAATAATTTCTTCCTGTTATATTTGGTATTTCTCTTAGTGATACCATTTTTTTTATAGTCACACAGATTTAAAACCTCAGTCATATTTACTTCTTCCCTTTAAATCACCTCTCACAGTCTCTCTAGTCTCCACATCATATTAATTTTACTTATGCAGCAATATTGCATTTTTCTTTCTTCTCTCTATGGACAGTGTCAAATCACTTTCTAGGTTTTCCTAATCTTTTATCTTGATTATTGCAATAGATTTCTAACTTCTAACTCTTACACAAGTCACTTCTCCTTCATGGCTATCCTTCCCATATCTGCAAAATTTATCTTTCTAATGCATATTTATGACTATGTTGATACTTGCTAAAACTTTTTTGGTAGCTTTTTACAGTCTCTAGGCCCAAATTCAAAGTCCTTAAGCAGGAATTTCAGGTCCTCAAAAACGAGCTTCCATGTACCGTGTGAGGCTTCATTCATATGTTTTCCCCTCATGTATTATAGGTTCTAGCCACATTAGAATATAAACTTTCCTTAAAATCAACGTGTTATTCCCAACTTCCACATATTCTCATAGACAGTGAGATAGAGAATACATTCTCAGCTTGTCTTGTCATTCAAAACTCTACATTTCTTTTAAGTCTCAGTTCAAGTGTCATCTCTGCTACATAGCCTTCCTTGTTCAACAAAAGTAAAACAATGTTCTCTCCCTTATGATATATTCCTAAATCCACTTGTTGGAGCTCTTCATTGCCTCCTTTACTCTTTCCTTAGTGTGATTATATATGCCTTGGTATTTGTCTTCTTGTAGTCCCTCCAACACCATTTTTTTTTCATCTTTGACACTAGTGAATGTGAGCTAAAATCTGAGACTTATGATTTGCATTTACTTTAATCCATTAGTACCATATTTTATATAGTTTTTATTAGGTTGTGTCTCTTTTGAGAACAGTTTGCATATATTCTTTGTCAACTTATTAACCGGGAAATCTTCTAGTCATTCAACAGAAGACATTTAGCAGCTTCCTACTATGAACTAGGGCCACAAAGAGCAAAATGAGCTTTCCAATGCATACATTCTTAATGTATAAGGAATACAAAAAGAAAATAGAAAATAAAGGAATGGTTTATGCCCTCATATATTGTCATTCTCTCTAGTACATACATGCGCACATAAGCATATATACATTTATTTCTCTTGTACGTACATATAAATAAATACAATTTATAAATATATAATTTAAATATAGATGTATATTTCTCTCTCTATAAAACTTGCTGCACAGATTATTTTTTCTTCTCCCAATTAACTCTTTTCTTTTTAATATTAGTTGGAACATTGCATTCCATGTTCTCTGCTTCTCCATTTCTTTCTAATGATAATTATTAAATCTTAAGTGATCTTGATAGTGGTCCTCATATTTTTTGGTTACTTTCAATATTTTTTTTCTTTGATTCGGAAGTGCTAGATTTTGGCTATGATATCTCTGGCAGTTGTCATTTTCCCCTGAGGAATATACATGCACACATGCATACACACATATATACACACACATAGACTTAGACATACATACATACACATACATACATACATACATGCATTCACATATATCTGTATCTATATATCTAAATTATATCAGTCAACTATCAAAGATATTTGATGAATATATTGTTCCCAACCAAGTTTTCCTTTTTATTTTAGTTACCTTGATTTTATTCATGCAAAAGTTTTTCAATTTCATGTAGGCAAACCTATTGGTATTTTATATTTTCCTTCCTTATTTTGTTAATGATTTTTTACCAGTCATAGTTGTGGAAGGTGCCAGATTTTGTTCTTTACTTTTAATGGTGTCAATAGTCAATAAACAGTTATTAAATACCTACTATGTGCCAAGCAGTGTGCTTAGCTGTGGAGACAAAAATAAAGGTAGTCTATGCCCTCAAGGAGCTTACAGTATAATAGATGTCAAGAAACAAATGGAGAATGAAAGGAGTAGAGCAAGGTACTGGTGATATTATAAATGAAATGATAGTACTGAAGAAAGAATTAGAAAAGAAATGAAAGGTATAGAGAAGAAACTTGTAGGAGGGATTAAGAATTTAATTAATCCAAAGGGTATAAAACCTCACACAAGAAAGATATTTCTTAATTATTAGAATGGATCGAACTAATGTTGATGTCTCCATAAGTTGTTGTTCAGCTGTTTCAGTCGTGTCTGACTCATTGTGACCCCATTTGGGGTTTTCTTGCCATTTTCTTCTTTATCACATTTTACAGATGAAGAATTGAAGCAAATGAGGTTTAGTTACATGGTCAGGGTCACACAGCCAGTAAGTGTCTGAGACCTGATTTGAACTCAGGAAGATGAGACTTCTCAACTCCAGGCCCAGCACTCTATTTGCTATACCACCTAGCTGTAAAGTAGGTAAATAACTTGTTCCTGTGGTTGTAATTTTTGTTATGATTCACTTGTTTCAGTCATGTCCCACTCTTTTCAACCATTTGGGGTTTTCTTGGCAATGATGCTAGAATGGTTTGCCATTTCCTTCTCCAGCTCATTTTACAAATTGGAAGATTGAAGCAAACAGGTTTAAGTGACTTGCATAGGATCACACATCTTGAACTCGGGAAGATGAGTCTTCCTGACTCTAGACCTGGAACTCAATCCACTGCACCATCTAGCTGCCTGATCCCATAAGAAAATAGTTGAAATACAAACTCCAACACCTGCTAGTAATTGACCTTGAACAATGAACTTCATCATTTTTAGCCTTAATTTCTTAATCTATAAAATAGGGATAATAATTTAACTTCTCAGGATAGAAATGAAAAAAAAAGAGATTGTATTTTAAAGCACCTTACGAAAGCTAGTGTGAAATAAATACTAGATATTATTATTAATATAATCCAAAGATAGAAAAAAAGAAGAAAATGTAAGACATCCAAAAATTGGTCTAAAAGCAGATCAAAGAGGTCTAATTTAGGAATCATCACACCCCCTGAAAAACAATAAAAAATATTACCTGGATATCACAGTAAAGAAATTATGAAAGAAAACTGCATAGGCATATTAGAATCAGAAGGCAAAGGGGAACTAGAAAGAGTTTACTGATGGACTCCTGGAGGTAACTATAAAATTTTAGCTATCAGAGGTACTCTGGTCAAAATCCAGTGATTCTAAATCAAAGGAAAAGTTACTGCAGTGAGATAGAAAGAATTCAAATACTGAATGCCACAATGAAGGTGGCACAAAATTCAACAGTGACCCTTGAAAAGAAACAAAGAAGCATAGAGCAGGTAGTATGACATCCCAGCTAAGATAAAAAGGAAATAGTTAATTGGGAGAAGAAAAAAACAGCAACTTTGGATTAAGATTCCCTAATAAAGACTCATTCCCCAGATATATAAGAAACTAATTTAAATTTACAACATAACTATCCTCTAACCTGTGAGTTTTTTTAGGTAAGCAATATAAGTTATTCCTAGGCACATAAAAAAATCTCCAAATCAAAATAATTTGAGAAATACAAATTTAAAAATCATGAAACTCCATACCACACCCCTAAAATGGACAAAATCAACCAAAGAAACCTACAAAACTATAAAGATAGGAAAAAAGGACATATGAGGAAATTGGCACATTGAGATACTGTTGGTAAAAATGTGAACTGGCCCAGACATTCTGGAAAAGAGTTTGGAATTATACCCCAAAAGTTACTCAACTCTTCATACCCTTTGAACTAGCAATATTACTACTAGGCTTATATATCAAAGAGATCAAAGAAGAGGAAACAGACATTTTTATACAAAAATATTTATAATGTCTCTCCCTATGTTGACACATAACTGGTAACTGAGGTAGTGCCAATCAGTTGGTGAATGGCTGAAAAGAGTTTGGTGTATGAATGTAAGAGAATACAGTCATGCTATAAAAAATGAAGAAATGGTTTCAGAATCATGAGAATATTTGTATGAACCTACTCAAACTGATATAAACAGAAGCAGGTAAACAATTTTAAATAATATCAATTTTGTAAAAACAAACATTTTTCAAAAACTTAGCTCTGATCAACACAATGAGCAACCATAGTAATAATAATGAAAAATGCTTCCATCTCATGATGAAGAGGTGATGGACTAATAAAAAGAATGAAACATTTTTTTCAATGTGAGAAATGTGAAAATTTGTTTTAAATAAGTAATTTTCTTCTTATAAGAGTTTTGTATTTTTTCCATTGAGGGAGTGAGGTGAGATGGGGAAAAGCTCAATAATAGAAAAATAAAAATAAATGACTTCACTTCAGATTTATTGAGAAAATAGAAGTGATTTTCTACTACTCTAAATCTCAAAAGTCCTTGACAGTATCGAAGAAGTCACCCTCCATACCTCAAAAATGTCGAGTCCTGCAGGATCCCTTCTTATCCTATCTATATCTTTTTTTGATTTTCATTTATTGGGCTATTATACAGAAGTCAAACATATACTTTCAGTGATTTTCCTTAGAAGGCCATGTTAGGGGATATAAATAAGCAAAGGATAATGAGAAAAAGTCTCTTAAGTGACATTATTAGGAAACCCCAACTCCTCAGAGTTATTGCAACAACCTTAAGTGGTAGCCTCCAGGAACCTGGCCTACCAGAGCCAGCTTAAATTGAGAGAGTGGTGTTAGTGAGAATATATCAAAAGCCTCCAAGAAAAATATGAATTGATCTCAGGCCATGGAAGATCTCAAAAAGAATTTGGAAAAGCAAGTAAGAGAAGTAGAGAAAAATTTGGGAAGAGAAACAAGAGTGATGTAAGAAAACATGAAAAACCAGTCAATGACTTCCTAAAGGAGACCCCCCCCCAAAAAAAATACAGAAGAAAATAACACCTTAAAAATAGACTAATTTAAATGGCAAAAGAGTTCCAAAAACCAATGAGGTGAAGACTGCCTTGAAAGGCAGAATTAGCCAAATGGAAAAGGAGATCCAAAAGACCACTGAAGAAAATACTACCAAATTCCAGAGCTCCCAGATCAAGGAGAAAATATTGAAAGCATCCAGAAAGAAACAATTTGAGTGTTGTGGAAACACAGTCAGAATAATACAAGATCTAGCAGCTTCTACATTAAGGGATCGAAAGGCTTGCAATATGATATTCTGTAGGTCAATAGAGCTAGGATTAAAACCAAGAATCACCCACCCAGCAAAACTGAGTATCATGCTCCAATGCAAAAATATAGACTTTCAATAAAATAGAGGACTTTCAAGCTTTGTCAGTGAAAAGACCAGAGCTGAATAGAAAATTTGACTTTCAAACACAAGAACCAAGAGAAACACGAAAAGGTAAACAAGAAAGAGAAATCATAATGGACTTACTAAAGTTGTTTACATTCCTACATGGAAAGATGGTGTGTATAATTCATGAGACCTTAGTATTAGGCTAGCTGAAGGGAATATACATACATACATAGAGACAGAGAGACAGAGAGAGACAAGAGACAGAGAGAGACAGAGAGAGTCAGAGAGAGATAGAGGGCACAGGGTGAGTTGAATATGAAGGGATGGTATCTAAAAAAATACAATCAAATTAAGGGATGAGAGAGGAATATATTAAGAGAGGGAGAAAGGGAGAGATAGAATGGGGTAAATTATCTCATGTAAAAGTGGCAAGAAATAGCAGTTATCTTAGAAGGGAAGAGGGGGCAGGTGAAGGGGAATGAGTGAATCTTGCTCTCATTGGATTTGACCTGAGGAGAGAATACCATACACACTCAAGTGGGTATTTTACCCCAGAGGAAAGAAAATGAGGAAGGAGATAAAAGGGGTGGGGACCATAGAAGAGAGGGCAAATGGGGGAGGAGGTAATCAAAAGCAAACACTTTTGAAAAGGGACAAGGTCAAGGGAGAAAATTGGATAAAGGGGGATAGGATAGGAAGGAGAAAAGTATAGTTAGTCTTTTACAACATGAGTATTGTGGAAGGGTTTTGCATAATGATACACTTGTGGCCTATGTTGAATTGCTTGCCTTCTTAGGAGGGGTGGGTGGGAGGGAAGAGGGGAGAGAATTTGGAACTCAAAGTTTTAAAAGCAGATACTCAAAAAAAGTTCCTTTTGCAGGCAACTGGGAAATAAGATATACAGGCAATGGGACATAGAAATCTATCTTGCCCTACAAGAAAGTAAGGGAAAAGGGTATGGGAAGAAGTGGGGTGACAGAAGGGAGGGCTGACTGGGGAATGGGGCAATTAAAATATATGCCATCTTGGAGTGCGGGACAGGGTAGAAATGGGGAGAAAATTTACAATTCAAAATCTTGTAGAAATCAATGCTGAAAACTAAAAATATATAAATAAAGAAATAATAAAGGAAAAGGGTAAGAAAAGGGAGAAGGGCTGATAGGGAGGGAAAATTGAGGGAGGCAGTGGTAAAAAGTGAAATCTAAGACTAAAGAAAAAAGGAAGCACCCTATGATTTTTTAACTAGAGACATTTACTCTGATTTAAATTTCTAAAATTTTGCTACTCTTTAATCTGGACATTACCTAATTGTATGGCTTAGTCACAAATAATTTACCTTTTAGTTATGTATTTTAGAACTAGAATACTTAGTTCTCTACCCTTTTACTTCCTAATAACTGATTATATATATATATATATATATATATATATATATATATATATATATACACAAAGCATTTTACACATATTTCCTTGATTCTGCCAGCACCTCCATGAAACAAGTAATGAAAATCATATGACCACCTCATATGTTAAGAAATTGAGGGTTTGAAAATCACAAGTTTTTCATCTTAGAGCCTTATACATTCTGAAACATTTCCATATTTCTAGTCATATTTCATATTATTCCACTTTGTGCCATTACTACTGGAGTCAAATTGGTTTACTAGATCATACTTACAGGTGACATTCTATCTTTCAGCTCTTTGTCAATTTACATGTCATATTATGTCTGTAATGTACTCTTTTCTCACCTCTACTGCGTAAAATCCTTATTTTCCTTCAACGCACAATCTGAGTGTCATCTTTAATTCATAGCATCTTGATTAACCCTCCCTGTGTTGGCAACTGTCCTCTTGAAATTATATTTCTTCAGCATAAAGTTTGCATTCGTTTACTTGTATGCATGTTATAATCACCTAGTAGAATGTAACCTCTTTGAAGGCATGGATGCTTTGTTTTTGTTTCCAAATGCCTAAAATGTAGTAGGAGATAAATAAAGGTTTAATGACTTGAATTGACATCACCCCACTGGCAAGTGTAGGCATTGGGGCAAAAATCTAGCCCTCTGTGAAAGTAGGAAGTAATGACTACATTCTCCCACATAAACTACTTGAAATTTACTGAATAGGGTCTATTCAAATAGTATAAAAAAACTTTTCATGAATTAATTTCCATTGGCAAGAAGTTCAGAAGAGCAATTTGTGAGCAGCAAAACATATCATATCAGATGCTTTTCAATTATTGTACATAGTCTTCTAATATGGTTAGTTGGTTATTTGTGTTACAGACTTCAAAATTTTATTTTAGTGAGTATGGGTCAGATTTTTAATTGCTTAACCTTTTGGTAAACTATATTCTCTGATACAATAAATGAATATAATTTTACTTTATTTGGTATCATTAAACTGTAAACAACATCACCCCTGCTTCTTGGCAATATGCCTGAATTAAATAGCCTCCTTAATGTATTTCACCAGAAGGTTACTTTCAAGCAATATGCTGACTGTGTACCAAGTGAAATGAACTTGTTTTTAAATTTGGTTTTTAGGCAATAAATACAGATTTCTAAGTATTTGTTTAGCAACATCATAGAAATGATAAGACTAGATAGCCACACTATTAAGTATAAATTAACACTCTATCCAGTCCTAGGAAGAAACCATAATTTTATTAATGCTCATAGCTCCATTTTATTGAAATCATTCATTAAAAAATTTAAAGTTAGTCTGTATGTGAAAATGATTTCTTTTATTCTTGGGTAGACACATAAAAAATCTATTTAGTTTTGGACAGCTTATTTTTTAGTATTTTTATGAAATGACAAATTAAGGCTTCCATTTTAGCCATAACTAATTATTCTGATAATATTTATATGATAATTTTCAACCATTCATAATTACCAAAACTGAGTAATAATTTATAAAAGTAAGGATGTTATTTAAAGTGTAAAACTAAAATACTAGGGCAATAATATTAGACCATATCTGAGAAATCATAGGCTTATAGGGTCATGTTATTGTCATTCAGTTGTTTCAGTCACTGTTTGTGACTCCACCTGGTGTTTCCTCCGCAAAGATGTTGGAATTGCTTGCTATTTCCTTCTTCAGCGCACTTTGACTTGCTCAGGGTCACACAGCTAGTAAGTGTTTAAGGTCAGATTTTAAGTCATGAAGATGAGTCTCCCTTACTCCAGGTCGTGAGCTCTATTTACCACATCACTTTACTGCCCTGTATGGGGTCATATAGATTTAAAGCTGGATGAAAACTTAATGTCTCTTCATCCAACTTCCTCATTTTATAGATAAGGAAACAAAAGCCAAAAGAGGTGAAGTGACTCACTCAGGATCACAAAAGTAATAAATAAGTTACCAAAAAGGATTTCACCCACATATTTGGAATTCAAATCTAGCACTCTTTGGATTGTACCACAGCAAGTTTTTGGCCCTCAGTCAAACAAGGACAGTACAATCAATTTCTCAAATCACACTAAGCCTATTCTTGTTGTATTTGTCCGTCATTTTTGAAGAGGACCATGGAATCAGGGAAATGATGACATGACTTGCAGTTGACTTTGATTTGAGTGAGAGAGGACTTTGCAAGGTCACCAGCCTCACTTTCCCTTCCAGAACCATCTTGTTCCAGTGACCAGACTTTAGTCAGGATGACTGGAGATGATCCAGGATGCAATGGGGGACCCTGGCCCTTTTAGGCTAAGGCCTTTTCATGTACTCAGAGTGAGGTAAAGCCCATTCAGTAAATAGGCCTCTTCAAAAAGTGAGTGAAGGGATGGTCCATTTAATTAGAAAAAAAGATTTAAAAAATCAAGGTGGGAGGGGAAGACCCTCAGGGTTGCTGTTCCAAAGAGTAACAGTGACCATTGACATTCATTCTAAGGCAGGAGGGCCCAAAATACAGCCATTAAGTGTAGCTTGGGCAAGGACCTATTGTGGTCCAATATATGAGCTTCAGAGAGAACTGGGTTTAAGGTTTTGTGAAGGAAGGAAGGAAAGAAAGAAAAAAAGAAAGAGAAAGAAAGAAAAAGGAGGGATGGAAAGAAGGAAGAGAGAGAAAGAAATCTAGCTAGTAAACCCCAAGTTTAGTGGGAAGCTTCTGGCCACCAAAATTTACCTTCCTTTGGAGAAGAGAAGGAGGAGAGGGAGAGGGAGAGGATAAGCTGAGTTACCCTGATCTGGGAAGACACTGTCTTAGACAATTTCTCAAACACAGCCCAATCATTCTCTCACTGGGACAAATAAAAAGTCCACTCAGCTGAAGTCCACTCTGAGGCACTGCCACCTCAACTACTCTCATAATAAAGTAATCTTCTGCTCATTTATCTCCAGCAAAGTAGGGAGGGACATCTTAGAGATTAGTCTATATTCCAAGAGTATGAATTTGGGCCCAGTTGCAATACCAAAAAGTACTCTAACCAAGCCAGTCACCCAAATAATATGGATGTGTCTAGGATGTTGTAGAGAGATGGACTACTTTCTATGACATTGCAGAAGTGGTTAGAAGAGATTTACTTCAGAGTTGGGTGGAAGAAGTAAAGGAAGTATAAGAAAAATGAATCCCAACTGCATTTTCTACTCTTGGAAAAACAAGCCTGGAATTCCAGATTATCCTTGTTTTAACTTGACTCTCACATAGTTATTAATCTTCTTATACTACTAAACCTAGAACATGACATTTATTGAAATCCCCAAGGGCCAGTTAATAGAATCTGGTTTACCTGGGTTTCATGTCAAATTCTGCTCATTGCCCTACTTTCCCTCATAACTTTTTATTTTGAAACACCTATCCATTTTCCTCCTCCACAGTGTTATGAAAATGAGCTGATACTGTATATTAGGTAGCTTAAAACTGCACTAAGATTTATGAAACACACTGTGTTGTGTGTGTATAAATGCACTCAAGCATACAACATATATACATACATGGAATACACACATATATACACACGTATACATTATGTATGTATATATGTACATTCACTTACATATGTGTTTTCCTTTTAATTTTCAGATTTATACACTAAGAGTTAATGTTTTTTGACTAGAACTGTCTCTGTGCAACATCAGCCTTTGAATTGAAGTCACTCTTTTGTGTCCATAAGCCTTTAACATCAGGATTCCATATGCTATTCTAAATCTACTCTCTTTTTCACCAAAGTCACTCCACACATATCTGTGATTATATATATCTATCCATATATGTACACACACATACCTTTATGTGTTTATAGATACATGCATGTGTGTATACATCTATATATGTGTAGATACACATACATACACATAGTACATGTACGTACATGTAATAAAGTTTGCATTATAACAGCACACATTAACAAGATACACACATAGGTATACTATATATCTGTGCATGTATATATTTCTGTGTATATACACACACATTATATGTTGCTTGGGTTTGACCTTCCTGGGATCATATAATTTAAAACTGGAAGCAACCTGGAAGGATAAATAAGTCCAGCCCACTCATTTTATAAATGAGGGAACTGAGACAATAAAGATTTAAAGACTTGCCCTTTATTACACAGTTAGTAAATTTTTGAGTCAGAAATTAATCTCTGTTCTTCTTAAGTCCTAGGACAGCAAACCATGTACTGTGTCATGCTGTATTTCTATATCATATTATCTAATTTTTCATACTCTGAAACACGTATTTGTGTATAAACAGTAATTATTTTAATGGTGAATTGTTTACTTAAGCTTGTCATGAGTGCTGAAAACTGGTAAATATTCCACAAAAAGGTTTTTCTTTTTGCTTTGAAAATACAATGAAATGAAATCTGTCAGTTATTTTCTTCATCTTCTGGAAGAAACTTCAAGCCAACCCTGCATTCTTCATCCCTACTGCTTTACTCCTACTGCCTTCATTTATAACAATAAAGGTCAGAGTGAATAAGATTAATTTCCTCTAGTATTGTCACTTTCTTGGTTATTGCAGAAAGATTTCATATTAAAGGTATTTACAATTAAATTAATGATGGCTGAGAGCTGGAGATTCCAAGCCTTCTTTTCCCTCTTTTGTAAAAATATTGCAGGTAGGCAATTTTCTTATGAAATTAAATGGGAATTTTGAGGGAGTTTTGCGGAAGCCCCAGATTACTTGCAAAGTCCAACAGATGATGCAGAAAATGTTTATTAATGCAGAAATGCACAAAATATATAAAATATACGCATAGTATTATATAACATTTTTTTTAAATGCAACTTATTTATTTAACATATTTGGTTTTCAGCATTGATTTTCACAACAGTTTGAATTACAAATTTTCTCCCCATTTCTACCCCCCCCCACTCCAAGATGGCTTATATTCTGGTTGCCCTGTTCCCCAGTCAACCCTCCCCTCTATCAACCCCCTCCCCTCTCATCCCCTTTTCCCTTCCTTTCTTGTAGGGCAAGATAAATTTCTACGCCCCATTGCCTGTGTATCTTATTTTTTAGTTGTATACAAAAACTTTTTTTGTTTTTGAACATCTGATTTTAAAACTTTGAGTTCCAAATTCCCTTCCCTCTTCCCTTCCCACCCACCCTCCCTAAGAAGTTGAGCAATTCAACCTAGGCCACACATGTATTATTATGTATAACCCTTCCACAATACTCATGTTGTGAAAGGCTAACTACATTTTGCTCCTTCCCAACCCATCCCGCTTTATTGAATTTTCTCCCTTGACCCTGTCCCCTTTCCAAAGAGTTTGTTTTGATTACCTCCACCCCCATCTGCCCTCCACTCCATCATCCCCCCGCCTTTTATTTTTTTTTTAATCTTCCTCCCTCTTCTTTCCTGTGGGGTAAGATACCCAACTGAGTATGTATGGTATTCCCCCTCAGGCCAAATCTGATGAGAGCAAGGTTCACTCATTCCCCCCTCACCTGCCCTCTCCCCTCCTCCCATAGAACTGCTTCCTCTTGCCACCTTTATGCGAGATAATCCACCCCATTCTATCTCTCCCTATCTCCCTCTCTCAGTATGTTACTCTCTCATCCCTTAATTTCATTTTATTTCTTTTAGCTATCTTCCCTTCATCCTCAACTCACCCTGTGTCTGCTCTCTCTCTTTTACATATATATATATACATATATACAAACACACACATATATATACACATACATACACATACATACATATACACATAGATATATACATACATACACATTCACTTATATATACATAAACATATACATATATATACATATATATATATATATATATACATATATATATACATATATATATATACATGCATATTCCCTTCAACTACCCTAATACTGAGGTCTCATGAATCATACTCATCATCTTTCCATGTAGGAATGTAAACAAAACAGTTCAACTTTAGTAAGTCCCTTGCAATTTCCGTTTCTTGATTACCTTTTCATGCTTCTCTTGATTCTTGTGTTTGAAAGTCAAATTTTCTATTCAGTTCTGGTCTTTTCACTGAGAAAGCTTGAAAGTCCTCTATTTTATTGAAACTCCATATTTTCCCTTGGAACATGATACTCAGTTTTGCTGGGTAGGTGATTCTAGGTTTTAATCCTAGCTCCATTGACCTCCGGAATATCGCATTCCAAGCCCTTCGATCTCTTAATGTAGAAGCTGCCAGATCTTGGGTTATTCTGATTGGGTTTCCACAATACTCAAATTGTTTCTTTCTGGCTGCTTGCAGTATTTTCTCCTTGATCTGGGAGCTCTGGAATTTGGCAACAATATTCCTAGGAGATTCCTTTTTTGGATCTATTTGAGGAGGCGATCGATGGATTCTTTCAATTTCTATTTTGCCCTGTGGCTCTAGAATATCAGGGCAGTTCTCCTTGATAATTTCCTGAAAGATGGTATCTAGGCTCTTTTTTTGATCATGTAGTATTATATAACATTAACATACTTTATCTTTTAATACTATAATAATTCAGACTTCTCTGGTAAGAATGGAGGACCAAAAAAATTTTGTGTGGATTTTCTGGATTGCAGGGGGACAGGGTGCCATGGCCCCTAACCTAGGTGATATGGAAGGAATAACTAACTGTACTACTCCAGCATACTCACTCAAAAAAATAGTAAACAACACAGGATTGGAAGTGGTTTATGTTCTGTCTTTACTTTACTTTCATAGGTTTCTATGAGCCTCCCACCACTGGGTAATAGGGGCAAACATCATAACCTGGTAACTAGCCTTGTAGATCTTAACAACTTGCCTTAATTTCACAACCAATCTGCAGCTAACAGACAGCTTGGCAGTGTCCCTTTCTCTGAAGGTTTTTCAGCTTAGTAAAGCTACTAGCCAAAGTTTTGACTATACTGACAAGCCTTCAAGAAGCCATGGTACCCTGCACACAAAAATGAGGTATTGAAATAGGACTTTAGTGAAGGCCTCGCCATTATGTTATACATAAAGTGTTATTTTTTTTCCACTTTTAACTTTGATAGAACCTAGTAAAAATAATTTCCTACATATACTTAGATATTGGAAAAATAATTATATATAACTAATCTTTTGCAATTGGGGTTATTTCACATGTAAAATTGAAGATGGTTTTATGACTTTTTTAGTGTTAAAAAAATCTAGCTGCACCAATAGCTATTGATCTTAATGACCTTTTAATTAGCTGTGGTACTAAATTGTGTTTGTTCACTCAGTTTTATTAATAAAAAAATAATAAAACATTTCAAAAGAGAGGTATGGTAATAGTCTAAATGGAAATATAATGGGTATTTTAAATGTATTACAATTTGTATATGTATGCATATATTGGCAAAATCATTTAGCATTATATAGAAGAATTAAAAAGAATTTGCTTCCCTATCCCTATTTTTTTTCTTCTTGTCTCAAGTAAACACATTGAAAATAGATTTTAAAAGATCATTACTTCATATTAAATAAATATCTTAACCCAGATGTATCAATCTCTCAGTCAACAAGCCATAAGCAGGCTCCTCAAACTCCACAGTATGCTGAGTATAAGATTAAAATATAGCTTTTACATATTTAACAAATAAAAAATGGTACAATAGAGATAATGTTAATTTTTATTTTCCTAGGTCAATATGTGTTAGGATCTATTTTTATTTGAATTTGAAACCACTTCCTTAGCTCACATTAAATGTAGAAAACAAAACAAAACTCTTGATATCCTTTAATGTTAAGTTTTGAACAATGAAGAGTTTACAATAATTAATTAGCCAAAGTTATTAAATATCTTGTATATACTTATCATTATACTAGGTAATATTGGATAAAGAAGTTTAGTTCCTACCTTAAGGGAGTTGTATGGGCAACAAAACCAACCAAGCACACATAAAATATTAATGAACAATAGAATATAGTAGACACATGTATCTATATCTGTTGTTTCATATAAACACATGAACACACATATAGGCATGTATATATATATACACGCACACACACATTATATATATACACACACACACATATAATAGTAATATCAAATTAAAATGTTATGTTTATGTATGTATTGTCATGTACTTACATTATGGTATATGTATATATAAATGAAGATGATAATTTCAGTATCTGTATTGATTGAGATACATGAATTTTCATTTTAAGTTAATTTGTCATATCTCCTTTTGGAATGTGTAATAATCACTTTTATTTTTATTGTGACTAAAGCTGTGAGAGGAAATATATTTTAAAACTACAGCTAATCCAAAGGCCATTGAGGGCATGTTATATGTGGAATTATGTACACGTGCATACATACACGAATGCATACATGTACACATATGCAATCATCATTCAAGAAACATGAAAGATTCCTGGGAGAAAGATTGACAGGTTGGGAACCATTAGTTTGTTTTCATAAGAATAGAGGAAATGAAACAATTCCAGGAAAGAGGAACTACATAAAAAAAGGCAGGCACAGAGTTGAGATAGTATGGCATATTTGTAAGATTTAATGGGAAGGGAAATTCATAGTACAGACAGTGCAGTGGGAGAACTGGTCAAAAATAACTTAGCTGGAGCTAAGGAGGTAATAGGGATCTCAAAAGGTAGGAAGAGGACTTTTAACTTAATATTAATAAACATAGGGAGACAGATTTTTTAAAAGATAATAAAATGGCTAAGAAATAGATAAGTAGGTCATTGGAATATCATAGATATACCATTTACAGCAGCAAATAAACATGATAATCTTGTATTTGACTAGTGTAAAGACATAAGATTTTGGGATAAGAATTCATTATTTGCTTAAAGTTATTCAGAAAAATGGAAAGGGGTATGGCAGAAAATGGGCATAAACCAATGTCTTACATTACCTACCAAGATAAGGTCAAAATGGATATATGACCTATACACAAAGAGAGATTTTACAAGAAAATTAGAAAAGCATGGAACATATTATTTATCAGACTTATGGATTAGTGGAAAATTTATGAAAGAACAAGCGATAATGAGAAAAATTAGATGTAAATAGATAATTTCAATTACTTAAATTTTTAAAAAGTGCAAAATAAAAATGTAGCCTAGATCAGAAGGAAAGCAGAAAATTGAGAAAACAATAGTTTTATAGACGTTTTATCAGATAAAAATCTCATATCTATTTAAATATATGAAAAACTTTGCCAAATCTATAAGAATATGAGTCATTACCCAATTGATAAATGATCAAAGGATATGAACAGGCAATTTTCTGATAAAGAAATCAAAATAATTCACAGTCATATAAAATGCTTTAAATCATTATTAATGAGAGTATTGGAAATTGAAACAATCTTGAGATATCATTTTATACCTATCAGACTGACTAAAATGATTGAAGGGAAAAGTGATAAATGTTGGAGGGGATATGGAAAAATTGGGTCTCTAATTTATTGTTTGTGGAATGGTGAACTGATGTAACCATTTTTGAGAGCAATCTGGAATTATGCCCAAAGATTTATTAAGCTACCTATACCAGGGGTGGGGAACCTGTGGCCTCAAGGCCACATGTGGCCCTCTGGGTCCTCAAGTGTGGGCCTTTGACTGAATCCAAATTAATAGAACAAATCCCCTTAATAAATGGAATGAAAGGATTAGCAAATTGTGCATAGTAGGTTTGCGGTTTCATGTGTAATCCTCTTTTTTATTGTACTATGCTATGGAAAGTTTGTTTTATTTCATATATTAAAAAGAATTTTTTAAAAGGATAGTGAAATGATGGATATCATGTCAATTGGTGACAATTTCAGTTATATAAAAATAGAATCATGTTTATATTACTTGATGAGCTCTTCTTTTTGATGGTACCTTCAGCACATGTTGAAAGCTCCATAAAACAAATCTGTTTGGTAATATAAGTGAGCAATGGGTTTCCTCTAACTAAAATTTTACTTTATAATTTTTGAATATAAAGCATTATTTTAATAATCAATAGGCACTAATGTGGTAAGTGTTATGTGAATGACTACTGCTCTTCTAGACGTTATATTTTGAGAAGACACTCACCATAATGTGCAACTGTGGGGGTAAAAATTAATGAAAGAATTAAGCCTATATCTTGGATATGCTACTTGCTTGCTTTCTGACAAAGACCTTCCTGGTCTTCAGTTTCTTTACCTGTAAAATTAAGGGGTAAGAATAGATGAGCCTTAATATACTTTCAAACTGAAATGTGATCCGATGTCGTGTGGAACTAACACAATTTAGTTCTTTCCAATTGTGAGTATATTAGACATGAAAGGGTATAAAATTCTCAAAGAGTTATGAACGATGTCTTGTAAACCTCGGGGATGTTCATGCTAAATTAGAACTGCTGATTTCTTATATATCATATTCTATTGAACTTGATTAGGACTAGAAATTGGGAGATATGTTTGTATATATTTGAAGCAAAGTTACAATTTTGTTTGTTTTGTTCTTTAATCTCAGAAATCTGGAAATTTTGGACAAAGCTCATCATTTCCTCATATAATTTCATTCGTGAAAAATATTTGTACCTAGTGTAGAGAAACTACACTACTGACCCACTATCAATGGGATATAGGTTCTGAGTAATTTTTAAGTGATGATGATTTTTTTTTATCTATCCATATTCTCTCACTGTCTTCTAATGACTTATGAAAGTCATTGTAGAGAAAGGTTCTTAATTTTTTTCCCTGCATCATGAATCCTTCTGAATGTCTGGTGACATTTATGGCCCTATTCTTAGAATATTTCTTGAACTCATTAAAACAAATATCAGGTATTACAAAGAAATGCAATTATGTTGAAATAAGAATACCTTTTTTGTCATCACAATGCATGGGATCCCTTAAATTTAGTCTGTGGACATCAATTCAAGAACCTTATTTTAGAATGTCCTGGTCAGAAGTAGGGGATGTATGATCTATGACTACGGAGTACATTGGAGTCAATTAGCTAACATGGGGATTGAAATTATTAAATTGATCTCTTTCAGTAAACTATACCTGGGTTACACAAGTAAAGTTATTTATAAGTGATGATAGGTAGATGATAAATAGATGATAGAGAGATAGATCAATAGATAGTTATCACAATTATGATGGATGTACCTACTTGCTCTAACTCATATGAGTGAATATGCACACAGTGTTTGTTTCTTATGCATTATACCTTTTTAAACTTAAGAGAAATCATTGAGATAAACTTAATGGTTAAGACACAAAGGGGCGGAGCCAAGATAGCAGCTGGAAAGCAGGGAGTTGTCTAGGACTCTTCCCCAGGACCCTCCAAACACCTATAAAAATGGCTCTGAACAAATTCTAGAACTGCAGAACCCATGAAATAGCACAGGGAAGCAGGGCCCCAGTCCAGGCTTGCCTGGATGTTCGCTGGGTAAGGTCTATCATGTATGGGGCTGGGAGCATTGAGTGGCAGAGCCCAGCATGGGCTGCACCTGGACCAACCAGACCAGGAGCCGGGCGGAACAGGCCCTAGCACCCTGAATCAGTGAGCTGTGGCAGTTACCAGACTTCTCAACCCACAAACACCAAAGACAACAGAGAAAGTTAGTGGGAAAAGCTGTGGGGACAGAGTGAAAAGAGTTCACGATTTGGCCACCACCCCGGGGCAGTGGAGGTGGTGCAGCTACAGAACTACAACTGCAGTTGCTTCTGGCCCCAGGCCCACCTGGTGGGAGGAATTAAGTGGCACATCAGAGCAGGACTGCAGAGCCTGCTTAAGATCTGAGTCAGGTCTGGGTTGGCAGTTCTTGGGGGAGGAGGAGCTCTGGGGTGGCAGAGGGTGCTGTGAGAAATAGCTCTGAAAAAAACAGTGCATCCCTCTCAAGCCTGGGACAAAGTACTCTCTACTCTACAAGCAGTCATACCCCACTGAAAAACTCAAGGGTCAGGTATTTGGCTGTGAATGTGTCTAGGCAGTGAAAACGGACTCAGATTCAGACTCAGACTTTGGAATCTTTCTTTGGTGATGAAGAAGACCAAAACATACAGCCAGAAGAAGTCAACAAAGTCAAAGAGTCTACAACAAAAGCCTCAAGAAAAACATGAACTGGTCTCAGGCCATGGAAGAGCTCAAAAAGGATTTGGAAAAGCAAGTTAGAAAAGTAGAGGAAAAATTAGGAAGAGAAATGAGAATGATGTGAGAAAACCATGAAAAACAAGTCGATGACTTGCTAAAGGAGACCCAAAAAATACTGAAGAAAACAACACCTTAAAAATAGACTAACTCAAATGGCAAAAGAGCTGCCAAAAGCCAATGAGGAGACAAATGCCTTGAAAGGCAGAATTAGTCAAATGGAAAAGGAAGTCCAAAAGACCACTGAAGAAAATACTACCTTAAAAATTAAATTGGAGCAAGTGGAAGTGAGTGACTTTATAAGAAAACAAGATATTATTAAACAGAAAAAAGGGATGAAAAAATGGAAGGCAATGTGAAACATCTTATTGGAAAAACCACTGACCTGGAAAATAGATCCAGGAGAGATAATTTAAAAATTATTGGACTACCTGAAAGCCATAATCAAAAAAGAGCCTAGATATCATCTATCAAGAAATTATCAAGAACTTCCCTGATATTCTAGAGCCAGAGGGTAAAATAGAAATTGAAAGTATCCACCAATCACCTCCTGAAAAAGATCCCAAAAAGGAAACTCCTAGGAATATTGCCACCAAATTCCAGAGCTCCCAGATCAAGGAGAAAATACTGCAAGCAGCCAGAAAGAAAAACTTTGAGTACTGTGGAAACATAATCAGAATAATCCAAGATCTAGCAGCTTCTACCTTAAGGGATTGAAGGGCTTGGAATATGATATTTTGGAGGTCAATGGAGCTAGTATTAAAACCAAGAATCACCTACCCAGCAAAACTGAGTATCATCTCCAAGGCAAAATATAGATTTTCAATAAAATAGAGGACTTTCAAGCTTTCTCATTGAAAAAACCAGAGCTGAATAGAAAATTTGACTTTCAAACACAAGAATGAAGAGAAGCATGAAAAAGTAATCAAGAAAGAGAAATCATAAGGTACTTACTAAAGTTGAACTGTTTTGTTTACATTCCTACATGGAAAGATGATGTGTATAATTCATGAGACCTCAGTATTAAGGTAGCTGAAGGGAATATACCTACCTACCTACCTACATATTTATATTTGTATATATGTATGTGTATATATACAGCATATGTATATATATATATATATATGTATATGTGTATATGGATATGTATATATATGCATATGTATGTGTGTATGTGTATATATAGTATATATGTATACATGTATATGTATATATGTATGTGTGTGTATATATACATATATATGTATATGAGAGAGGAATATATTGAGAGAGGGAGAAAGGGAGAGATAGAATGGTGCAAATTATCTTGCACATAAGTGGCAAGAAATAGCAGTTCTGTTGGGAGGGAAGAGGGGGCAGGTGAGGGGGAATGAGTGAATCTTGCTCTCATTGGATTTGACCTGAGGAGGGCATAACATACACACTCAATTGGGTATCTTACCACACAGGAAAGAAGGAAGAAGGAGATAAAAAAGGGGTGACCATAGAAGGGAGGGGAGATAGGGGGAGGAGGTAATCAAAAGCAAACACTTTTGAAAAGAGACAGGGTCAAGGGAGAAAATTGGATAAAGGGGGATAGGATAGGAAGGAGCAAAATATAGTTAATCTTTCACAACATGAGTACTGTGGAAGGGTTTTGCATAATGATACACATGTGGCCTATGTTGAATTGCTTTCCTTCTTATGGAGGGTTGGTGGGGAGGGAAAAGGGGAGAGAATTTGGAATTCAATATTTTAAAAGAAGATGTTCAAAAAAGTTTTTGAATGCAACTAGGAAATAAGATATACAGGCAATGGGACATAAACATGTATCTTGCCATACAAGAAAGGAAGGGAAAAGGGGATGGGAGGGGAGTGGGGTGACAGAAGGAAGGGCTGACTCGGGAATGGGGCAATCAGAATATATGCCATCTTGGAGTGGGAGGGAGGATAGAAATGGGGAGAAAATTTATAATTCAAACTCTTGTGTAAATTAATGATGAAAACTAAAAATATTAAATAAATAATGATTTAAACTCAAAAAAAGACACATGGATTATGTATTTATAATGATGGAGAGGGGTTACTTGGAGATGAAACAATATTTTTGGCCCAGACAATAGTATTAGATACAATAAATGAATGAAAGTAGGTGCCAGAGCAGTTGATAAAATATAGTAGGAAATTAGAGAGGTTAGTTTTACAGAGAGAAATTAATGGATTCTTTCAATTATCTATGTTCATAGCAGGACAGAAGGAAAGGAATCTATTTAGAGGAGGGAGGAGTGCACTAAGCAAGTCACTTTTTTCATAATTTTACCTAGGGCCAGCTTTGATTGAAAAGGGATGAATCTTTTCAGTATTAGCTAAATACTTGTTAAAGTGTGTAATAGTATATAGATGTATATATCTATCTGTCTATCTATTTGTAATAGTTTAATGGGTGACTATTGCACAAGACTAGAAGAGATCTATAGAGATTTAGAGTATGGATAATGTGGTCAAAGCAATGTTGAGAAAACTAATTTTACCATGGCATTTTAATTTTCTGGAAAACTTAGAGATTTGTCTTAAAGAATATTCCTTTCATTCTTTTAATAATTAATAAATGTTTGTGCAAAGTACTGTAATCAAAATTAAATTTGTACAAAATTTTGGCTGCAACTTGATGTCCCTCATAAAGCAGATAAGTGTGAAATAGCCATTGACTTCTCTAAGAAAGACTAGATAAAGTAGTAAGCTGAAATAATTCAGGACTTTGGGAATATATAAAGGAAGCTTGGAAGTTCAGAAATTTTTTTTCAGAATTTTATGACTGACACAATTAGATTTTTCACTATTCCCATTTCCAAACTATCAACTTTTTGTTTCCTTTCTACATGTTGCCCACTTTTGTTTCACCATCTTTAGATGCATATATTTTGAGTGATTTAAGTTGCATTGCATTCTGTAATTTTTATGATGCTCTAAAACCACAGTTCTTAAAGTCATAATGAAGATGTTTTGCAATATTTTGTTATAGTGATTTGTTCTCTGCAAAAAATACAGAGTGAATACATTTCAATGGTTGCCATTGTCAGGCCAATAACCCAGATTCTCATTTATTCCAGTCCTGGAATTTAGGAACTGATGTTTTTGACATTGCTTTCATTCATTTTGTGACTTTTTTAATACAAGTGCTGGTTACTAAAGCTCTCTAATGGATTTTTTCTCATATATATATATGGAATATGAGTGGGGGTCATGCATGTGTGCCAGCTTTCAAAAGCAACAGCACATTGCCAATTATTATTATTATTCTAGTGTAGAATTGTGTAAATTGTGTGTGTCAGGAAAAGAACTGAGTCTGTAGTACAAGGTACATACATGCACATACACACAAATCATAAATCAAAGAAAATTTCCCACATAATGGCAAAAGGCATATAGGCATATGAGAAATAGAAACCTTTCTTTTAAAAATAAAACCAAATTACCAAAAATTACTAGGGTATTCCTTATACTTCACTTTTTCAGTGGTGAGAAATAGTCAAAGCAAAGTCTCTCCTGAATGACTGACATTCTCTATTAAAAATTCCTCTGTGAACCAGAGTACCTGTCTTGATGTTAATAATTAAGTCTGTTGTATTGGAGCAGAACTTATTACTTTGGTGCCCTCCCCTTCCTCCCCACATGATATACCCAAATTAATCAATTAAATCTTTATTGATCTAACTGCTACTATTCAGTAAGCACCTACTTTGTACCAGGAATCATTGTTTCTGAGGGATTTCCATTTGTTTGGGAGGGAGAAAATACATGCAGAGTATACATATGTATTTACAAATGTTTGCAAATATATTCTGAAACTCACAACTCCTTAGTGTTCTTTGCCTCTGAGTCCCTCTCTTCCTCTGATTGGAAAGAGGGAAGGATGGACAGTGGAGAGCTTATTCCAGATCTTCCATTTAAAGAGGGTACCCTTTGTAGCCATATCTTCATTTGACATCAGCTAAACTTCTGGATTTTCATTATACTTTCTGAATCTCATCATCTTGCAAGATCACCTCACCTCATCTTCTCAATTTCCCTTCCTCCCATGTCTCCTCCCTCACTTTGTTCACTGGGTGGACAATGATGAGCTCCTCACAGATTCTTTGTTTAATGAAGGCACTTGCTGGAAATCTTCCTGTCCTTTCAAATTCCTTTTATGTATTGTCTTCCCCCAACAAATAATGAGCTCCTTGAGGAAAGAAACTGTCTTTTTCTGTATTTCCATCATTTAGCATAGCAAAGTGCATAGTAGTTACTAAATAAATGTTTATTCACTGACACACATGTATATATGTGTGTGCATACATACATGAACTAATGTATACCATGGGAGGAGATAGATCAACTGAGTAAAGGGGTGACTCAGTCAAGACCAATGCCAATGCCCAAAGCAAACTTGGTGGAGACTGCTCAAAGAGAAAAAAGTACTTCAACATCCAAATGTCAAATGGTACCATTCAGCCCGACTTAATTCTCTACAAATGTACTTTACTGACAAGTTGGGTCCAATATCCCCAAGTGGTGTGTGTGTGTGTGTGTGTGTGTGTGTGTGTGTGTGTGTGTGTGTCCTGTGAGTCTGTCTGTCTGCAAAGGAAGAGTGTGTATGTACCTAAAAAAGTTCAACAAGGGAGCACTGTAACAAGTTGGAGAAGGGAAGGTTTCCTGTGGAAGAGCTTACTTTAGCTGAATCTTACTAAAAGGCAGAATGAGGAGGGAAAGGAGAATATTACCAGCAAGAACATCCAAATTATAACAAATTTGTGTCTCTTATTCCCACCTCCTCATTCTGTATAAACATAGAAAGACAGATGATAAAACTGATTAAGAAAAAGTTATTCATAATTATCTCCATCTTCAGCCTTACTCTTAATAAGGCAGGAATCATTGAAAATAAACTTTGTATGAATCATTTTAAACAGTAGGACTGATTTCCATGTATGGAAACTAATGCCCACACACATTACTTTTTTCCCAAAATATATCTCATATAGGTCTTACAGCCTATAAATACAAGGAGTATGTTCATATGGAATGAATACATAAAGTTAATCACTGTACATCCTACATATAAGTTACTTGAATTTAGAAAAATGCTAAAGTACTGAATGATATTTTTGCCATTCGATCTCATTTTAGATAAATTCATGGCAGATATCCAAAATTCCTGAAATAATTGTCTCCCATAATTTTATTATGAGTTTGTCTAGGTAGACTACTGCTTATTTATGGCTAGTTATTACCAATTTTGCTCACAGTTTTAGGTTTAGTCTTATCATAATGTTTTCTATAAATTTCTTTCAGATAGATTCTTTGAAGTATGCTAAAATTTTCTATGTAAGGGTTATTGGGTAAATTTCCCACTTTAAAGCATACACACATTATTTTCTGTCACTTCCTTGATTTAAGAACATCATAAGTCACCAGTAGTTAAATATATAAAGAACCAAGTAACTCAGTGTCTCAATAAGGCATAATTAATTTTTGCTAAACTAGAAATAAAAGTAGGTCATATGTAATACTTCTTCAGATATACTTCCCCAATTTCTGCTCACACAGGAGTCTCTCATCGAGTATGCCTGAGTGTCTGGGGTACTGAAGTTATCATTAATTACACCCCTTCCATCTTTTTGCTCCAATGTTAGTCAACATGTTGATATTAATTAGCCTTATCAAAGTGATTTTACTAAGAAGGTACAGAAAGAAAAAATATTTAAGCATAATCATGGTACCATTGGTACCATTAATTAGCCTCCATTTGTTCTGCTTCTTAATATTAATTGACCAGTTGATATCAATTAGATTTTACAAAAAGAGATTTTACTGACAATGTATAAAAAGCAAATTACTTACAAAATAGTTGCCCACCCCAAACCAAGTGTGGGGGCTACTATATATTCTGCTATTTGTATACATACACAAGGATTTTGCCAAGCATAGGATCAAATTTAAGCCATGTTAGCAAAGCACAAATAGAAAGAACAAGTGGGGTTGAGGGATACTTCTTGACAGTTGGCCTTAGGCAACAATTTCTTGTTTTGTAAAGTTCTCATCATGCTTGTTTTGGGTATGACATTAGCTCAATTCCTTTTTTTTTTGTCAACTGGCTTGACCTCTTCAGTGATTTGGTTTCTTATCTGACAGGTAAGTACGTTGTTAAGGTGGGTCAATCAGGGTGTTTGGCTGCTGTAATGACTCTTTGCACTTGGCTGCTGATGCTTTGGAAGGAAGAGAAAAAGAAAGAAAAAAGAAAGGGAAAAAGGAAGGAAGAAGAAAGGGAAAGAGGAAGGGAGGAAGAAGGAAAGGAAGAAGAAATGAAGAGAGGAAAAGGAAGGAAAAGATGAAGAAAGGAAGAAAGGGAGAGAGGGAGGAAAAAAGAAAGGGAGGAAAAAAACTGGTAGTACATACCTCAGACTGGAAGCTATATGTAAATTATATGTGTGGCCAACTATAAAATGGAAACAGACATAGGAGGAAGATCTACCATTTCCCTACTTCTTATGACAACGTGGGGAGGGAGGGAGGTATGAAAGAAGAGAGCAATTAGTTTCCAGAATGAATGTATAAAGATCTATATACAAGCTATCTAAGAGAATCTAAACTTTACTGTTTTCCCCCAGATTTGGTTCCTAGGTTTATGATTATTAATGTAATGTGTTGTTATTGTTGCTGAGTTCTTTTCAGTTGAGTCAGATTCTTCATTATCTCATTTGGAGTTTTCTTGGCAAAGATGCTGTAGTGGTTTGTCATTTCTTTCTCCAGCTCATTTTTATAGATAAGGAACTGAGGCAAATAGTATTAATTGACT
Organism: Trichosurus vulpecula; assembly: GCF_011100635.1. Taxonomy (NCBI): domain Eukaryota; kingdom Metazoa; phylum Chordata; class Mammalia; order Diprotodontia; family Phalangeridae; genus Trichosurus; species Trichosurus vulpecula. The sequence continues at coordinate 256,165,332 of NC_050574.1, read as the reverse complement.
TGTCCAGGGTCACACAGCTAGCATCTAAGGTCAGATTTGAACTCACAAAGATCAGTCTTTCCAATTCCCAGCCAAGCATTCTACCCACCAAACCACTTAGGTATATGATGCATTAATTTGTGACAGAATTTTAAAATTGGAGAGGACTTTAGTACTAATTTAATTGAACCCATAACCAAGAAACAGCCCCCATTTTACTCTTGTTCCAAATAATTTTGCAAATTATGATAAATCCAAAATGTTTTTAATACTGGGTATCAAAGCTATGTAAAAATCTGACGAATCAAATTGTGTGCTATGTTTAAACATGTCAATAAATTGCAGGGCACCACCAAGCAGCCTCAGTTAGAAACCTGAGTAGGACCTCAAGACAAAGAATAAGAAAGATGAGTTCAACTCTTAACAAGACAAAAGCATCCTAGCATGTACATGAAATGAAAAATGAAACTGAAGAAAACATAAATGTTCAGATAAACACTGAATTCTTAGGGAGGCTATTATTTCACATCACACAGGTTGGTGGCTTCTGACTTCTCATCCTTACTCCACTAAACATTTCACAGTAGGGCAGAGGCATATATCTTTGAAACTCATGTACACAACTAAAAACCCACTGCTTTGTGTTTCCCCCATGTTGCTATCAGTTTCCAGAGCTGATATTTAACTGTGTCAAGGGTCAGTCTGAGCAGACAAAAGAACTTGGATCTGTTTTGTGAGGAAGGGTGAGAATGAAAAAGAGCTACTGATGGAAATGAACCAAGTGTGGAAAGCTGATAAGGCAAAGCTAGGAAACAGAAGAAAAAATATGTATAAGGAACAAAAGAACTAAACGAGCTCTTTAATATATTCAGAGTAAAAAAGAAGAAGGATTGACAGGGATTTACTCCTGCTATTCAGGGATAAAAGTGAGGAGGGTAAAACACACTAAAACTGATACATTTGGGAACTTAAATTAATAATTCTTCTCAGAATTCAATTGAGAAATATAAGTAGATGCATGTTAACTCTTCTTTTCGGTTTTAAGATTAAATGCCTTTGTTAAGCTTCTTGAAGATAGTTAAATGTCTCACTATAACTTTTAAGGTTAATTAAATTGTTGATAACCATTGTGTTAACAGGGATAGATATACATCTTTAATATTTTTTTTTAGCAAACACTGGAAATGAGATTTTTTTTCCCTCCTCAGAATGTTTTTAATTTTTGTAACTATTTTATTTTCCCCAGTTACATGTAAAAACAATCTTTAACATTTCTTTTGAAAACTTTGAGTTCCATATTATCTCCCTTCATCTCTCTCCATTCCCCACCCCCATTGAGAAGGCAAGCAATTTGATATAGGTATACATGTATAGTCATGCAAAACATATCTATAATAGTAATGTTGTAAAAGAAAACATAGACAAAAACACTCAAGAAAAATCAAGGAATTTTTTTCCTTCAGTCTGTATTCAGACACCATCAGTTCTTTCTCTGGCGATGGATAGTATCTTTCATCATAAGTCCTTCAGTGTTGTCATGGATCATAATATTGAGAGAATAACTAAGCCATTCACAGCTGATCATCTTACAATATTGCTGTTACTTTGTACCCAGTATATTTCACTTTCATAAGCCCATGCAAGTCTTTCTGAGAGCATCCTACTCATCATTTCTTATAGTATAACAGTATTCCATCATAATCACATGCCACATTTTGTTCAGCTATTCCCCAATTTCTGATTCTTTGCCCCAAGAAAAGAGATGCTGCAAACATTTCAATACATATAGATCCTTTTCCTTTTAGGTTTTTCATCTCTTTTGGGATGCAGATCTAGTAGTGGTACTGCTGGTTCAAAGGGTATACATGGTTTTATAGCCCTTTGGGCATAGTTCCAAATTGCTCTACAAAATGTTTGAGTCAGTTCACAACTCCATGAATACTGAATTAATATCTCATCTTTCCCACATCCTGTCCAACATTTGTCATTTACCTTTTCTATCATATCAGTGAATATAACAGGTAAGAGGTAGCACCTCAGAATTGTTTTAATTTTTATTTCTTCAGTCAATAGTGAGTTAGAATAGCTTTGCATATGGCTATTGATAACTTTGATTACTTCATTAGAAAACTGATCCTATCCTTCAATACTTTTTTTCAATTGGGGAATGGCTCTTATTTTTTTTTCTTTATTTATTTTTAGTTTACCACACACGGTTCTACATAGTTTTGAGTTCCAGTTTTTCTCCCCTCCCTCCCCCCTCCCTCCCCAAGACGGCATGAAGTCTCATATAACTGTCATGTATAACTTCGCATTGAATTAATTTATGCTCTAGTCAAGTCGTGGAGAAGAATTTTGATCAATTGAATGAATCATGAGAAAGAAGAAACAGACCCAAAAAAAAAAAAACAAAAAACCCCAAAAACAAAAACAAAAGAGAAGCAGAAAAAGCGAGCATGTAGTGTGCCTCAGTCTGTATTCAAACTTCGCAGTTCTTTCTCTGAATGAAGATAGCATTCTCCATCGTGAGTCCCCTGGAGTTGTCCTTGCCCCTTTAGGTTGCTGAGAGAAGCGCAGTATGTCAGGATTGGTCCTCACGGAATCCACATATCTGTGGCTGTGCACAACGTTCTCCTGGCTCTGCTCCGCTCACTCAGCATTATGTCGTGTAGGTTTTTCCAGGTTGTTATGAAGTCTGCATCATCCCCATTTCTTATGGCACAATAGTATTCCATCACCTTCATATACCACAGCTTGTTCAGCCATTCCCCAATTGATGGCATCCCTTTGCTTTCCAATTCTTGGCTACCACAAAGAGAGCTGCTATAAATATTCTTGTACATATGGGTCCTTTTCCTGCTTGTGTGATTTCTTTGGGATACAACCCTAGAAGTGGTATTACTGGGTCAAAGGTATGAACATTTCTATAGCCCTTTGGGCATAGTTCCACACCGCCCTCCAAAATGGCTGGATCAGCTCACAACTCCACCAGCAATGCAACAATGTTCCAATTTCCCCACATCCTTTCCAGCATTTATCATTCTCCTGATTTGTTATTTTAGCCAATCTGACAGGAGAGATGTGGTATCTAAGAGTTGTTTTGATTTGCATTTCTCTAATCAGCAGCGATCCAGAGCATTTTTCCATATGCCTGTAGATAGCTTTAATTTCTTCCTCTGAAAACTGCCTGTTCATATCCTTTGACCATTTCTCAATTGGGGAATGGCTTGTATTCCTATATATTTGGCTTAGCTCCCTGTATATTTTAGAGATGAGGCCTTTATCAGAGATACTAGTTGCAAAGATTTTCTCCCAATTTTCTGCTTCCCTCCTAATTCTTGTTGCATTGGCTTTTTTTGTACAAAAACATTTCAATTTGACATAATCAAAATTATCCATTTTGCATTTTGTAATGCTCTCTATCTCTTGTTGGGTCATGAATTCTTTACTTTTCCACAAATCTGATAAGTAAACTATTCCTTGCTTTCCCAAATTACTTAGAGTATCAACTTTAACTCCTAAATCATGAACCCATTTTGACTTTATTTTGGTATATGGTGTAAGATATTGGTCTATGCCCAGTTTTTGCCCTACCATTTTCCAATTTTCCCAACAGTTTTTGTGAAATAGTGAATTATTAGCCCAGAAACTGGCTTCTTTGGGTTTATCAAAGAGTAGATTGCTAAACTTGTTGATTTCACCTACTTGTGTACCTATCCTATTCCACTGATCCACACCCCTGTTTCTTAACCAGTACCAGGCAGTTTTGATGACTGCTGCTGTGTAGTACAGTTTAATATCTGGTGTGGCTAAACCACCATCTCTAGCATGTCTTTTCATTAATATCCTAGATACTCTAGACCTCTTGTTTTTCCAAATGAATTTTGTTATTATTTTGTCCAGCTCAGTAAAAAAATTTTTTGGTAGTTCAATTGGTATGGCACTGAATAGATAGATTAATTTAGGTAGAATTGTCATTTTTATTATATTAGCTCGGCCTAACCATGAGCAACTGATATTTCTCCATTTATTTAGATCTGATTTTATTCGCGTGAAAAGTGTTTCATAGTTATGTTCATATAGGCCCTGGGTTTGTCTTGGCAAATAGACTCCCAAATATTTTATAGTGCCTTCAGTAACTTTGAATGGAATTTCTCTTTCTGTCTCTTGCTGTTGAGCTTTGTCAGTAATGTATAGGAATGCTGAGGATTTATGTGGGTTTATTTTATATCCTGCAACTTTGCTAAAGTTGTTTATTATTTCAAGTAGTTTTTTACTTGATTCTCTAGGATTCTCTAGATAAATCATCATATCATCTGCAAAAAGTGATAATTTAGTTTCTTCTTTTCCTATTCTAATTCCTTCAATTTCTTTTTCTTCTCTTATTGCTACACCTAATGTTTCTAGAACCAAATTGAATAATAGGGGTGATAATGGACATCCTTGTTTCACCCCTGATCTTATTGGGAATGCATCTAGTTTATCCCCATTACAAATAATGCTTGTTGATGGTTTTAGGTAGATGCTATTTATAATTTTGAGGAAGGTTCCCCTTATTCCTATGCTTTCTAGTGTTTTTAATAGGAATGGGTGTTGTACTTTGTCAAAGGCTTTTTCTGCGTCTATTGAGATGATCATATGGTTTCTGCTAGTTTTGTTGTTGATATGGTCAATTATGCTAATAGTTTTCCTAATATTGAACCAGCCTTGCATGCCTGGAATAAATCCTACCTGGTCATGGTGTATTATTCTCGTAATGAGTTACTGCAATCTTTTTGCTAATATTTTATTTAAAATTTTTGCATCAATATTCATTAGGGAAATTGGTCTATAATTTTCTTTCTCTGTTTTAACTCTACCTGGTTTGGGTATTAGTACCATATTTGTGTCATAAAAAGAATTTGGTAGGATTCCTTCTTCACCTATTTTCCCAAATAGTCTACAAAGTATTGGAATTAGTTGTTCTTTAAATGTTTGATAGAATTCACATGTAAAACCATCTGGCCCTGGGGATTTTTTCCTAGGGAGTTCGTTGATGGCCTGCTCAATTTCTTTTTCTGATATGGGGTCATTAAGAAATTTCACTTCCTTCTCTGTTAGTCTGGGCAGTTTATGTTTTTGTAGATATTCATCCATATCTCTAAGGTTGTCAAATTTATGGGCATACAGTTGGGCAAAATAATTCCTAATTATTGTTTTGATTTCCTCTTCATTAGAGGTGACCTCACCCTTTTCATTTTTGATACTGGTAATTTGATTTTCTTCTTTCTTTTTTTTAATCAAATTGGCCAAAGGTTTGTCAATTTTATTGGTTTTTTCATAAAACCAGCTCTTTGTTTTATTTATTAATTCAATAGTTTTCTTGGTTTCAATTTTATTAATCTCTCCTTTGATTTTCAGTATTTCTAATTTGGTATTTAATTGGGGGTTTTCAATTTGCTCTTTTTCTAGCTTTTTCAGCTGTATGCCCAGATCATTGATCTCCTCTTTCCCTATTTTATTCATGTAGGCATTTAGAGATATAAAACTTCCCCTAAGAACTGCTTTTGCTGCATCCCATAAGTTTTGGTATGTTGTTTCATTATTGTCATTCTCTTGAATGAAATTATTAATTGTTTCTCTGATTTGATCTTTGGCCCACTCACTCTTTAGAATTAAATTATTTAGTTTCCAATTAGTTTTTAGCTTATTTTTCCATGGTACTTTATTAAAAATGATTCTTATTGCATCATGATCTGAAAAGGATGCATTGACTACTTCTGCTTTTCTGCACTGGATTGTGAGGTTTTTATGCCCTAGTACATGGTCAATTTTTGAGTATGTGCCATGTACTTTTGAGAAGAAAGTATATTCCTTTTTATCCCCGTTCAGTTTTCTCCAGAGGTCTATCATATGTGCCTTTTCTAAAATTCTGTTTACCTCCTTAACTTTTTTCTTATTTATTTTGAGGTTAGATTTATCAAGTTTAGAAAGGGGGAGGTTGAGGTCTCCCAATATTATAGTTTTGCTATCTATTTCTTCCTGTAACTCCCTTAACCTCTCCTCTAAGAATTTGTATGCCTTACCACTTGGTGCATATATGTTAAGCAATGATATTGCTTCATTGTTTATGGTGCCTTTTAGCAGGATATAATGTCCTTCCTTATCTCTTTTAATTAGATCTATCTTTACTTTTGCTTTGTCTGAGATTAGGATTGCTACACCTGCTTTTTTTTCTTTAGCTGAGGCACAATATATTTTACTCCAGCCTTTTACCTTAACCCTATGTGTATCCTCTTGTTTCAGATGCATTTCTTGTAAACAGCATATTGCAGGATTATGGTTTTTAATCCATTCTGCTATCTGCTTCTGTTTTGTGAGAATGTTCATCCCCTGCACGTTCAGGGTTATGATTTCTATCTGTGTCTTTTTCTCCATCCTAATTCCCCCTGTTTATGCTTTTATTTCTACCTTTCCCCTTCTCCTCCCCAACAAAGTTTTGCTTTTGACCGCCGCTTTCCTCAGTTAACCCTCCCTCTTTATTCCCCTCCCTTATCTTACCGTTACCCACTTGCTACTTCTCCTCTTCCTTCTGCCCTCCCCCCTCCCTTTTCCCCCCTTTCCCTCCCACTTCCCGTAGAACAAGTTAGATTTCTAAATTTATCAGAGTATGTTATTCCCTTCTTGAACTAGATCAGATGACAGTAAAGCTCAAATACTGCTCTTCTCCCTCCCTTCTTTCCCTCTACTATAATATGTTTTTTTGCCACTTTCTTTGGTGTAATTTACCCTTTTCTACAACCTCCTTACCACTTCCCTCATAGCCCTCCCTTTATATCTCTTATTTATATTTTATATCTTTACATCCGTTAATTTATACAGGCATTCACAACCTATGTATATCCCTTTCATTTGTCACAATAGTTGTACCATTCACAAGAATGACTTATATATGTATATGTATATGTATATGTATATATATATATATATATATATATATATATATATATATATATATATACATAAAAAACATACATAAGATGATATAATCCCACATAAAGATGTAAACAACCTAAGCTTATTGGTTAATGAAGTTTGTGGGGTTTTTCCCCCTGGTTACCTTTTTATGTCTCTCTTGAGGTTTGTATTTGGAGATCAAATTTTCCGTTGAGTTCTGGCCTTTTCATCAGGAAGGTCTGGAATTCCCTTATTTCATTGAATGTCCATCACCTTGCCTGGAAAATTATGCTTAGTTTTGCTGGGTAGTTGATCCTTGGTTGTAGTCCCAGCTCCTTTGCCCTTGGGAATATCATATTCCAATTTCTCCTGTCTTTTAATGTGGAAGCTGAGAGATCCTGCGTGATCCTGACTGTAGTTCCACGATATTTGAATTGCTTCTTTTTGGCTGCTTGCAGTATTTTCTCCTTGAGTTTATAGCTCTGAAATTTGGCTATAATATTTCTTGGTGTTTTCAGTTTGGGATCTCTTTCAGGGGGTGATCGGTGAATTCTTTCAATGACTATTTTGCCCTCTGGTTCTAGGACCTCTGGGAAGTTGTCTTTGATAATTTCTTCGAAGATACTGTCAAGGCTCCTTTTTTCATCATGGATTTCCGGTAGACCAATAACTCTCAAATTGTCTCTCCTGGATCTATTTTCCAGGTCAGTTGTTTTGCCAATCAGATATTTCACATTTTTTTCTATTTTTTCATTCTTTACGTTTTGTTTTATTACTTCTTGATGCCTCATAGATTCATTAGCTTCCACTTGCTCAAGTCTAATTTTAAATGAGTTAGTGTTTACATTTTGCTTTTTAGCCTCCATTTTCAATTGGTTGATTTCACCTCTCAGGGTGTCCTTTTCTCTCTCTAGATTCTGAATCTCCATAGCCATTTCGCCAATCTTATTCTTTAGGGACTTGATTTCGTCAGTGGATTTTTTCTCCCTTTTTTCCATTTTTTCCATATTTTCTTTTAGCTCCCTAATTTGGTTTTTAAAATCCTCTTTTAGCTCTTCCAGCAGTGCTTTTTGGGCTGGAGACCAGATCATATTAGCTTTTGAGGTATCTGATGTATCTACCGTGTCATTACTATCTTCTTCTATGTCGATATTTTGATCCTGCCTGTCTCCATAAAAAGAATCTATTGTCCTCGGTTTTTTGTGTTCTTCTTCATGTTGGTTTGCCTTTTGCTGGCTTTACAACGAATTTCTATCTGTGAGTCTCGGGGCTTTCTGTCCCAGCTTTCTTATTCTGGGGGTTGTGAGTCTAGAATTATAACCTTCAGTTTCCTGAGGTGTGGGGGAGGGGTCTGGCTCCCTGGCATCTCACTCCCTATGGGTGCTCTCCAGCACTTGCTTTTCAGCAATGGTCTCAGCTGTTTGTTGTTTGAGCTGATGACTGGCGCTTCCCCTGGGGGAGCAAGGTTACGTCTGGGCTCCTGGCTTGGCCCCCTGCTGACTCTTCCCCTCTGGGACTAATGAGCTTCTAGTATTTGTCCTGTGAAGCCCCGCTACTCTCTCCTCTGTTTCAGTTCTCTTTTTTTTTTTTTTCCCGAGGAATTCTCTGGGTGAGGTGGGGAGGGGTTAGAGCCGTTTACCTAGCCATTGAGTCTTCCGGAAGTTCAAGAGGCCGAGTTCCTGGGTTTTGCAAGCGTCAGGACTGGGTGTTTTCGCGGCTGGTGGCGTTGCGCTGCCTCTCGTCGCTCCCAGAGACTGCCGTCCTGTGTTGGGAGGCCTGGGGATCTCTGCCGGTTTCGGGTGCCCAGCTTTCTCCCAGCCCGTCTCCCACGTGGATTTCCCCGCCGGCCGCTTCCGCCTTGGTCTGGAGCAGCTCCGCACCGAGCCCTCTCCGAGCCTGCAGGTTCGTTCCTCCGGCCTTTCAGACTCTCCCGGCTCGGAAATTTGCCCCATGCAGACTGCTCGCGGTTTCTGACTCTCTCATATCTGCTCAAATTCACTTTTTTATGGGAATCTGACAGACCTTGTGAGAGAGCTCCGGTAAGACTCTGCCTTCACGCGGCCATCTTGGCTCCGCCCCCCCATGGCTCTTATTTTTAAAAATTTGATTCAATTCTCTATATGTTTGAAAAATGAGGCCTTTTTCAAGGAAACATGGGTCAATTATTTTTCACGATCACTATTGCTAACTATTCCCCTCCATTCTATCTTCCCTCCCCAGGTAACTTTGTTCTCTCTCTCCTTTCACTCTGTCCCTCCTCAAAAGTGTTTTGTTTCTGACTACCCCCTCCTCCAATATGCCTTCCCTTCTATAACCACCCTTCTGCTCTTATGCCCTTCCCCTCCTAGTTTCCTGTGGATTACATTCCTTTCTCTCACTACTTAATTTTATTTTTTAGCTGTCATCTCTTCATATTCAACTTACCCATGTACACTCTGTCTATATATACTCCTTCTAATTACCTTAATTATGAAAAAAGGTCTTATGAGTTGCAAATGTCATCTACCCATGTAGGAATGTAAATGATTTAAAATTATTAAGTCCTTTATGATTTCCATTCCCTGTTTACCTTTTTATGTTTCTCTTGAGTCTTGTATCTAAAAGTCAAATTTTCTTTTTAGCTCTGGTCTTTTCATCAAGAATGCTTGGAAGTCCTCCATCTCATTGAATACCCATTTTTCCCCCTGAAGGATTATACTCAGTTTTTTCTGAGTAAGTGATTCTTGGTTATAATCCTAGCTCCTTTGCCCTCTGCAATATTATATTCCAATCGCTGAAATTCTTTAATGTAGAAGCTACAAAATCTTGTTATTCTAACTGTGGCTCCATGATATTTGAATTGTTTCTTTCTGGCTGGTCACAATATTTTCCTCTTGATCTGGGAGTATTCCTGGGAGTGTTTATTTTGGGATCTCTTTCAGGAGGTGATTGGTCAATTCTTTCAATTTTATTTTACGCACTGGTTCTAGAATACCAGGGCAGTTTTCCTAGGTAATTTCTTGAGGTAGTCCAAAAATTTTTAAATTATCTCTCCTGAATCTATTTTCCAGGTCGGTTGTTTTTCCAATGAGATATTTCACATTATCTTCTATTATTTCATTCTTTGGTTTTTGTTTTATTGTTTTCTTAATTTCTCACAATGTTATTAGCTTCCATTTGCTTCATTCTAATTTTTAAGGAATTATTTTCTTCAGTGAGCCTTTGAACCTCTTTTTCCATTTGGCCAATTCTGCTTTTTAAGACATTCTTCTCCTTATTGGCTTTTTGCACCTCTTTTGCCACTTAGGTTAGTCTATTTTTTAAGATGTTATTTTCTTCAGTATTTTGGGGGCCTCCTTTAGCTACCTGCTTACTTATTTTTCATGATTTTCTTGTATCACTCTCATTTCTCTCCCCAAGTTTTCCTCTACCTTTCTTACTTGATTTTCAAAATCTTTTATAAGCTTTTCCATGGCCTGAGGCCAATTAGTATTTTTCCTGGAGGCTTTGTATCTAGGAGCTTTGACTTTGTTTTCTTCTGAATGTGTACTTTGATCTTCCTTGTCACCATAATATATTCCTATAGTCAGAGGTTTTATTTTATTTTTTCCCATTGTTCGCTCTTTTCCCTAGCCTAATACTTGACTTTTAACACTTTGTTAAAGTAGGGTTCTGCTTCCAGGGTGGAAGGCTCACTGTCCCAAGCTTCAGGGGCTTTGTGCAGCTGCTTTCAGAGATACTCCTAGGGAATTGTAAGTTTTCCCTTCTTCCAAAGTGATCTTATTAGAGGAGTTTACTACTCTCTAGGCCTGTGTTCTGATCTGTGAGTGAACACAAGCACTATTTTTCTGTTGTTGTTGCACTAGAGCTATGTGGAGGGTCCCCCCTCCACTGTGGACACAAGCTTTGATATGCTAGTGCTCTGCCTTGTCCTGGACCTCAAAGCTGCATCCAAGTATGGGCAAAGCAACAGAGTCCTACCTCAGTGCTACCAAAAAGACCCATGTAATCTCCTTCTGATCAGTTTTTCAACCCCCTTATTTGTTGGCTGAGAGTACTGGAAGTAGCCACAACTGCTCTTAATTCAGTGGCTCCCAAGACCTGTACCTGGTTTGCTGGGACTAGGACTGTGCTCGTATGGCCTGTGCTTGATTGTGCTGCATTCTTCCCTAGGTCCAACAGCTTTTTCCTGCTGACCTTCTAAGTTGTGCTTGACACCTGTGGATTGAGAGGACTGGGAACCACCACTGCTGCCAGTGATTCAGTCACCAGAGGCCTGCTCCAGGTTTGCTGGGGCTCAGTCTGCACTGGTGAAGCCTGTGCTGGAATGCAGATCTTCCAGGTTGTTTTAAGCTGGAAATTTGTTTCACTCTGTCTTTTCTGTGCATTCTGCTAATCTAGAAATTTTTTAGAGTCATTTTTAAAGGCATTTGGAGGGCTTTAGGGGAGAGGTCAAGCAAGGCCCTGCTTTTATTCCACCATCTTGGCTTCTCTGAACATGAGATCTAAAAATAAAAAAAACGTACCTGGAGACAGTTTGAAAATGCATCATTAAATTAAGGCAATAATCAAAGTTTCAAAATAGTGGCAAAAGGTTTTCCCTATTTACAATGCATAATACCATCAGTATATTTTTTGCATAAGTCTTATAATAATTAGTCCGTATAATATTTAGTATTAGGAATTCCATATTCCTTTTTTTAATCTACTGGTAGTACTATTGAGAACCAGGTATCTACCATCTATTCTCACAAAATTACTGCAAAATTTTTTTTAAGTTTATTTACTTTTAATTTTTTACATCGGCAATTTGGTTTTCTTCTTTCTCTTTTTGTGAGATTAATCAAAATTTTTTTCTGTTTTATTGTTTTTTTCCATGAAACCAGCAATTAGTTCAATATTTGTCTTAATGTAAATTTTATTAATATCTCCTTTGTTTTCAGAATTTCTAATTTAGTATTTTTAATTTCTTTTTCAAACTTCTTTAGTTGCTGTAATGAAAAGCAAAGTGGAATTTTTCACTGTTTTTTTTTTTCCTTTTGGAGTGTTTTTCAGCACTAAGGCAATCAGGTGCCTTTGATTGAGTCTTGCCTTAGTTGAATTAAGAGTATTTGATAGAATCAAGAGTCTTTGATTGGAAACACCACATATACTCTGGGGTTAGTTTTTTTGCTTTGGGGCTCATTCATTGGAAGAGTGTGTCTTTTGGCCAGACAAGACTCTGGGTAACCATTAAGGATCCCCCTGGTTTTGAAAGCCTGGATGTTGGTGCTTCTTTTTCTGGGAAATATGTATGTATTGCTATGGACAGGCAGAAGCTCTGTCTGCTGATTTGTATCATTTGCTCTGTTTATATATTTCTGCTTGTAATTTCTGTTTGTGCTTTCTCTGAAGTTCAGAGTGCTGACTTTCTCCTCCTGAACTAAATGAATGATATAAGTATGTTTAATTAAAGTGAGATTGTAAACCCCTTAAAGTTGTTTTCCTTAGAAAAGCAGATCAAATAACTGTGCTAGAAGCCCTCCTGTGTGCTGGTGTTATTGGCCTTAAATCTCCATAGCAGCTGCAGGCAGCATTGTTACACTTGCATACCCAGTTCACTGATCTCTTCTTTCTCTATTTTATTCGTGTAAGCATTTAGAGATATAAAATTTCCCCTAAGAATGACTTTTGCTGCAATCCATATGTTTTGGTATGTTGTCTCATTGTCATTCTCTTGGATGAAGTTATTAATTGTTTCTATTATTTGTTGCTTGACCCACTCATTCTTTAGGATTAGGTTAGTTAGTTTCCAATTAAATTTTAATCTATTTTCCATGGCCCTTTACTACATGTAATTTTTATTGCATCATGATCTGAAAATTTTTCTGTGTCTCTGCATTGCATTGTAAGTTTTTATACCCTAGTGCATGGTCAATTTTTTGTGTAGGGTCCAGATACCACTGAAAAAAATGTATATTCCTTTCTATCTCATTCTGTTTTCTGCAAAGGTCTATCATATCTATTTTTTTTTAAAATTCTATTCACCTCTTTAATTATTTTCTTGTTCATTTTCCTGTTAGATTTATTTAGTTCTGAGAGGAGGAGGTTGAGGTCTCCCACTAGTGTGGTTTTGCTGTTTATTTCTTCCTGTATCTCACTTAACTTCTCTATGAATTTGGATGCTATACCATTTAGTGCATATATGTTTTTTAATGATATTACTCCATGATATCTTTTAGCAGGATGTAGTTTCCTTCATTATCTCTTTTTGCTTTGGCTTTGGCTGAATTAAGGATTGCAATCCCTGCTTTTTTTTTTACTTCAGCTGAAGCAAAATATATTCTCCTCCAGCCTTTTATCCTTACTCTGTGTGTATCTCTTGGCTTCAAATGTGTTTCTTGTAAACAACATATTGTAGGATTATGGTTTTTAATCTATTCTGCTATCTGCCCTGCTTTATGAGAGAGTTCATTTCATTCACATTCACAATTATAATTATTAACTGCCTTCCTCCCCATTCTATCCCTATCCCACCCATTTATACTTTTTTTCTCTCACCTTTCATACCTTCCCTTCTCACCAGTGTTTTGCTTCTGAGCAATCTCCCTTCAGTATATCAATCTCCCCTCAATCTCCTCTCAGTATATCATTCCAACTCCCTTTTCTTTCCCCTTTCCCCAGATGCTTTTTCCCTCCCATCTGTCCTCCATCAACACCCCTCCCTGCCTTTCCTTTTTTCCCCCTAAAGGTAAGATAGATTTTTCTAAGCAAATGAATATATATGTTATTTCCTCTTCAAGTCAAATCTGATGATGGTAATGTTTAAACAATGCTTGCCTCACTCCCTATTTTCCCCTCTACTTTAACAAGTCTTTGAAACTTTTCATGTGATATAATTTACTATGATGTAATTTTCTGCTTCATGTTTTTCTCTCATCCCACTAAAATCCTTTATTTTTTCATCCCATAATTATTTTTATCATCATATCAAAGTCAAATTATACCCACACCCTCTGTTTATGTATACCCCTTCTAAATCCTGCAATAAAGATACAGTTCTCAAGAGTTACAACTATCATCTTCCTGTGTAAGGAAGTAAACAGTTTAACTTTATGAGGTAACATGCTTCTTTTTTCTTTCCTGTTTACCTTTTTATGTTTCTCTTGAGTCTTGTATTTGAAGTTCAAATTTTCCATTCTGCTCTCGTATTTTCATTAGCAATGATTGAAAATCTCTTATGTCTTTAAATGCCCATCTTCTCCCCTGAAAGATTATGCTCAGTTTTGCTGGGTAGTTGAGTTTTGGTTGCCTTATGGAATATAATATTCTAAGCTCTCCATCCTTTAGTGTAGAAGCTGCTAAGTCCTGTATAATCCTGACTGTGGTTCCATGATATTTAAGTATATTTTTTCTAGTTGCTTTCAATATTTTCTCCTTGATCTGATAATTCTGGAATTGGGCTACAATATTTCTTGGAGTGTACATTTTGGGATCTCTTTCAGCAGATGATCAGTGGATGCTTTCAATGACTATTGTAGCACCTGCTTCTAGGACTTTAGTGCAGTTTTCCTTGATAATTTCTTGAAAGATGAGGTTCAACTTCTTTTTTTAATTGTTGCTTTCAAATAGTCCAATGATTCTTAAATTATCTCTCCTAGATCTATTTTCCATGTCAGCTGTTTTTCCAATGAGGTATTTTCCAGTCTATTTTTTCACTCTTTTGATTTTGTTTGATTGATTCTTGATGTATCGTAGACTCATTAGCTTCCACTTGCCTAATTCTTATTTTTAAGGAATTAATTTTTTCAGTTAGTTTTTGTCCAGCCTTTTCCATTTCTCCACTTCTACTTTTTAAGGGATTGTTTTCTTCAGTGGATTTTTTTTCATTTGGTCAATTTCATTTTTTTTTAAGAAATTGTTTTCTTCAGTCAATTTTTGTCCTTCTTTTTCCAAGCTGTTCACTCTCTCTTGCATACCTCTCATTTCTTTTTCAAATTATTCTTGTACCTTTCTTATTACACTTATACATTCTTTCTTGAGCTCTTCCAAGAAGGCTCTTTGGGCTTGAGATCAATTCATATTCTCCTTTGAGGTTGCAGAGGTAGGTATGTTGACAACATTGTCCTCTTCTGAGTTTGTATTTTGATCTTTCCTGTCCCTGTGGAGATTGTCTATGGTTAGTGTTTAATTTTGCTTCTTGCTCATCTTTTTGCCTGGGTTGTGGCTTTTAAATTTGAGCTCTGCTGCTGGAGCACAGGAGCAACTGTCCCAAGCTGGAAGTCAGGGACCTGGTCATTGGCTTTGTGTGGTTGGGCCTCAGTTTCTGGCAGGTGGAGGCTTTAGTGGTTTGTCAACTCATCTTGTCCTTAGCTGGGTCGTAGTGGTGGTGAGGGTGTATGCTGAGCTCAGGTAGAGTTTTTCTGCATTTCTCTGTGGCTACACTGAAGCATGTGGATATCTGGCCCCTGAAAGATTCCACCAAATAAATTGTTATTCTTTTATCTAGCTAAGCAAAATATCACTTTCTTTTCTCTTGTCATTTGTATTGCATTAATATGCAAATTAACTTTGGTAGTATGGCAATTTTTATTATATTGGCATATCCAGTCAGTATCACTGAATATTTATCTAGCTATTTGAGCTGTTCATTACATGTTTTATATAACTACTTTGTCTGCCTTCTTAGAATGATTGCTCAATTTTTTTAGATTTTAGAGCTATTTGGAATATGATTTTCCTTTCCGTTATTACCTCTTTGATTTTTGTATTATTATAGATAAATACAATTGATTTTGAATGCTTATTTTGTTAATTAGCACTTGAATGATTTATTGCTGATTCTGTAGGATTTTCTAAGCAAATCATCATGTCATATAACATAGGGGAATTTTATGTCCTTTTTGCCTATATTCATGCTTTTAATTTATTTTTTCTCTTCTTATTGCCAATACTAGCATTTCTAAAGGATGTTGAATACTAGTGTGAAGAATGGGCATCATTATTTCACTCCTGAGTTTACTAATAATATTTATGTTTTATCTCCATTGCGTATGTTGCTTGAACTTGGTTTTAGATGGATTTTAAAGTAAAATTAATAGCTTCCAATATGCCTATACTTTGTAGTTTTTGTAGCATAAGTGGCTGTTGCATTTTTTCAAAAAGTCTTTGCTTCCGTTGAGAAAATCATGTGGTTTTAGATGTTTCTGTTTTCAATATGATAAATTAATTATTTTCCTAATTGAACATCCTTGTCTCCCTGATATAAATCCAACTTGATATTAATGGATGATTTCTTAGGTGATTTACTCTAATCTATTTGACAATATGCTATGTTTAAAAGTCTTGGCAGAGCCAACATAGCTGAGAGAAGCCAGGAGGCTGCTTGAGCTCTTCTGAGTTTCTCTCAGAAACAATGTTAAATTAAAGCTCTAAATGCATTTTAGAGCAACAGAATCCACAAAAAGATGTAGTGAAACAATTTTCCAGCTTAAGATAACTCAGAAGGACTTCAGTAAAGGACTGTATCCTTTGGATAGAGGAATGCAGCCAAGCACAAATAGTGTCCAGGCAGATCAGTGGAAGGCTCTTAGACACAGCACAGATCAGTAACTGAGGTCCCAAGATCCTGACTCAGCAGGCTAATGGCACAGCAGGCCATCTGTGAGACCTCCAACCAAAGCACAGAAGGCAAATTGCTAGCCTTGAAACCATGGCAGACGGACCAACTAGGCCTGACTACTCCAGTGCAGTGGGCAAGCCACAAGTACCTAAGGCCAGAGTTGAAAGCCAGTGACCAGACCTCTGGCTTGCAACACAAGAAGCTTTGGACAGGGCCCCTGTCCCCCGAAAGCAGAGATCAACTTTAAAAAATGAGCAAAAAACCAAAAAAGAGCCGTGACCATAGAAGCCTATTATGGTGACAAGGAAGATCAAAACACAAACTCATAAGAGGACAATAATGTCAAAATGCCTACTCAAAGGTGAATCTAAATTGGTCTCATGTTCAAAAACTGCCCTTAGAAGAGCTCAAAAAGGATTTTAATAATCAGGCAAGAGATGTAGAAGAAAAATTGGGAAAAGAAAGGAGAGTTGTACAGGAGGATTATGAAGAAAGAGTCAATAGCTTGGAAAAGGAAGGACAAAAGTTTGACTAAAGAAAACAACTTCTTAAAAAATAGAATTGGCAAAATGGAAAAAAAAATTCTCTGAAGAAAACAATTCCTTTAAAAGTAGAATTGGCCAAATAGAAAACAAAGTACACAAGCTAACTGAGGAAAATAATTCCTTAAAAACTAGAATTTGGAAATTGGAAGCTAATGACTCTATGAGACATCAAGAACCAGTCAAACAAAATGAAAAGAATGAAAAAAGAAAAAAATGTGAAATATCTCATTGGAAAAACAACTGACCTGGAAAATAGATCCCTGAGAGACAACTTAAGAATTATTTGACTACCTGAAATCCATGATCAAAAGAAGAGCCTAGACATCATTTTTTACCAAAGAAATTATCGAGGAAAACTTCCTTGATATACTAGGACCAGAGGGCAAAATAATCATTGAAATAATCCACCAATCTCCTTCTGAAAGAGATTCCATAGTGGAAACATCAAGGATTATTATAGCAAAATTTTAGAATTATCAGGTCAAGGGGAAAATATTGTAAGCAGCCAGAAGGAAACAATTCAAATACCAAGGACCCACAGACAGGATTTTATGTAAGCCTCTTTTATGTGAGATAATTTACCCCATTCTATCTCCCAGTTTCTCTTTATCCCAGTACATTCCTCTCTTATCCCTTATTTTTTATTTTTTGAGATGTCATCCCTTCATATTCAATTTAGACATGTGCCCTCTGTTTACATATGTTCCGTCTATCTGCCCTAATAATGAGAAAGTTCTTATTAGTTACAAATATTATTTTCCCATGTAGGAATGTCAACAGTTTAAAATTATTGAATTCCTTATGATTTCCCTTTGCTGTTTACCCTTTCATGTTTCTCTTGAGTCGTGTGTTTGAAAGTCCTTTCATCAAGAAAGCTTCAAAGTCCTGTATTTCATTGAATTCCCATTTTCCCCCTGAAATATTATACTCAGTTTTCTGGGTATGTGATTCTTGGTTGTAATCCTATTTCCTTTGCCCTCCAGAATATCATATTCCAAGTACTTTGTTCCTTTAATGTAGAAGCTGCTAACTCTTTTGTTACCTTGACTGGTTTCATGATACTTGAATTTATTTTTGTTTGTTTGTTTTTCCTGACTGCTTGCAGTATTTTCTCCCTGATCTGTGAGCTCCAGAATTAGACTATAATATTTCAGGCAGTTTTCCTTTTGGGATCTCTATAAGGAGACGGTGGGTAGATTCTTTCAATTTTTATTTTACCCTCTGGTTCTAGAATATCAGGGCAGTTTTCCTTGATTATCACTTGAAAGATGATGCCTAAGCTTTTTATTTATCATGGCTTTGAGGTAGTCCAATAATTTTTAAATTATCTATCCTGGATCTGTTTTGCAGGTCAATTGTTTTCCAATGAGATATTTCACAGTGTATTCAATTTTTTTTTCATTCTTTTGGTTTTGTTTCATTGTTTCCTGATTTCTCATAAAGCCATTAGCTTTCATTTCCTCAATTCTAATTTTTAAGGAATTATATCCTTTAGTGAATTTTTGTGACTTTTCTTCCATTTGTCCAATTCTGCTTTTCCAGACATTCTTCTCCTCATTTGCTTTTTGTACCGTTTTTACCATTTGGCCTAGTGTATTTTTTTAAGGTGTTATATTCCTCTGTATTTTTTTTTTGTTTCTCCTTTACCAAGCTATTGATTTTTTTCATGATTTTCTTGCATCACTCTTCCCAATTTTTTCTCCTACCTCTCTTAGTTGATTGTCAAAATCCTTTTTGAGCTCTCCCAGGAGACCAATTCAGGTTTTCCTTAGAAAACTTGGATGTTGGAGTTTTGATTTTGTTATCTTGTTCTGAGTGTGTGTTTTGATCTTCCTTGACAACATAATAACTTTCTGTGGTAAGAATTTTTTCTATTGTTTGCTTATCTTTACAAACTAATTATTCACTTTCAACTCTTTACTCTGCTTCCAGAGTGGAGGGCACATTGTCTCAAACTTCTAGGGTTTTGTGCAGCTGTTTTCAGAGATACTTTTAGGGTCCTCTAAGTTTTCAGTTCTTCCAAGGTTGTATGATCTAAAGAAAGGTGTGTTTACTACTCTCCTGGCCCATGCTCTGTCTGTGAGCAGCCACAAGCACTCTTTTCAGCCCTGGAACTATAATGAGGCCCACTGCTCCTCTGTAGTCACAAGCTCTAAACTCTAATCCATAGCTGTGTTCCAGATCTAAGTGTGGGCAAGGCAACAGAGTCTTGCTCCCAGTACCAGCAAAGAGATCCCTGTAATCTTCTGATCAGTTGTTTAACCCCCTTACTGTCTGTGGGCTGAGAGCTCTGCCACATGCTACTGCTGCTTATTCAGTGGCTCCCAAGGCCTGCTTCTGGTTTTCTGGGGCCTAGTCTGCACTGGCTGTCTGTGCTGGACTGTGCTCCAATTTCACCCAGGTGTGGCAGATCTTTTCTGACTGACCGTCTAAGTTGTCTTTAGTTGGAAAATTATTTCACCTCATCCTTTTGTTGGTTACACCACTCTAGGAGTTATTTTGTGGCATTATTTAAAGGTGTTTGGAGGGGTTTTGGAAAGAGCTCAGGCAAGTTGCTGCATTTTCTCTATCATCTTGGCTCCACGTCCAGTTGACGGTCTTAATGAGTTGCTTTGAGACCACATCCCAACCCTCCCTAAACAATTATATGATTAGAGAGCAAGAGTTGGAAGGTCCAACTCCCTTATTTCATATTTCTCGAAACTGAAGCCCTTTAAGGTTAAATAAATTGGCTAAGGTCATGCAGGTACTAAGTATAAAAGGTGGTATTTGAACCCATGTTATTTGATTTTAGGCCCACGGTTCTTCCCACTGCACTTACGTATACCATGCTTTCAATATGACTGCAGGCTTTACCTAGTGATCAATCTTTTGGGGGTAATGAGCTTTTCCAAACTTAACTCAGCTTTTCTTTGGTATGATGTCATAAAAATTATAGAGATTAGAGCAACTGGTTTAGAACCTATTATTGTGAGTGTGAAAACTGGTAAGTAACTTCATCTTTTTTAAATTTAATTTTGGACTACATCACCTTTAAGTCCCTTTCAAATCTAAAAGTATTGTCCTATGACTAAATAATCACAGTCTGTCACTGAACCTGTGCTCTAAGTATTTCTAGCTTTGGAGGATCTGCCAGGGTTTGTGATCTAATTCCATAGCCTTTGAGAAGTCAAAATCACTCCCTCTGCCTCCATGAAGAATCAAAGTAGTACATTAGTGGGTTGTTTAGTAAATATAACTAATTATTAATTCAAGATAGTAGATGTCAGTTTATGAGAAGCTTTCATGGTAATGGAGAAAAACTTAAAAACTACATAGAGGCCCCTCATAAATCATAAATTGGACCCTAAACCAATTTTGAAGTGTATTAGCTTAGGGGAAAAGAACAACTGTTTTTCCTCTATCTTCTATAGTAATTTTAAAAAGAACAAAAAACAAGAAAAGAAATCAATCTCAGGAGGTTCAGTCCTACAATAGATACAGTAGATACAGGTGATTTGATTAAGAGGGGTAAGAAGTGACAATTGCCAGTACTCCAACAATTGCACAGTAATAACACACACATACACATGTATATATATATATATATATATATATATATACATATGTGTGTACATACATACATATTTATATGTGTTTATACATATACGTACAACATGTTAAATGTGTACTGTAGCCATTTTAAAAATCCACACTAAATTTACCGCAGCAGTTGATTGTCAGAAGAAGATGAAAAACAAAATACATTAACCTGAGATGATACATCGTGAGCCTCAAAAATTTATTTCTGCATGAGAGATAATTTTGAAATAATGAGGGGGCAGCTGTTCAAATTTTTCTATAAATAATTGACAGTTGTTTTGTGTTTCAAATGCTAAAGAAGAGAGTCTGAGTGTGATGTGACTCATCTACCACTAAATATTGAAATATGTTCCTTAAATTGTTTTTGAAGCTGAGACTAAACAGCCTCAGAATTAAAAGAAAATTGACTAATGGATTAGGGTTAGGAGGAGTTTGAAATGTTAGTTCAAAGTCAACAGAAAGAGAACTTCGCAGAGTCTAGAACAAGTGCATTGGGGGAAAAATGGTGACAGTTGCCAATGGCTAGAAAATCAAAGATAAAGTGCAAAGGCAGAAAAACCAAATGAGAACATTTCACTCTATTCAAAGTTCTAGTTGTAGCATCACAAAATTAAAGATTTGCATATTAGAAAATTGCAATCAAATTCCACTTTTTGTGTTAATGAGGGCTACAATCTCTCTGATTCTATGTTAAATCTTCTACTCTCAGGTCACTTGTTTGTCTGGCCAAAACTCTCCTATATACATTGTCACCACCTATTATAACAGGACTAATACATCTCCTATTCAATAATCTTTTACATATTTGAGACTAGCAACCATTAACTTCTTTTCCCCAGATTAAATATCCCATTTCCTTTAACCATTTCTAATATGGCACATACCCAAGGACCTTCACCATTCTGGCTTTCTCTACATGCTTTTCATCTTATCAGAATAGTGAACCCGTTGTATCCCCCCATGTTCTTCTACTCAGTAGTATGTTATTTCCTAGGTGTGAAGGCTATTTTCATTTTTATCTTGAGTTTAACATTCTTGAACTTAACATCTAGTTCCATTTGAGGTCTTGCACATGGTAGATACTCATAAATGTATGTTATTTTGAATTGTTTTGGGTCTGGACAAATAGGGCTAATGATACATTGTATCTTATTGAAGAAAGTTCTTGTAAACTTTAAAATACTCTAAACACCAAAATACTGTTATTACATTAAATAACATTTCATATGATATTTGTTTTTTAATGATTGAGTTTATGTTTAGATGAATACGCTACATCAAATGTAATGAACAGATTTGTTTTTCCCCCTCTTATTTGGAACCTGAAAAGATTTAACTTTATCTATACTATACATCCTCAATTTGACAGTCACTCAAGTAATCCCATCTACTATCATAGTCACTCTTAGTTAATCAATGTAAAGATATGTCTGTGCCTCAAATGTCAGCGGGAGAGTGGAGTGCTCTACCTGGAGGCTGATCTCTGTTCTTCTTCATAGCTCATAATGACAGGTACATCTTTTGGCTGCACAATGTCTCAGAGATGGAATGTCATGACCAATGAGGTCATAATTTTTCTGAAGTGTGAAGAACAATACCAGATGTCAGCCTGCGGGTAAGGTGCCACACTACAACTAATACATGAGTGAAGTCATTATCTTTCCTGTCAGTGCAATGTGGCATGGAATTTTCTATGCTGAATTGCACCTGTCCCAGGAAACTTGAAACTTGTTTACATAGGAAACCAAATGAACTAAAGAATTTGGTCTCCATGGGTTTAAAACCCCCCTTTTTAATAAAAAAGATATCAGGGTTTCAATGCCTTAAACAGAACATCCTGATTTTAGTATGTATCTCTGCAACGATAATAAGATTGTACTTCTTGCTTTGATGGATTTTTTTTTCAAAACTGTCTTTTACCTTTTTTTGTGTGTGCCTGTGTATCTGGACATGTACCAGTGTGGACATGTAAATTGGCACACATGCATATGTAACACATGTACTTTTTAATTCAATATGTCTATAAGAGAAATATTTATCTTGTTATACACACAACAAGCCAAACTTCACATACCTAATGGGCCATGCTTCACATTCTACTTAGTTATTTTACCTCTCAAATGTTCAAAATGATCTATAATCTCATTGATTTGTTAGTCTCCTCTGAAAACTATAACTGAAATCCACCCATGCTTGCTCACGTTTTTTGTCCTCCCACAAGTTTACCAATATGTAGAATTTCTATTGTCTTCTCCTGACATTAGAAGGTACTATTGGGGCATTTTGATGTTCTACCTGTCATTGCTAGCTTTTGCTATATAATCAGCTTATCTTCTATTTCTTTCCTATAACTCCTTCATGTCACCTTTCACTACCATTCTTTTAAGGAGTTCATCATTGATTATATGTTGCAGATTGCTCGTACCCACCATGTGTATTTACTGTCACCTCCATGATACTATTTTTTAGCTCTTTTATGATGGTTGGACTCCAAGTCTTGTAGCCACATAGAAACAACAGTGGAATTTTAATATTGAATATATGTATGTATATACACACATTTGACTTCATGAGATAAATATCAGTGAATAAAGGAACTTTTAAATTTCCTGACAGTAATATAGCCTACTTTCTTCTCCCTATTCAATGCTGAGCCCAACTTGTTATCTGTATACTCTATCTCAGATATACATACTAATAGACAACTAAAATAGTGTCCATCAGAATGTGTTGACATCTAGGAAATAAAGATTATTCATCTGTTTGGCCTCTCTTGTGTGATTAAATATCTCAAACACCTGTGAATAATTACTCAATTACTTTGACTAATATAATTGTGTATCTATTTCATGAAGTCCTGTAATGTTTTGGAGTATGACTCAATAAACAAAATGTAATCTATAAGCAGGAAAATCCCAAGGACCTTACCATACACCACCACCACAGGGAATTCTTCTTTTACTTGTCTTCTGCCTTGGATCTTCCCTCTCACAGTGATGAATAGTGCTGCAAACATATTATCTCTTCTTTTAGCTCTCATTTGATGTTTAATAGCAGAGGATCATTGAACATTTGAGCTAGCACATAAAAATTTGTTTGAGCTCTTTCAATACTTGTGGTATGTTATTAGCAAAAGTATACATGATTTGATTTCTTGTTGCAAAATAATGTTATATTCATGTGCCAAAAATTGGCTATCAATAAATTATATTTTTAAAACAATCGCAAAAAATATGCTTGTGAGCAAAACAGTATTCTTGAACTTACACGTAGTTCCATTTACTATGGTTTGAGTGCTCCTGAAAGAATTTTAATGCAATAAATTGAGCATATGAATTTAATTTTTAAAATGTTACAATGTTTCAAACCTAGGAGATACATTTAAGATTGAATACTGATGTATCTCAAAGCAAATCAATAAGTCAGTCAATCATATATTTAGAGATAACAAGAAAGGAAGGAATAATAACTGAAAAAAATTATCTTTTTACATAGGACCCTAGATTTAGAGTTATAAAGAATGTTAAAAATCCTATTGTCCAGCTCCCTCATTTTACTTTTAAATCAGGTATAGTATGTTACAGCTGAGAGAGAGAGAGAGAGAGAGAGAGAGAGAGAGAGAGAGAGAGAGAGAGAGAGAGAGAGAGATATTGATTTTGATTAAGAATGATGACCTCAGGACAGGAGAGTCATGCTGCATATCACTCAATCTCAGACTTCATTTCAAGAGATAGAAAAAGGGAAAAAAAGTGGGACAGGGGAGAGGGAGTATTTTAAACCTATGAAAACACAGAGATGAGGGTTTTTGTTGCTATTCATTTGTTTTGCCCCCTCCCCTTTGAAATCTTGGGAGAAACAAATGCAGTCCCACTTCTTCTAAATATGGTGCTGTGCTGTGTTCTGCAAAACTTGCAAGAGTTGGAGCTCATAAAAATTCCTAAAGCAGACAAGTTTCAAAAGACACAAGATTCACATAGCTGAATCAGGTAGGTAAAAAGAAGACAGGTACTCTCTAACACTGTGTAACATCTCAGTAAAATGATCTACTGCTAGCTCCTTGGCTGCATTTGGACATTTTGCCGAAGTCCAGGGGAGATAATATACACATGACCTTTATCAATCACAGGTGTGTCCAAACCTCCCAAGTCACCTACAAAAAAGAAAGCAGCAGAGAAATCACAATTCTTGCCTTTGCTTTTCTCTGTCTTTCTCAAAGCAAGACTTCAAAATTGGCTATATGAAAAGGATTTCTATCTTTATTTTGTGCCTTCCTCCATTAGCTCTAGTATTCGGAATATAATCCTGTGCTTTTGGTTACTTTTATGACCTGGGAAAAAGATTACTCCATGCAAGATGATGCTATTTGGATTTGCAAGCAACAGATTGCTTTGAATATTAGAAACATAAGAGACTGTCTCTACTCTCTATTCTTGTAACACCTCTGTCAAGTTGTTGTATAAAATTTTTTTCTTTCATCATGGATTGGGTGGATGTAAAAATAATTCATTTCCCTCTAAGAGTAATAAGTATTTCATTATTTTGGGGGAAATAAATTATTTCGTTTCACAGATTACAGATTTTTAAGTAACTCAATATTTTAAGAAGGCTTTGTTGTTTACAAGGCTCTTTCCTTAGAAATACCACAAGGCAGGTAAAATCTAGTCCTGTCATCCCACCTACTTTTCCAAGCCAGAAAAGTCCAGTGGTCCCTAGCTAGTAAAAATCACATCTGGAACTTGAATCCAAAGGTCTTCTTATAGCAAGTCCAGAACTTTTCCTTCTTTATTATGTTGCTTCTAACTTGTGATTATGTCTTTATTCTTCCAAATAATTACTTTCATAATTTATTTATTTTTAAAATGCACTTTAACATTTTTGAGTTTTGAATTATCTGCCACCTCCCTGTCCTCTCCCACCCACTGAGAAGGCAAGAAATTTGATGTAAGTAATACATGTAAAACCATTCAAAACATATTTCTATAGTGGCCATATTGCAAAAAAAATCCTATGGTGAAAAAAGAGTATGCTTCAATTTGCACTCAGATTCTATCAGTTCTCTGTGCAGAGGTAGACGGCATTTTTATTATAAGTCATTCAAATTTGTTTTGGATCATTGTGTTATTCAGAATAGCTAAGGAAATGATTAATTTTTTAATCAGTCCATACATTTCCATTTTGACTAGGACCATGGAGATATAGATTATAAGCTGGAAGGGACCTTAGAGATCATCAAGTTCAATCTCCTCAATTTTACAAATGAGGAAACTGAGGCCCAGAGTGATTATGTGACTTGAACAAATTTACCTAAATATTGATCATTAGGAGTGGGATTTGAACACAGAACCTAGAATAATTTCCCCCCATAGCATCATGCTGCCTCTCTAGTTATCTGGTATAATAGAGCACTTATTTTTTTAAATTTGAGTTCTATTTCTAGTTCGCCTATAGTCGCTCAAGACATAAAATTTGAAATAAGAGATCCATAGTCTTGGTAAATTATTTAGTTCTCTGTACAAAATAAAAAACAATTGCTAATGATACATACTTAAAATCACTTGTTTTAAGTGTTATACATAAAGTTATAAGACTTCTAAGATAACCTAGCAGTACACACAGCATATGTATGTATATATGCTGAACACATTGCTAGGTATTATATTATATATGTATATGTTTGAGTATTTGTGTATATATATATGTATATTATATATTATGTATATTATACATTATATACATATATACACACATACATACATATATACACACATGCACACACACACATAAAGGAAACAGTGATCTGAATAATTTGGACATTTGCTTGAATGAAAAGAAATGCAGTGTTTTCATTTGGACCATTTAGAGTAACTGCTTCACTTTTACAGCTCAAGTGCCTATGTAACTATTTATTAGGTATAATGTAACAGAGGACTAGGCAGGGATAGCTTTTTAAGTGGTATTATTGCAGGGGTGGCAGAATACCCCTATCTCCTTAAATAAATCTCTCTTAGCAGTTCGCTGATACTTGAAATTTCTTCACGAAACATCCTTTCTATTGACTCAAAGCACTTTCTTCTGCCAAAATATAAAGCCCAAATTCAGAACACAGAAGACTACATGCTCAAAATGCGGTGACATCACTTCATCATTTTTAATTTATTCACTCCTCAATTCTGTAGTCTGGCATCCATCCCCACAATTCAATTTTGCCGGTGATGGCAGCTCATTACTGCAATTCCTGCTACAGGAGGAACTTGTGGCAGGTGAATAGCTTGAGTTTAGGAGTTTCTGGGCTTCAACAAGGCTAAATACAATCAGGTCTCTGTACTAACTTCAGTGGAGCTGTTGAGGGGGTAGGGGTAAAGATGGGGGATGCACAGCATACCAGGATGCCTAAGGAGGTGGAAAATCCAGGATAGAAATGGAAAAGAGCAAAGCTAATGTGAGATCTCACCCCATGAACCACGAGCGGCCACTACATCCCTAGCCTGGGTGAGACAAGGATCCATTCTTAAATAAAAACCAAAAAACCAAACAGAAACGTCTTAATCCCAAGTCACTAGTGGCTTTGTTGTCAATAGCAACTGTCTAAAAATACACAAAATTTCCTAATTCTCCTTGACTCTTATAAAATATTTGGCACCACTGATATCGTTTTTTTCCAGATACTCTCATCTTCTTAGGTTTCCAGGAAGCTGCTTTATAATGGCATTCTATTTCTTCTTCATCTCCTTCACTAGTTTACATCATCATAAGATCTGTCTTAAGAAGCCTCAAAGACCATTTGGTTCCACTTGTAGCTAAACAAATAAATCCATTACATCTTTCACAATTGATCATGCAACATTTGTTTAGATACGTTCAGTTGCAAAGAAGTTCCTACTTCTGAAGGCAGCTCACTTCTATTTGTGAAAAGTTCTAATTGTCAGGCAGTTTTTAGTACTTCAAGTCTAAATATGCTTCCTTGCAATTTTTATCCAATACTCCTGGGTCTGTTTACTTCAGAGAAGTAGAAAAATAATGGTTCCTTGAAATCTCCTCAAATACATGCCGTTGCCCATTCCCATCCTCATTCCAGCCCAGTTGTCTCCAACAGTTTAAAGATTCCCCACCTCATTCAATGGATCTTCAGATGGCAGAAATTTTTATCCCTCTAAACATCAATTCATCCTCCTCCCTTAGTGAATTTCTAAGGATTAGTCTTCAATGTTCTTTTCTTTCATTATACCTTCTCCCTTGGTAATTTAATTCATAAGAATTGTTTTGATTGTCACCTCTATAAGGACTCCAAACTATTCATATCTAATGCTGAGCTTCCCAGAGGCTGAATGCTACACTTCCATCTACCACCTAGACACCTCTGATTGGATGTTCTGCCTATAGTTTAAACCTATTACATGGCAAAACTGAACTCAATTCTATTCTCCCCCAAACATCGAACTCCCTATCTTTCTCTTCATGATATTGCCATTATCCAAGTCAACCTGCGTAGAATTTTGTCAGGTATTACCTCTCTTCTCTCTACAAAACTTGACATCAGATTAATTCTTATATATTATTGATCGCTGCAATAACTTTTCAATATTTCCCCTCTTTTCTGTAACTAATGGTCTAGATCTTGAGTTTTCCCTTTATTCGCTCTATAGTAAAGACATCCTAAATAGTATTTCTGTCAATCTATCTTTCACACTGCTTTTATAGAATTATTCCAGTCTGTGAATGAGAGGACCATGGGAATGTATACTTGGAACTGGAAGAGAATTTCGGATGTCATCTATTAAACCTACTTGTTTTACAGATGAGGAAAATGAGGTAAGGAGATATGAAATTTTTTCTTGAAGTCAAATAAATTCAAATCTAGGTCTTCTGATGCTGAATGCAACAATTGGTAATTTTAACAAACAATGACAACAGGACTGAGGCTTGGGTTATGTGTGTGCACATTATATATATGCACATATATGTGTGTATATACACACATATATTATATACACATTTTTGTGTGTATTTGTGTGTATATATATATATATATATATATATATATATATATATATGTGTGTGTGTGTGTGTGCGTGTGTGTGTGTGTGTGTAAGATGGTGGATCTGGATTTGTAACAAAAAGATTACTTGTTAGTGTCAAGGATTTCCAAATTCTCAATTCAGATTACATTGAGGCCCAGGAACACTACAAATCCTCTTTAGTGAAGCAGATGATAGTGTGGAAGAAATTAGTTTAAACAACTTTATTCACATAATAAAGTACATGGGGGGAGGATAGAAATGGGGAGAAAATTTGTAATTCAAACTGTTGTGAAAATCAATGCTGGAAACCAAATATGTTAAATAAATTTAAAAAAAATTGGGACCTGAAATAACAGAGTATCAGAGTTGGAAGGGACATTAGTGTCTATCCAATTTAAATTATACCTGATTAAAAACCATATCTGTTCTATAGCATATCTAGCAAGTTGCCATAAAACCTTTTCTTGAAGACTTGTAGTGAGGAAAAAATGCACTGCTGCATAAAAGCAACTCATTCCTCATAAGTCTAATGGTTACATCATTTTTTCTTTATACCAAGCTAATACTTCTTTACAATTTATACCTATAACCATCAATTCTGCCCCGCAGAAGCAAGCTGAAGAAGTCTAATCCCATTTCCTTGTCACATCTTAACCAAGTCTTTTCCATGTTTAGACTATAGATTAAAATATATTTTTAATATGGCATTGATTTTCTCTACAACAGTTTTCTTTTTAGTTATGTTTCATACAACTGCACTTCATGAATATTATCTTATGGTTCTATATTATTATTTTAAGACCTTCAGTTGTCCTTTATCATCTCTATGAATTTGTGCAAGCCATCCTCCATGTCTGAGATTGACAAGTTTGACATTTTCAACTATTGAAATATTTAACTTTTTTAAAAAGACACAATGGTAGGAAGGTTGTTGAATGGGAGAATGTCATGTTGGATGATAAAGTTAGGATTCAGGGTAGAGTGGTGAAACAAAATGAATAAGATGCAATATAATAGGTCTAAGTAGAAAAAATCATCAAAAATATAGGATTGATGATGTATGGCTAGGTGAAAGTTCTTTGCAATAAGATTTTTAAGTTTTAGTGCAATACGAGCTGACTAGTAGTCCATAGCATGAGGCAGCATCCAAAAAAAATCCCCAACCAACCAAACAAACAAAAAATGAATGTACAGTTCACATGCATTGCAAGACAAAAGAGTTGACAGGCATGTTCCCTGATCATAACACATCTATGCTTTTGAACTCAACTGCTGGTGTTACATTTTTGAAAGGAAAATTGGAGAAAATATCACTTAGGATGACTGGAATAATGGAATATATTGGTATCATATGAAATAAATTAATTGAAGGAACTTGGAATGTTTGGATTGAAGAAAAAAAGACTAAGAAAGAAGACATGATAGTTGACCTTAAGTATTTGATAGATGGTCAAGTAGAAACGAGCTTAAACATAGTCTGCTTGGCCCAAAATGAGGTAGGTGGACTAGAAGCAATGAGTAGAAGAGATACAGATTTTAACTTCATCTAAGAGAAAACTTTCTGATAATTGGAGAGTGGATCTAAAGTGGAATCAGTTGACCCAGAGGAAGCTGTTTCTTTCTCACTAAAGATATTCATGCAAAACCTTGATGCTTATTTAGGGGAGCATAACATAGAGAGGATTTTTCTTTGGATATGATTTGGATGAAATAGCCTTTGAGGCCCCTTCTGATTCTGGGATTCTATGATATTGATACTGGACAGCCTAGGAGATGATTATCATTAAAAGCTGAGCCACTAAGTGATGGATTTTTCTTCACCAAAATAGGTAGTAAATCCTATCTACTGAGGTGTAGTTGGGTTCAACCATCAAATTTAGGAATTATTTGTTAACCTTCTTTATATGCAAATTTCTGTGTTGGACAGTGAAGTAGATGAAATTTTAGAATCAGATAGTCCTTTTCTGTATTTAGTTACAATCCCTCTGCCTTATTTAGAGTAAGCATTCATACCAATGACATGGATACTAAAAGTACTTAATCATATTGCTTGAGATCAGGGTCTATCTTCTTGACTTTGTATCCCTAGTGATTACCACAGTGCTTGGCACATGTTAAGGAAGGGTATTTTTTAAAAAAAAAATTTTTGTAATATAAATGTTTTATAAATAAATGTTTTTAATCCATTCTTTCATTCATTTTGAGATAAGGAAACTGAGACAAACAGATGTTGTGACTTTGCCAGGGTCACACTACTTGTAGGTGTCTGAGGCTGGATTTGAATTCAGAAAGTGAAAGCTTGGGAAGGGACATTTGAAGATAGAGAGGCAGTTAATTTAGTGGAAAGAGCACTAGACCCATGACTAGATGACTTCAGTTTAAATTTCAGTTCTGCCACCTACTGCCTGTGCAACCCTATAATTTTGCTTTCTCTCTGGATCTTTTTCCTCATCTGTAAAATTGTGGGTTTGGGGGATTGTGAAGGTCTCTTCCAACTTTTGATCTAAGACACCTCTTCAAGTGCCTCATCATAATTTCTGATAGAGTTGTTCCTAGTAATGAAATAATTTCAAAGAAATAGTAGAACACTATGATTGATTATTTAAATTATCCGATACAATAAAAGTATGGAAACTAGAAGCAGAATAAAGCTGTTTCTATGTTCCCTGCTTAAATAACAATTAAATTTCCAGCTGGAGATCTGCAAAATATAGTAGAACTCTTACAGAGATCGTATTTGCATCATTCTATTTTGGGATTCCTTAGTAAAATCACCTTATAGCAACAGCTGTTGCAAGAGCTGGGATTGGTGTGAATTTTTCATCCATTGCCTAGAAAGTTGAAATACTGAAATATATTTTCAGTTCATTTCAGGTTCAGGTATCCCTAGGAGCAATCTTCTTCATGCTAACAAACAGGAAGATACTAAGATTGCAAAATAGAGATTCAGAAGCTTAATTCAAATGTTCTTGGTCGGAAGCTCCAACTGGGACTTTATTGCAAAACACTAGGCATTAGAAGATCAGTTGCTAAATTAGCCAGAATAAACATCCCGAGGTGGAAAACTTCTGCCAGGAAACAGAGCTAACAACAAGGCAAAAGGATTGGCAGTAGGTTTAAGAAAAGGCCTGAGTGAACAGACAAATGCAGTTCCTGTTGCTACAATGATGTACTCATCATGAACCCCTTTAGATAATAAGCTCTATCACATTAGGTACCTCAGCTTTCTGTGTAGGATGGGACTCTGGGAATGCTGGTACTTTTGATTATCAACCCCAAGGCAGTAATACAAAGACCTGTAAAGTAATTCGAACAAAATTTGATCTCCCATTTCAGAATAGTAGGGTCTACTATATTGCATGATAGATTTCTTTTAAAAATTAGTAAAAATTCAAGTAAATCTCATGGGTTTGTGAATTTGTGTTATTCTTATTTTCAAGTACTTTAAATGCTATTACTTCTCTAATAACAGTTCTGTGTGGCAAAAAGGGTTCAACGTTTCACCATTCATCTGTAGATTTTAAATGTGTCTATGAGGTTTTTGTTATGAATGGTAAGTAGATCTTTGAAGTGTTTTTTTTTAATTGTGATTCATTGAACTTAAAAGTTTAGGTCCTATCCATAGGAACATCAAATATTTCCTTTTTGTAATACAGGGGACTTTGTGTTAGAAACTGTGATCGCTGATGTAACTTTCCATCAGCAGTTCACATCTTGTGTTCTGAATGTTTCCCCTGGTAGCACATTAGAAGAAAATATTGCACCCACACAGATTATCATTATGTGACATTGTGTCTATAAATATGAAAAAGAACATGGTTTTCTTTGTTGTAACAAATCTGGTTATTATCTGCTTTGATTCATAGTTTTTGTTTATTATCAATTATTTCTAGTATTGACTATGGAGAAGATTTATCAAATCATTAATGTCTATTACTTAGATTATGATATCTAGTCTAATTCTCACTCTACGCAAGTGGTCTGTTCCTTCTTATGACTTGGGCTAGCTTTATAGGCAGACAGAGGGCTGAGATCAGAATACATAAGGAGAAATAAAGCAGGGTAGATTCTATTTGGTAAATTGGACAGTGCCTTGAATAATTCAAAGCTTCTCTCTGAAACAAAAACCCATTTTTTTAAAACCAATAGTTTCCCAGCAATTCTCTCTGGAATCATGGACTACCATAATCTCTGAAGAACCAAAACTGCAGATCAAACAAAGGACAATTGAAACACGTGTGAAACATTAATTTCTTGCATTGTGTTACCAGTAAGAACTTTAGACAGTAGGTAAAATTAAAGCCAACAAAGTAATGCATGTCCCGAAAGGAAAGTTGATCTATCATAAAATATCCTGAAATGAGGAATGAGATATAAGTAACTTGCATGGTTTGGGCAGCTAAGTGATACAGCAGATAGAGTGCTGGGCCTAGAGCGAGAAAGATTCATTTTCATGAGTTCAAATCTGGCCTCAGACACTTACCAGCTCTATGACTGTGGGCAAGTCATTCACCCTGTTCACCTCAGTTTTCTTATCTGTAAAGTAATCTAGAGAAGGAAATGGCAGACCACATCAATATTTTTGCCAAGAAACCCCCAATCAGGGTCATGAGAAGTTGGACATAACTAAAACAATTGAACAACAGGGCCTGAATTTTGAATTGTTTCCCAAGTAATGTTGACAAGTAAAGAATCCCCAGCACTCTGTTTGGGGGTGGACTGTGACTTTTAGATGACAAAGTACATAACAAATATTGTTAACAAGGAATTGATAGCAAAGATAAGTGAGATCATAAGTTAGCGACCTTAAATGATTTCAAATCACAAGACTGAAATGCACTACATCCAGAGTACTGAGATAATTGGTACATTTGATTTTTGAATGTCTTTTAAAACATAAGAATATTGGAAAATGTTCCATAGTAATGGAAGTGGACAAATGTTACCCTATTTTCAAAAAAAAGGGGAGGATGATTTTTTTTCTATGTAACATTTAATTTGAATTCCTAGAAAAATGTTAAAATATATGATTAAGCAAATTATTAATAAACACTTGGAAAAAGAAGTGGTGATCAGAAAGAGACCACATGACTTTGTAGAAATCAGGTCATATCAAAGAAAAACTTCATTTCTTCCTTCCTTCTTTCCCTTCTTTCTTTTTCTTTTTTATTTGCAAAGTTACTATGCTGATATAGTTTTATATTTCAGGAAAGCATTTGAAGTGGTGTCTCATATTATGCTAATAGAAAGAATACAGAGATGTGGATTAAATGATAATATTGTTGGATGGACTTGCAACTGGTTAGATAAATGGATCCAAAGGATAGATATTAATGATTTGAAAGCCAAGTGAACAGAAATCTCTGGAAGAATCTGTCCTTCTATAGTCCTGTGTTATTTGAGATTTTTAGTAACAACTTAGGTGAAGTTAGAGATGGCATGATTATAAAATTATAAAATGGCTAAAGACTGAGAGGCATATCCAAAACATTGAATGACAGGGTCCAGAAAGATTTTTGTATGTAAAACAATGAGATAAATCTAATGAGGTAAAATTAAAAAGAAATAAGTATAAAATTGTCTATTGAGTTTAAATAACAACTTACGAGGACTTACCTAAAAAGGTATGGACCGATAACTCGTGTGGAAAAAGTTTTGAGGATTTTAGTGGGCTGCAGAATGAATAAAACATCATCTTGTTCTTAGGTAGCTACCATTCTTTCACATGGCCTTAGGCTATACTAAAAGATACATAATGCTTAGAATGATAGAGGTATAATTCATCTCTGCATTCTACCTTCGTAGGACCATATTTGGAACATAATTTTCCATTTTAGATATAACATTAAGAAGGAAATTCAGAAGCTAAAGAGTGTCTTGAATGAAAGTAGTATGGAGAGGAGACTTAAAGCCAGGTCACATGAGAATTGGAAAGAACTTGTCTCTTTATCCTATTGGGAAAATTAGGATTGTAGGGGACAAGATAAAGTATCAGCTTTATACTACTTAAAGAACTGCCATATGGAAAAAACATTTGTACATCCTGTTTTTGGAGCCAAAGGGCAGTTGCTCTACTTGGCCCCAGACAAGCAATATATGAACTTATGGAGAGGCTAATTTAAGCTAAATGTCCAGAAAAACTTCCAAGTATTTTGAGATAAATAAAAGTTGGATCCACCTTTAGGGAAGGTAATTGACTCCTAATCACTGGGTATCTTCAAGTGCAGGGGATAGTCACTTCTCATTGATTTTATACAGGGGATTGAAGTTAAGGCAAACATTGGATTGGGTGACTAGTAAAATTATTTCTAAAACTATGATTTTATAGTATCTCTTTAAGTGCATAAGACTTGTGTATGGTGATTAATATATTTTAAATAAATTTATTAATGAATGGTTGATTTTGCTTTGAGAATTTTTTTTTAAATCAGTACTCCTTGATTAGCAAATTTTATTGATGCCATCATAACCAGGTACATTACATGATCAAACCACTTCAAATCTCTGGGTATTGGTTTCCTCATATATAAAACAATGCTGTAAGGTATTCCACTTCTGAAGTCCTGTGCAGCTCTGTAATTCTGTGGTTTTATGATTCTTTGGTCCAGCAGCTCTGTCTATGAAGACCTCATCCCACTAATTATTATATCTGTGTGTTACTGCAATTCCATGGGGACCACAAGACAGGAACAAAGAATTATCTGTTGTCAGGATAATTTTGTAGTATAGCTCATGGTCTATGGCTGTATGCTGAAGGTGGCCAGGAGATAATTTTGAGTGGCACAGCCTGAGGCAAAACTGTGAATCCGTTGAAGCTTGTCTTTGATTCTCTCCCACCTATGCTATCAATGACTTTCCTCAGAAGTGGCATTACCACCCTACCTCTTTTCTGAGAACGTACAAACACTCTGTCAAATTATCTTTGGTAAGGCATTAATTGAAAATTAAGGGGTTAGCTGATTGTCAGCCCTTCTGAAGATTTTTTTCCCCAAAAAGTGATAGGTTGGAATTTTAATACCTGTACCTATCTCTTCCTCTATGCTGCTGGAACAACTCAGAGAAGCCTGAGTTTGGAGAGTATTTCTCTAACATCTAGGCCTTTGCCTGTATTATTAGTAAGGTGTACTTCATACATACATACGGTGGTTTCTGAGATGATAGGTGGGATGTCTTTATAATACCCATCTGAGGTGGCATTAGATTTTCATTGCCTGATAGTGGATCTCAAATGATGGCAGTTCTACAATTCTAGACATCTTCAAGTACAATTCCAACAACAGGTCAATTGTGCTTTATGAGGACCCACTTAATTAAATACAAAGAAATCTATAATTAGTATACCAAGCATACAGTGATACAACATACAAGAAAAAAAATTTTAAATGTCCCTCTGTGGCATGAAAATTGTTTCTACTTCTGTGATGACTATAACAAAATGTCAGAGAAGGGATCCATGTGTACCATCATATATCTATAATATGAACTTAATGCTTTGTATTTTAAATGTATGTTTGTTATCCACTGATCTGTGAACCAGGAGAATTGAATTTATATTTATATATATCTAACATCTATCTATCATCAATCTATCTACACACATATATCCATACATATATACTCATATAAATGCATATATGTGTGTATATATATATATATGTATACACACCATAAATGAATATATGTGTATATAAATGTGTGTATGTACACACACACATATATATATAGCATAAATTATATGTTTGTATATGAATATGTGTATATTTATTGTATGTGTGTATATGTGTACACACACACAGAAATGAAACCAGTAAACGACAGGAAGTTGCAACTGTATATAAAGATGGTACATGGATTATACTTAGAGAGACTAATAAAGTGTTCACAGAGTTTGTTTTATTTTTCATCAATTCCAATTTACTAAAATCAGATAAAAAGATAGGCATTGGCTCTAGACTATCACTATTTCCTAAGGGAATTTAAGTGGTCATCAAACCAATGAGTACATATTTATTAAGCACATTATTACATGCTCGGGTTGGTGTTACAAATAGAAATTGAGAGCTCCCTTTGCTATATTCTAATAGGAGGACATAAGATATATTGTGGAGTGAAGGTTAGGGAAGAACTTTGAGCTGTGGGGTATACAAGGAATTGTTAACATAGTCATAGGGGAGGGGATTTTCCTGCATTTTTTTCAGTAAGAATGGTAGCACTGATTTTATTATTTTTCTCAGAGGTAGAGTAAGAGGAGGCCAATATGCATCAATTTGTCAACTCACAGTTTCCTAAAAAATTAATTATAGCAAAGGTCTCACCCTGTTGCTTTAAAAAATATTAAATAAATCATACTTTTGATTTGTAAGAGTAACATACTTTATTAAAGGGTCTCTTCCAACAAGCTTTCTACCTTCCATAAGTCAAAATTATTCAAGCTTTCTTGAAATATATAACAGAAATAACTTTTACCAGCAAGCCCTTTCATATCAAAATCAGGTGAAGCATTAAGCTAACAGAAAATGGATATTTAATGAAATAAATGATGTTCAAGCAACTCCTGAGGAAAAAGACCATAACTGAATAGAAATTTCACATTAAAACACAAGACTCAAGAGAATCAGAACAAGGTAAGCATGAGGAAGAAATCACAAGGGACTAAATAAGTTTAACAGTGTACCTTCATATGTGGATGGTTGATACATGTAACCCTTAAGAACTTTATCACCACGACAGCAGTAAAAAGATGTAAACTTAGATGGAGGGCATATGTATAAGTCTATTATGTTGAGATGATCTCAAAGGAATGGGAGAGAAAGGAAGAGGAGTTCATTGGAATAAGGGGAAGAGTGGCAAAGACAAATGGGGAAAATTATCTCACATATTAAGTGCACAAGGAATTATTTTTATAATGAAGAGTTAAGTTAAGAAGGAGGAGCTGGCAATGCTTGAAACTCATTCTTATCTGAATTTGTTCAAAGAGAGAAGAATACACATAATAAGAAATTCATCTTACTCAAATGGAGGAGGAAGGCAGTCAGCTAAGAGAAAGGATGGCAGAATAAGAGAGAACAGATTAAAGGTGAGGGAGCTCAGAAGTTAAACAGATTCTTGAAGAGGGGATAGGAGAGAGAGAGAGGGAGAGAGAGAGAGAGGAAGAGAGAGAGGGGAAGGCAGGGAGAGAGAGAGAGAGAGAGAGAGAGAGAGAGAGAGAGAGACAGAGAGGAAAGAGAATGGAGGGGAATAGTAAATTTAACTGTAAATGGGAATGGGTTGAACTCACCCATAAGATGTGAAAGGATAGTTAGAAAGCATAATCACACAATATGTTGCTTACAAGAAAAACACTCAAAACAGAAAGATATATACGTAGTTAAAATAAGTGACCAAAGAAGATTCTATTATGCTGCAGATGAAGTAGAAAGACAGGGTTAACAGTCATGATATCAGACAAAACAAAAGCAAATACAGACCCTGTTAAAAGAGATAATCAGAGAAATTACATACTGATGGAGGCAGAGCCAGAATGATGGAGTAAAGGCACAGATTTTCCTGATCTTCCCCAAATTCCCCTTCAAACAAATTTAAAATAGAACCTCAGAATGAATTCTGCTGGATTTCTGATTGCATCTTTGTGAGCCTTCTCTTTGTTCTCCTTTGAAAATGCTTTGCACTTTGGTGCCCACTGCATTTGTGATTTCTTTGACAGGGACATTCTCCTACTGCCATTCTTTCACTCTGGCATTATCAGTCCAAATATCTAAGAATCCAAAATACAACATAATATTGACTTTTCCAAAGTAACTCCAGTGATAGACAAAGGTATTTTCCTACAAATCCATTAGTCAACAAGCATTTATTAGGTGAATTATGAATACCTCCATTTGAATTGCATACTTTCGACCTATGCATAGATTAATTAGAAACAATTTAGATCAGTAAGTTAGGCTGTTGCTCTGCCTTAATATTTAAAATCATCCAACTGACTTTCCAGCAAAGTTATTCTCAGGCAACCTATTTTTTAAATATTAAAAATGTTTATTAAATCTGTTGAGGTTAGAGCCAAGATGGCAGAGAGAAGCCAGTAAATCGACTGGGGTCTTATCACTTTCCCTCCAAAATCATTCTGGAGCTACTGAATTCAGAAAAAAAGCAGACTGAGGTAATTTTCTAGCCCAAGATAACTTAGAAGGACTTCAGAAAAGTTCTGTTTCACTTGGGTAAAAGAGGAGTCGAGTCCAATACAGATGGTGTCCAGGTAAGCCAGCAGAAGGCTCTTAGGCAAAGCACAAATCAGCAACCAAAGTCCTGAGGTTCTGGTTCAGGATACCAGTGGCACAGCAGGCTACCTGTGAGGCCTCCAGTTCCACAACAGCAGGCAAACTCCCAGTCCCAGAACTCAGGGCACAAATGGTATGACTAGGCTGGACCACCATCATGCAGTGGGCAAGCCACCAGTCCCAGAGGCCTTGGTGCAGAAAGCCAGTGACCAGACCCCTGGACCTCAATGTAAGAAACATGGGAGAATGTCTACTTTAACCCAGGAACATAGCTCAACTTTTAAGAAATGAGCAAAAAACAAAAACAAAAAAGAGCCCTCACCATAGAAAGCTACAATGGTGATAGCAAATATCAGAACAGAAACTCAGAAGAGGAAAACAATGTTGACATGCATTCATGTGAAGCCTTGAAATGAAATATGAATTAGTCTCAAGCCCAAAAAATCTTCTTGGAAGAGCTCAAAAAGGATTTTTAAATCAAGTAATAGAGGTAGAAAATATTGGGAAAAGTAATGTGTTATGCAAAAGATGTGTTTTTTATTTTTTTTTAATTTAAATTTATTTATTTAACATATTTGGTTTTCAGCATTGATTTTCACAACAGTTTGAATTACAAATTTTCTCCCCATTTCTACCCGCTCCCCCACTCCAAGATGGCTTATATTCTGGTTGCCCTGTTCCCCAGTCAGCCCTCCCCTCTATCACCCCTCTCCCCTCTCATCCCCTTTTCCCTTCCTTTCTTGTAGGGCAAGATAAATTTCAATGCCCCATTGCCTGTGTATCTTATTTTTTAGTTGCATGCAATAACTTTTTTTTGAACATCTGTTTTTAAAACTTTGAATTCCAAATTCTCTCCCCTCTTCCCTTCCCACCCACCCTCCCTAAGAAGTCGAGCAATTCAACCTAGGCCACACATGTATCGTTATGTATAACCCTTCCACAATACTCATGTTGTGAAAGGCTAACTACATTTTGCTCCTTTTCAACCCATCCCACTTTATTGAATTTTCTCCCTTGACCCTGTCCCCTTTCCAAAGTGTTTGTTTTGATTACCATCTGACCTCCCCTCCATTATCCACCGCCCTTTTATTTTATTTTTTTTATCTTCCTCCTTCTTCTTTCCTGTGGGGTAAGATACCCAACTGAGTATGTATGGTGTTCCCCCTCAGGCCAAATCTGATGAGAGCAAGGTTCACTCATTCCCCCCTCACCTGCCCTCTGCCCTCCTCCCACAGAACTGCTTCCTCTTGCCACCTTTATGCGAGATGATCCACCCCATTCTATCTCTCCCTATCTCCCTCTCTCAGTATGTTGCTCTCTCATCCCTTAATTTCATTTTATTTCTTTTAGATATCTTCCCTTCATCTTCAACTCACCCTCTGTCTGCTCTCTCTCTTTTACATATATACATACATATATATATATATATATATATATAAACACACACACACACATATATATATACACATACATACACATACATACATATACACATAGATATATACATATATACACATTCACTTATATATATATATATATGCATATTCCCTTGAACTACCCTAATACTGTGGTCTCATGAATCATACACATCATCTTTCCATGTAGGAATGTAAACAAAACAGTTCAACTTTAGTAAGTCCCTTGCAATTTCCGTTTCTTGATTACCTTTTCATGCAGAAGCTGCCAGATCTTGGGTTATTCTGATTGTGTTTCCACAATACTCAAATTGTTTCTTTCTGGCTAATTGCAGTATTTTCTCCTTGATCTGGGAGCTCTGGAATTTGGCGACAATATTCCTAGGAGATTTCTTTTTGGGATCTATTTCCAATGAGATATTTCACATTGTCTTCCATTTTTTCATTCCTTTGGTTCTGTTTTATAATATCCTGATTTCTCATAAAGTCACTAGCTTCCACTTGCTCCAATCTAATTTTTAAAGTACTATTTTCTTCAGTGGTCTTTTGGACCTCCTTTTCCAAGGGTCAAGTTAGTTGGCTGGGAATATGGCCAGGCAGCGAAAGCACACCCAGATTCAGTCTCAGACTTTAGATTCTTTCTTTGGTGACAAAGAAGACCAAAACATACAGCCTAAAGAAGACAACAAAGTCATAGAGCCTACAACAAAAGCCTCCAAGAAAAACATGAGCTGGCCCCAGGCCATAGAAGAACTCAAAAAGGATTTGGAAAAGCAAGTTAGAGAAGTAGAGGAAAAATTGGGAAGAGAAATATGAAGGATGCGAGAAAACCATGAAAAACAACTCAATGACTTGCTAAAGGAGACTGAAAAAAATACTGAAAAATACACTGAAGAAAACAACACCTTAAAAAACAGACTAACTCAAATGGCAAAAGAGCTTCAAAAAGATGTGTTTTTTAAAAAGAGTGAACAAATTGGGAAAGGAAGCACACAACTGAGTGAAGAAAACAATTCCTTAAAATAGAATTGGCCCAAATGGGGCAGGGGGGCCTGGGGACATCCACTGAAGAAAAAAAAAGCTTGTAGAATTAGCCAAATCCAGGAGGAGGTACAAATGCTAACTGAAGAAAACAACTGCTTAAAAATTAGAATTGGACAATTGGAAGCTAATGACTTTATGAGGCATCAAGAATCAGTTAAAATAGGGGCAGCTAGGTAGTACAGTGGGTAGAGCACCAGCCCTGGAGTCAGGAGGACCAGAGTTGGAATCTGGCCTCAGACACTTGACACACTTACTAGCTGTGTGACTTTGGGCTAGTCACTTAACCCCGAT
The DNA here is from genome assembly GCF_011100635.1 of Trichosurus vulpecula. NCBI lineage: Eukaryota > Metazoa > Chordata > Mammalia > Diprotodontia > Phalangeridae > Trichosurus > Trichosurus vulpecula. The sequence continues at coordinate 256,123,668 of NC_050574.1, read as the reverse complement.
TGCCCTGCCTTCCCTCCCCCCAAAAAAGAATTTTAAAAAGGTGTTTAAAAAAAGAAATAGTTAAAATAAAAAATGAAAAAAGTATAAGAAAACAAAAAAATACCTCATTGGAAAAGCAACTGAATTGGAAGATAGATCAATGCAAGATAATTTAAGAATTACTGGGCTACCTGAAAGTAATGATCAAAAAAGAGCCTGGACAGCATCTTTCTAGAAATTATCAAGAAAACCAGCACTGATATTATAGAACCAATGAGTAAAAATGGTTATTGAAAGAATCCACTGATGACCTCCTGAAAGAGATCCCAAAATGTAAACACCAAGGAATATTGTAGCCAAATTCCAGAACTATCAGGTAAAGAAAAAAATACTGCATGAATCCAGAAAGAAACAATTCAAATATTAAAGATCCACAGTTAGGATCACACAGGTCTTAGCATGTTCTATATTAAAGGATTAGAAGACGGCAGAGCCAAGATGGTGGTTGGAAAGCAGGGACTAGCATGACCTCCCTGCTGAGTCCCTCCAAAAACCTATAAAAAATGACTCTGAACCAATTCTAGAATGGCAGAACCCACAAAACAACAGAGGGAAGCAGGACTTCAGCCCAGGACAGCCTTGATGGCCTCTGGGTGAGGTCTATCCCACACGGAGCCGGGAGCAGAGGGGAGCCATGGGGAGCCGAGCCCAGCCGAGCCCAGTGTGAGCTGCGCCGACCAACCAGACCAGAAGCTGGGCGGAAAGTGCCCTAGTGCCCTGAATCAGTGAGCTGTGGCAGGTACCAGACTTCTCAACCCACAAACACCAAAGACAGCGGAGAAGGTTAGTGGGAAAAGCTGCAGGAGTGGAAGGAGTTCTCGGTTAGGCTTCCAGCCCCCGGGGCAGTGGAGGTGGGGCAGCTACAATTGCTGCTGCTTCTGTCCCCAAGCCCACCTGGTGGGAGGAATTAAGTGGCAGATCAGAGCAGGAGTGCACAGCCTGCTGAAGATCTAAGCTCAGTCCGGGTTGGGGGTTCTTGGGGAAGTAGCAGTGCTGGTGTGGCAGAACTGGCACATCCCCCCCAAACGTGGAACATAGAACTCTCTAGTCCACAAGCAGTCATACCCCACTGAAAAACTCAAGGGTCAAGTTAGTTGGTTGGGAATATGGCCAGGCAGCAAAAACACACCCAGATTCAGTCTCAGACTTTGGATTCTTTCTTTGGTGACAAAGAAGACCAAAACATACAGCCTAAAGAAGACAACAAAGTCATAGAGCCTACAACAAAAGCCTCCAAGAAAATCATGAACTGGTCCCAGGCCATGGAAGAGCTCAAAAAAGATTTGGAAAAGAAAGTTAGAGAAGTAGAGGAAAAATTGGGAAGAGAAATGAGAAGGATGCGAGGAAACCATGAAAAACAAGTCAATGATTTGCTAAAGGAGACCCAAAAAATACTGAAAAATACACTGAAGAAAACAACACCTTAAAAAATAGACTAACTCAAATGGCAAAAGAGCTGCAAAAAGCCAATGAGGAGAAGAATGCCTTGAAAGGCAGAATTAGCCAAATGGAAAAGGAGGTCCAAAAGACCACTGAAGAAAATACTACTTTAAAAATTAGATTGGAGCAAGTGGAAGCTAGTGACTTTATGAGAAATCAAGATATTATAAAACAGAACCAAAGGAATGAAAAAATGGAAGACAATGTGAAATATCTCATTGGAAAAACCACTGACCTGGAAAATAGATCCAGGAAAGAGAATTTAAAAATTATTGGACTACCAGAAAGCCATGATCAAAAAAAAGAGCCTAGATATCATCTTTCAAGAAATTATCAAGGAGAAGCGCCCTGATATTCTAGAGCCACAGGGCAAAATAGAAATTGAAAGAATCCATCGATCGCCTCCTCAAATAGATCCCAAAAAGAAATCTCCTAGGAATATTGTCGCCAAATTCCAGAGCTCCCAGACCATGGAGAAAATACTGCAAGCAGCCAGAAAGAAACAATTTGAGTATTGTGGAAACATAATCAGAATAACCCAAGATCTGGCAGCTTCTACATTAAGTGATTGAAGGGATTGGAATATGATATTCCGGAGGTCACTGGAGCTAGGATTAAAACCAAGAATCACCTACCCAGCAAAACTGAGTATCATGCTCCAAGGCAAAATATAGACTTTTAATAAAATAGAGGACTTTCAAGCTTTCTCAGTGAAAAGACCAGAACTGAATAGTAAATTTGATTTTCAAACACAAGAATCAAGAGAAGCATGAAAAGGTAATCAAGAAAAAGAACAAGGAAAATAAATTGCAAGGGACATACTAAAGTTGAACTGTTTTGTTTACATTCCTACATGGAAAGATTATGTGTATGATTCTTGAGACCTCAGTATTAGGGTAGCTGAAGGGAATATGCATATATGTATATATGTTTATGTGTATATATATATATATAAATGAATGTGTATGTATATATATATCTATATATATATCTATATATATAAATAGAGAGAGAGAGAGAGAGAGAGAGAGAGAGAGAGAGAGAGAGAGAGAGAGAGCGGAGGACACAGGGTGAGTTGAAGATGAAAGGAGGATATCTAAAAGAGATAAATCAAATTAAGGGATGAGAGAGGAACATATTAAGAGAGGGAGATAGGGAGAGACAGAATGGGGTGGATTGTCTCGCATAAAGGTGGCAAAAGGAAGCAGTTCTGTGGGAGGAGGGGAGAGGGCAGGTGAGGGGGGAATGAGTGAATCTTGCTCTCATCAGATTGGGCCTGAAGAGAGAACACCATACATACCCAATTGGGTATCTTACCCCACAGGAAAGAAGAGGGAAGAAGATCAAAAAGGGGAAGGGATGATGGAGAGGAGGGCAATTGCGGGGGGAGATAATCAAAAACAAACACTTTCAAAAGGGGACAGGGTTAAGGGAGAAAATTCAACAAAGGGGGATGGGTTGGGAAGGAACAAAATTATAGTTAGTCTTTCACAACATGAGTATTGTGGAAGGGTTATACATAATGATACACATGTGGCCTATGTTGAATTGCTTGACTCCTTGGGAAGGGTGGGTGGGAAGGGAGGAGGAGGGAGAATTTGGAACTCAAAGTTTTTAAAAACAGATGTTCAAAAACAAAAAAAAAGTGTTTTTTTGCATGCAACTAGAAAATAAGATACACAGGCAATGGGGAGTAGAAATTTAGCTTGCCCTACAAGAGGGAAAGGGAAAAGGGGATGGGAGGGGAGTGGGGTGACAGAAGGGAGGGCTGACTGGGGAACAGGGCAACCAGAATATATGCCATCTTGGAGTGAGGGGGGGAGGGTAGAATTGGGGAGAAAATTTGTAATTCAAACTCTTGTGTAAACCAATGCTGAAAACTAAATATGTTAAATAAATAAATAAAAAAATAAAATAAAAAAAAGGATTAGAAGACTTCGAATATGACATTGCAGAAGGCAAAGGGGCTTGGATTACAACCAAGAATCAACTAATCAGCAAATTTGAGCATAATCTTTCAGGGGAAAAGATGGGGATTTACTGAAATAGAGGACTTTCAAGCTTTCCTGATGAAAATACTAGAGCTGAACAGAGAATTGGAACTTTAAATACAAGACTCAAAAGAAGCATAAAAAAGTAAGGGAAAAGAGTAGGTAAAATTAAATCAGAGGAAGAGGCATGAAAGGTAAATTACAGAAGAGGGAAAGGCAGGATGGAGTGACAATTGTTTGAACCATACTCTCATTGGATTTGGCTCAAAGAGTGAATAACATATAATCTCAGTTGGGTAAAGAGATTTATCTAACTTTATAGGGTACTAGGAGGGGAAGTGGAAAATAAAGTGAGGTGCCAATAGAAGGAATGGCAGACTGAGAGAGGTAGGGGTCAGAAGCAAAACACTGGTTAGGAGGCACAGGGTGAAGGCAGAGAGAGATGAAAATATAAACAGGGGAATAATATGATGGAGGGAAATACACAGTAATCATAACCATGAATGTGACTGTGATGAACTCTCCCCTAAAATGGAAGCAGATGGCAGATCTAATTAAAAAACAGAATCCTACAATGTGTTGTTTATAAAAAAATATTTTAAACAATGAGATACACACAGGGTAGAGGTAAAATGCTGGAGCAGATTATATTATGCTTCAGCTGAAGTAAAGAAGAAAAGCAGGGGCAGCAATCCTAATCTCAGACAAAGCAAAATCAAAAATTGATCTAATCAAAAGAGATAAGGAAGCGTACTATATCCTGCTAAAAGGCACCATAGACAATAAGCATAAAAACCTCACAGTCCAGTGCAGAAAGGGAGAAATAGTCCATTTATCCTTTTCAGAGCATGATGCAATAAAAATTATATGTAACAAAGGGCCATGGAAAGACAGACTAAAAATTAATTGGAAACTAAATAATCTAATCCTAAAGAATGAGTGGGTCAAACAACAAATCAGAGAAATGATCAATAATTTCATTCATGAGAATGACAATAATGAGACAACACAGCAAAACTTATGGGGTGCAGTGAAAGCGATTCTTAGGGGAAGTTTTATACCTCTGAATGCTTACATGAATAAAATAGAGAAAGAGGAGATCAATGAATTGGGCATGCAATGGAGAAAGCTAGAAAAAAGAACTAGAAAACTAGCAATATCCCCAAGTAAATACCAGATTAGAAATATTAAAAACCAAAGGAGAAATTAATATCATTGAAATTAAGAAAACCATTGAACTAATAAATAAAACTAAGACCTGGTTTTATGAGGGGGATAAAAGCCAAGATGGTAGAGTAAAAGCAGGAACTCACTTGAGCTTTCCCCCAAACCCCTCAAAATACCTGTAAAAATGACTCTAAACAAATTCTAGAGCTAAGGGACTTACAAAATGATAGAGTGAAACAAGTTGCCGGCACGAGGAAGGGTCTATCACACCATGCTGAGAGCAGAGCACAGCTTAGCGTGGGCCATGCCAGCACAAACCTGGCTGAAGCAGACCAGGTGGAGCAGTCCACAGGGCACTTAATCACTGGCAACTCTGGCCAGACTTCTCAACCACAAATGCCAAAGGCATCATAAAAGGTCAGTGGGAAAACTCTGTCAGACAAGGGTAAGAGAAGAGCATGCTCTGGCCCCAGCCCTGGAGAAGCAGAGGTGCCTGTGGTGGAAGTAGCAGTGGCAGTGGCGGCAGCAGCAGTGACAGCTGCAGTTGCTTCTAGAGCTCCAGGACCACAGATGGTGGGGGGATCAAGCACCTGATCAGAGGGAGAGTGCACGGATGTCTTTGCTGGCACTGAGGCAGGATTCTCTTGCTTTGCCCTGCTTGGATCTGAGTTGTAGTCATGTTCCTGGGGTGAGGAGAGCTGGTGTAGCAGAGCTCATGGTAGCTGAGGAGTGGGAATCCTCCTGTAGTTCCAGGGCAGAGAAAAGTGCTTGGGGTCACTCACAGACCAGAGCACAGGCCAGGAGAGGAGTAAACACCTCTCTTTGGATCATACCACATCAGAAGAACTGAAAATTCACAAGTGCCTAGAAGTAGCTCTAAAAACAGCTATGCAAAACCTCTGAAGTTTGGGACAGAGCAATCTCCACTCTGGAAGCAGAGTCATACCTTGACAAAGAGCTCAAAACTTAAGTAATTGACTGGGAAAATGAGCAGACAGTGTCAAAACACTCAGACTATAGAATCTTACTTTGGTGACAGAGAAGATCAAAACATAAAACCAGAAGAAGACAACAAAGTAAAAAAAAAAAAAAACTACATCCAAAGCCTCCAAGAAAAATATGAATTGGTTGCATGGCATGGAAGAGCTCAAAAAGATTTTGAAAATCAATTAAGAGAAGTGGAGGAAAAATTGGGAAGAGAAATGAGAGTGATGCAATAAAATCATGAAAAATAAAAATGAGACAACAGCTTGCTAAAGGAGACCACCAAAATACTGAAGAAAATAACATCTAAAAAATAGACTAGCCCAAATAGCAAAAGAGGTCCAAAAAGCCAATGAGGGGAAGAATGCCTTAAAAAGCAGTATTGGCCAGGTAGAAATGGAGGTCCAAAATCTCACTAAAGAAAATAATTCCTTAAAAATTAGAATGGAGCAAGTGGAAGCAAATGACTTTATGAGAAATCAAGAAAATGTAAAATAGAACCAAAAGAACGAAAAAAACAAAAGACAATGTGAAATATCCCATTGGAAAACCACTGACCTGGAAAATTGATTCAGGGCAGATAATTTAAAAATTATTGGACTACTCGAAAGCCATGATCAAAAAAAGAGCCTAGAAATCATTCAAGAAATTATCAAAGAAAACTGCCCTGACAATCTAGAGTCAGGGGGTAAAATAGAAATTGAAAGAACCCATCAATCACCTCTTGAAAAAGATCCCAAAAGGAAAACTCCTAGTAGTACTGTAATCAAATTCCAGAGTTCCCAGGTGAAGGAGAAAATATTTCAAGCCACCAGAAAGAAACAATTTGAGTGTTACGGAAATAATGAGGATAACACAAAATCTAGAAGCTTCTACATTAAGGGATTGAAGGGCTTGGAATATGATGTTCTGGAGGTCAAAGAAGATAGGATTAAATCCAAGAAACCCCTATCCAGCAAAACTAAGTATAATACTTCAGGGGAAAAATGGACATTCAATGAAATAGAGAACTTTCAAGCATTTTTGATGAAAAGACCAGAGCTGAATAGAGAATCTGACTTTCAGATATAAGTATCAAGAGAAGCATAAAAAGTAAACAAGTAAGAGCAATCATAAGGGACTTATTAAAGTTGAAGTATTTACATTAATATGTGGAAAGATGATATTTGTAACTCATGAGACCTTTTTCATTATTAGGATAATTGAAGAGAATATACAAATATGTAGAAGATAGTACAGGGTGAGTTGAATATGAAGGGATTATATCTAAAAAAATAAAATTACAGGGTGAGAGAGGAATATATTGGGAGAAGGAGAAAGGGAGAAATATAATGGGGTAAATTATCTCACACATAGAAGAGCCAAGAAAAAACTGGTATAATGAAAGAGAAGAGGGTGGAGGTAAAAGGGAATGAGTGACTCTCACTTTCATCAGATTTGGCTTAAGGAGGGGATAACATACACACTCAATTGGGTATCTTAGCCTACAGGAAAGTAGACAGAAGGGGAAAATGGGGGGGGGCATAATAGAAGGGAAGGCAGATTGCGGGAGGGGATAGTCAGAAGCAAATGTTTTTGTAAAGGGACAAGGTCAAAGGAAAAAATAGAATAAATGGGGGGCAGGATAGAATGGAGGCAAATACAGTTAGTTTTTCACAACATGACTATTATGGAAATGTTTTGCATAATGACACATGTATAACATATATTGAATTGCTTGCCTTCTCAATGAAAGTTGGTAGAGAGGGAAGAAGGAAGAGAATTTGGAATGCAAAGTTTTAAAAACAAATGTTAAAAGTTGTCTTTACATACAACTGGGAAATAAGATAAACAGGCAATGGGGTAGTGAATTCTTTCTTTTCCTATAAGAAAGTAAGAGGGATGGAATGGGGGGAGGGTGTGATAGAACAGAGGGTAGATTGGGGAAAGGGGCAATAAGAATTTATGCTATCTTGGGGTGGGAGGAGGTGAGAGATTGGGAGAAAATTTGTAACTCAAAATCTTGTGGAAATGAATGTTGAAAACTAAACATAAATATATTATTCTAAAAAAAACTTCAAAGAAAGGAAAAGCAAATTATCAGTATCAAAAATGAAAGGGTTAATTCGCTGCCAAAGAAGAGGAAATTAAAACAATAATTAGAAATTATTTTGCCCAAATGTATGTCCATCAATTTGACTTAGTGAAGTGGAAGAATGTTTACAAGAATATTTTTTTGCCCAGATTAACAGAAAAGGAAGTAAAATGCCTAAATCACACCATCTCAGAAAAAGAAATTGAGCATGCCATCATGCTCAAGAACTCCCAATGAAAAAATCTCCAGGGCCATATGGATTTACAAATGAATCCTATCAAATATTTAAAGAACTATTAATTCCAATACTATTTAGACTATCAGGGGAAATAGACGAAGAAGGAGTCCTTCCAAATTCTTTTTAAAATAGAAATATGGTACTGACACCTAGACCAGGAAGAGTCAAAACAGAGAAAGAAAATTATAGATCAATTTCACTAATGAATATAGATAGAAAAATTTTAAATAAAATATTAGCAAAAAGATTACAGCAACTTATCACAAGAATAATACACTTTGGTCAGGTATGATTTATCCTAGGAATGCAGAGCTGGTGCTATATTAGGAAAACTGTCAGCATAATTGATCATATCAACAACAAAACTTAAAGAAACTATATGATTGTCTCAATAGATGCAGAAAAACCTTCTGACAAAATACAACCTCCATTCCTATTAAAAAACACTAGAAAGCATAGGAATTAATGGAACTTTCCTTAAAATGATAAGTAGCACCTACCAAAAATCACCAGAAAGCATTATAGGTGTTAGGAATAAGCTAGATTTATTTCCAACATTCATTATAGTACTAGAAAGATTAGCTTTAGCAATAAAAGAAAAATAAATTTAAGTAATTAGAATAAGCAAAGCAGAAACTAAGTCATCACTCTTTGCAGATCATATAATAATATTTAGAGAATCCTAGAGAATTAAGTAAAAAACTACTTGAATTAATAAACAACTTTAGCAAAGTTCTGGGATATAAAATACATCCACATAAATCATCGGCATTTCTATATATTACGAACAAAGTCCAACAGCAAAAGATAGAAAGGGAAATTCCAGTTAAAGTTACTGTAGACATTATAAAATATTTGAGAGTCTACCTGCCAAAATAAACCCAGGGATGATAAGAACAAAATTACAAAACACTTTTCACACAAATAAAGTCAGATCTAAATAATTGGAAAAACATCAGTTGCTCATGGGTAAGTCAAACTAATATCATAAAAATGACAATTCTACCTAAGGCAATATACTTATTCAGTGCCATACCAGTCAAACTATAAAAAATATTTTATAGAGCTGGAAAAATAATAACAAAATTAATCTGGAAGAAAAAAAGGTCCAGAAAATTAATGAAAAGAAAGGCAAGGGAAGGTGGCCTAGTCATACCAGGTCTTAAATTCTTTTATAAAGTAGCAATCATCAAAACTACTTTGTACTGGATAAGAAATAAAGGAATAGATCAGTGGAACAGATTAGGTACACAAGACATAGTAGTCAATGATTATAGTTATTTACTGTTTGACAAATCCAAAGACCCCAACTTCTGGGATAAGAACTCACTATTTGACAAAAACTGCTGGGAAAATTGGAAAATAGTATGGGAAAAACTGGGCATAGACAAATGTCTGACACTGTATACCAAAATAAAGTCCAAATAGGTACATGATTTAGATATAAAGGCTGATACTAGAAACCAATTAGGGAAGCAAGAAATAGTTAATTTGTCAGCTTTATGAAGAATGGAGGAATTGATGACCAAACAAGAGATAGAGAACATTATGAAGTGCAAAATCGATAATTTGGGATAATTAAATTGAAAAGTTTTTTCACAAACAAAGCCAATGAAACCAAGATTAGGAGGGAAGCAGAAAACTGAGAAAGAATTTTTACAACTAGTGTCTCTGATAAAGGCCTCTTTTTCTAAAATATATGGAGAATTGAGTCAAATTTACAAGAATACAAGTCATTCCCCAAATGCTAAATGGTCAAAAGATATGAACAGGCAGTTTTCAGAGGAAGAAATTAAAGCTATCTATAGTCATATGAAAAAATGCTATAAATCACTATTGATTAGAGAAATGCAAATCAAAACAACTCTGAGTTACTACATCATACCTATCAGATTGACTAACATGACAAAACAGGAAAATGATAAATGTTGGAGAAGATGTGGGAACCTTGGAACACTGATTCATTGTTGGTGGAGTTGTGAACTGATTCAACCATTCTAGGGAGCAATTTGGAACTATGTACAAAAGGCTATAAAAATGTGCATACCCTTTGATGTAGCAATACCACTTCTAAGGCTATATCCCAAAGAGATAATAAAAATCAGAAAAGAACCCACTTGTACAAAAATATCTCCAGGAGCTATTTTTGTGGTGACCAAGAATGGGAAATTGAGGAGATGCTCAACAATTGGAGAATGGCTAAACAAGTTGTGTTATGTGAATGTAATGGAAGACTATCGTCCTATAAGAAATGATGAACAGGTGGAATTCCAAAAAATCTGGTAAGACTTATATGAACTGGTGCTGAATGAAATGAGCAGAACCAGGAGAACATTATCCACAATAACAGCCAAAGTGTTCCATGACCAACTTTGATAGACTTAGCTCTTCTCAGCAACGCAAGAACCTAAAACAATTCTAAAAGACTCATGATGGAAAATGCCATCCACATTAAAAAAAAGAAATATATAGTCTGAATGCAGATGAAAGCAGACCAGTTTCTTTTGTTTTGTTTTGTGTTTTTCTTTTTCATTGTTACTCCCATTCATGCTAATTCTTCTGTACACCATGACTAATGTCAAAATATGTTTAATCGGAATGTATATGTAGAGCCTATATCATGTTGCATGCTGTCTTGGGGAGGGGGAGAAGGAGGAGGAGAAAATCTAAAACTTATGGAAGTCAATGTTGAAAACTAAAGATAGATTAATTTATTAAAAATGAATTAAAATGAATATTGAAAGCTACATAATTAAAAAAATAAAATACTATTAAAATCTTTTGAACTCTGTTATGAAATTTGACACATATAATTTCAAACACATTTAAACATAATTGTTTTGAACTAACACTTAAAAATTTATTCCATTTCCTTATTCAGGATCTTCTGTATGAACACAAATTATTCTACTTTCGTGAAATAAATACTCCCGGGAACCAAGGAACAATGGCATACTGCTTGTTCCTTTATTAAATTCTTTCAGTCTTCATGTTGTACTATTCTAGTTGAAATTTTTCTTTCCTTTTCAGGGCTATCTATCTTCTCGTCTGTTTACGTGTCTGTTTATTGCCAATAATTATTCTAATATCCATGCCTGTGTCTTTTGCCTTTAGTATCTATATCACTATTCTTGACTATCCACTTTTATCTTTCTTATCTATCCTTTTTTGACTAGTTCTCGTATGTTTTGGCAGCATTAGTGTTTTGCTGTGACTCAGAGACTAGAGACTAGAACACTTATTTAATAGATGAGATATTAATGACAAGAGCTAACATTTATATAGTTATATAGGAGTATATAGAATGCATGGAATATTCTGCTTGTTACTTCAAAAGATAAAAAGTATAAAGATTCTTGGTCTCCTTTCATAGATTTGTTATAATCTTAAAATAACATTTCAGACAAGAAAACTGTGAGATATATTGGAAGTACAAGGTTTATTATTCCTATTTCACTAGTCAGTATAATGCATTTCAGAGGTTAAAAGACTGCATAAAAGTGACACGGTTAGTAACTTTAGGAGGCAGAATTAAACCTAGGTCTTCTTGTTCCAAGTTTTTTGCATTTCTCACTATCCCATTATTGTGGCTCAGTCAATGTGTCTTTTTGGCTAGCAACCTGACCGGGTGTATTTCAGCCTTGGAAACCTTCTCCCCCCTGTCCTCTGTTATCAGCCATTTTACTTGTCCTCCATACTTCTCACCTCTCTCCAACCGCCAGGAAGGAATGAAAAAAGAAAAAAAGAAAGAAAGGGAAGAAAGAATAAAGGAAAGAAATAGAAAAACAACAACCCCTGTATTACATAAGAACAGTCAAGCAAACCATATTTCCACATTAGTCACATCCAAAAAATGTATTTCTTATTCTATATATTCAACCATCAATTGTCATTAGTTACGTAGTCTTCATTATCAATCCTCTGGAATAATTGTTGACTCTTTAGTTGATCAGATGTCTTAAGTCTTTCAAAATTATTTATTTATTAATAATATTGGTGTTACAGTATAAATTGTTTTCATTTCATTCTGCATAAGTTCATACAAATATTTGCATATCCCTTTGAAACTCTTTTTTCCTAACCTCTTGCAGTACAAATAGTAGTCCATCACACTTATATAGCCCTTTTTTCAGCCATTCCCTAAATGAGATTCTCATAAATCAGGAAAAGGCTGGACAATTTGTGGTATGTAAATGTGATGAAGTACTATTGTACTGTAAGAAATCAGGGGAAAGATGCCATTAAAGAGATATTAAAGTCTTTTGTGAATTGATCTAGAGTCAAGTGAGCATGATCAGAAGAATGGTTTATGGCATAACATCCATATTATGAAATGATTTATATACACATACATACATATGTTAATACATACCCATGTAAGTATCTTTGTGTATATATACACACATATATACACACATGTATGCATACCTATGTATAGTAATACATCATAATTGCTTCAGTATCACATGTTTATAAGCCCTTCACATAGCTGAGGTTGCCAAAATCTGATAGCTAAATAATCTCTGCACAAGTATACATGACTTATATAGCCAAGTAGTTCTTGATTTAAAATTTAATTTTAAAAATAGGACAAATTAAATTATATGCCAGCATCTATTTTATATGTACAGTATAATACAAAACATCATTATAAAATTCAGAATCTGAATTAGGTAAAAAGGCACTTCATCAGCTAAACTGTCAAGGAGCAAATTTTCTTCATTATAAGTAAAATGTAAGCTCTTTGATTACAGAGATTGTTTCATTTTGAGCTATGTGTCCCTGGCATCTATTATGTTACCTGGTTGATATTGGCCTTGTGGTTAATATGTGTTTATTGATCAATTATTTATAATCTAATTTCAATTGGTAACTTAAAAAAATTATTTTTAACAAATATATCCACCTCCCTTGTTAAGACCAAAACACATTCAAACATAATTGAGTTATATCAATAGAAACAAAAAATGAAGATTTATATAGATCCACAAATGACATGGTAAATAGTACCATCATCAAATTAATGCTTAAATAAATACACTATTGGTGGTCCACTTGCAGACAGTTTGACTTACAAACCTTTTGAAATTTATAAACTGAAGCATAAGAAAATATTTTAAAATGAGCAAAGTATAAAGTCATCATGACAACATTTTGTGCAAATTTTGAAAAACAATAACTTCATCTATAACAACAAAAAGAAGCATGACATCCATTTTTTTTAAAATAGGGCTGGCCTACCTAACTCAGCCAAGCTTCTGGGAATTTAGTTCCAATACTGGAAAGAAATGAGACACCCAAAGGTCATTCAACAGATAAAAAGAGGTATGTTTAGCCACAAAAAAGAAAAGATGATGTAAAGACAATTTTGAGAGTTGTAAGAATTATGATCATGGCAATGAGCATCAAGCATTCCTGAGGACTGACTCCTTGACCTTTAAATATTGCTAATAAATGCTGTGTTCAGCCTATAGCCTGCTTCTGTCCATGTGTGCCTTTCTTTCTCTCCTGCTTCCACTGGTATCCTGAGTCTATATCAGGAAATCTTGCTTTACAACATTTGATGTTGCCTAGGCCTTGTCAGAGTCTTCTCTGTAGCCTCACCTACTTCTCTAAACTCATCTTAAAGACAGTAGTAAGAGAGGGTGGGAATGTGCTACATGTGACCCAACCACAGAGACATCTTGCCTTCCTATCTGTCCCCAAAACTGGTCCTATGGGACTTATCCCTTGAACCTGGTGTTCCTCAAGTTCCCTTTCCCCTGACAGCATAAGCAGTAAAAGGAAGGATACTTTAAGCACACTTAGCTCTGGACCTTCCTTGCCTCCATACTAAAGCAAAACAGAACTAGAAAAAAAACAAAACCAAAAACAAATTAAAAAAAGTCTAGTTAGCTGTTCAGGGTGTGGCAACTCATTTGGCCTTTAGGCATCCACCAAGTCCTAAGGGCAATGACTCCATGTGGAATGGTCTCTTCATATCATCTGAAGGACAGTTTCACTATATGAATGTGAGAAATTATCCTAATCTGCAGGAGGTAGGGTCTTAGGGAAAGGTAACCCAGCTTCTACGGTAGGGTGGAGATATGGTATGGGGAAGAGTACTGCCTCTCATTGATAATACAAATTCTACCATACTATTTAATGTCAAGGAGTCATGGAACACTCTATTTTCCAAATAATTAAAATTTAGAATCACCCCTACTGCTTGCCAAGGCCACCCCCGTACATGTACCATTGACCCCAGACTCTCTTATCTTACCTAGTAGATTATCTCAATGTAATACAATTCTATCTCTAATCTTCAGTCTCTCCCTTTTTATTTGCTCCTCTGTTGCCTATAAACATTCTCATTTCTCTCTTTTCATCAAAAAATCTCTCCCTTGATCCTACCATCCCCCTTAACTATCATCAACTATTTCTCCTTCCTTTCTCTCCTAAACTCCTTTGAAAAAGGCACCAATACTTGGTGACTTTCTCATTCCCTTCTTAACCCACTGCAATATAGTTTCTGCCCTCATCATTCAACTGCAATTTTTCTCTCTCCAATATTCCAAATAATCTCTTAAATATCAAATCTATGTTCTTTTATCAGTATTCCTCATGCTTTACTTCTCAACAACATTTGGCAGTTATCTCATTCTCTGTATTTGGTTTAGTAACTCTCTGAGCTCTTTTCAACTCTTTTTCAATCATTGCCCTTGCCATATTCATTAACTGTGTGTGCTTCCAAAGTTCATTCCCAGAGCCTCTTCTTTTTCCTCTCTTTAGTATACACCTTGCTGATTGTACTGGATATCATTGGTTCAATTATCAATTCTCTATAGATGATTCTTGGTTGATATATCCTGCTCTAGCTTTTGTCTTAAACTATGATTCTATATCACCTCCTGCTTTTTGGTCATCTTGAGCTGAATGACCCCTGAGATATTATAAAATCAACATGATCAATTATCTTCCCTCTCAAAAATTTCCTTTCAAATTTATCTATCATTCTCCAAAGTACCAGTATTCTTCTAGTCTCCCATTTCTACAACCTTGGCATCCTCCTTAACTCCTAACTGTCTCTCATCACACATATCCAATCTGTTGTCATATCTTACTGTTTATACTTCCCCTTTCTTGAATATGACGCCATTTCTGTATCTCCACAGCTAGCACCTTAATTCATGTCCTTGTTACAAATCAGTTGAAAAAATATCATTTTTACCTTCACAACATCTCTTTAATATATCTCCCTTTCTTCACTCACATGGCCACCAGCCAAGTTCAAATTCTCATTACCACTTTTCTGGACAATTACAATGATCTACTAATTAGTTTTTCTACCTTATCACTCCTTATTCCAATCCATCTTCCATATAACTGCTAATGCTATTTTCCTAAAATGTAAGCCTGACAACTCTCCTCTACAATATATTTCAATTGTTCTCTGTTACCTCCAGGATCAAATATAAATTCTCACTTTGACATTTAAGATTCTTTACAGCCTGGCCTGTTCCAAACTTTCTATCTTATCTCCCCCATTAGTGTGTGTGTGTGTGTGTGTGTGTGTGTGTGTGTGTGTGTGTGTATATATATGTGTATATATATATATATATATATATATATATATATATATATATATATATTCCTTAGTGCCACTGGCTATTTTTGTCTTTTTGTCTTGTTATATATCCCTAGAGATTATCAGAGGGATTAGTATATAGTAACCACTTAATGAATATTTGTTGACTGATTAATTCAACCAATTGGCATTGGAGAAACTTATAGTGGGAATGAATAGGCTCTAACACATTATTAAAAAAAATTCACGAGAATTCCTGTAAAGTATGCCACGAAAGAATTATGTGACCAGAAATAATGACTAAAGACTTAAATGCTTGAATAGTATCCAAATAATGTAAAGAAATATGGAAGAAAGCCCCCAGTGCATTTGATAAATTGCCTGTGGTGAATTTATCATAGAACATAAAAAAGTTTGGGTATACATGAATGTTACCACCTGTGTTGTTGGAGGAACTGAAGAAATCATAGATCCTTTGGTATCTTAGCTTCCATTTGCTATCTTCAATGTCTTATCAATTAAGGGGGAAACTTTTTTTAAAATTGTTTTGTTTAACATTTTCATTTTACATACTCATGTGATATATGATGGTATAAAGTGGTATTTCCAGTTTATATACTTTTCTTACTACATAAGAAAGTGACTTTGGTCAATATAATTCCTTTATGAGAATGGTCTCCATTGTCCCATCATTAGAAAGTTTGCTCATGATTAAGTACTTGACTTTTATCATCATTAGCATTGTCAAATTTAGGCAGCTAGGCAGTGAAGTGAATAGAGTGCTAGCCTTAGTGTCAAGAAGACCTGAGTTCAAATACGACCTCAGATACTTGCTAATTGTGTGACTGGGCAAGTCACTTAACCCTGTTTACCTCACTTTCCTCATCTGTAAAATGAGTTGGAGAAGGAAAGGGTAAAACCACTTTAGTATCTTCACCAAGAAAACTCCAAATGGGGTCATGAAGAGTTGGACACAACTGAAATGACTGCAAAATAATTGTCAAATATTTTAAATGTTATTTATTGTTATAAAATTCTCTGAAGAAGCTTATTCCACACACCCCCTTTCCCCCCCGCTGCCAAATCATGAAAATCTTTTGCCACTCCAGTTCTAAGCAGGAGGTCTCTAGCAGAATAAAAGAAAATACCTAATCACTAATTAATTATACTACTCCTTAAACTTGATTACTCCTTAGTACAAGGGCAGTACCACAGTTTCCTTCTCTCTATAGAAGTGATTTGGGATGAGGGAATAAATGAATGAATGAAACCACAAAAATGCCACATGATTAGAGGAGAAGTTTTAAGATGTTTTACAGGATATTATTGCAGGGAAAGCCACTTCTGGGGAGCTATATGTTCTGCATACAGTTTTCTTTTTGTTCTCAAACAAGCAGGTTCCTGGATTAAGGGAAAAATGTAGATCCCATAAAATGCATGCACAAATAAGAAATAAGAAGTTGTATGACACAAGCACACTCTGAAATTAATCTGCTATTTTAGTCGATTGCTATTATTAGAGAGTTGTTTAAAGAATGATCAATTAGCTTTGATTTCATCATTTTTCCTCTTTGTTCCCCAACCTTCCCATTCATCTAAGATTATCATAAAATGGACATGATGTACATGCATATGCAACAATTATGATTTCACTATGTTTTCAATAGCCAGATCTAGGACAGAAATATTCCTAAGCACTATTATATATTATTTTTAATTTATTCTAACAAAAAAGACCTCTTCTTCTCTGGACTGAAAGCATAGATAGATAGATAGATAGATAGATAGATAGATAGATAGATAGATAAATAGACAGAAAGATACACATATGTATATATGTGAATGTATGTAAGTATATATATATGCATGTATATATATGCTTGTATATCTCTATATATGTATGTGTGTGTGTGTTTGTATTTCCTTCTCCTCCCTTCCTCATCATAAAAATGATCACAATTTTCTATGTTCCACTGAACTTGTAGGGTATAAAAGTGAAGTTATATTTAGTTTGGCAATTTAAATTTCAAAACAAAGAAAAACTTTATAGCCATTAAGACAGAGAAAATCCTATAACTTCTCTGATTTTAGAAGAAAATAAATTAAAGTATTACTTTCCTGTGGTTATTTTTAATACCAGACCTCATACTATGCTACTATGTAAATACTTGTAGAAGAATGTCATTTCTAACATGGAAGCTGCATTTGTGGAATTACTTTTTTTAAGATTATCATTTTAGGAGTTTGTAAAATAAAATCTTTCTTTTCATGGTATACATGGCATAATGAAGTGCCTGTTGTTTCACTTCCTTTTGGGTTTTTATGTCTGTATGCTTCAAACATCAAGATACCAAAGGATTTCATTAAGATGGTTTTGATATGTTAATCAGTATGTTAATCCTAAGAAGGCAAAACTCTGGTTATGGAGAATATAGAGGGATGACTATAGGGATCATAAGCTTTTTATTAAAAGTGAAATAGAACTACTTTTACCAGACACTTATAGAAAATAGAATTTGAACTGACCTGTTCATTTATGGGCAGGAGACCTTTCTATCAGATAGGTTTGTGAGAATACATGGAGAATTGGCTTAGTTTATGACTCACACCCAGAATTTCTGAGAGTTCCTTGCTTCCATAATCATCTAAATAATAAAATGAAAGGAAGGTTGGAAGTTTACCATTCTACAAAAGAACCATACCCCACAATCCTAGGAGTACTTAGAAGAAAAAAAAGGAAGGGCAGTGGCCCAGAGTAAGTTATGAGTAATGTTAATAATGAATGTTGATCTGGGTACTCTTTTTTTTCAGAATCTGTTGAGTCAGGCCTTGCGTATTGCTCTCCTTTCTAGGGCACAGTCCACTTTCATTGCAAAACTATCAGTTGATAGATTTGCTTCCTAGTGTAGAGAAGGGTTACACAAGAGACGTACTATGAACAGTTATAAATTGACTAAAAGCTACGAAACTAAGGAAACTTAAACTGAATGAGAACAAAAAAGGATAAGAGTAAAAATTCAAAATGATGAGGCTGTTACTCAAAGTATAAGTCAAGAAAGATAAAGTTTTTGTAGTACCACTTTGCACCCACTGGTTATGAATTAAAATATAAACTAAAATGAAATTAAGAAAAAGAGGAGTATTTTGGAAATGTAGAAGAGTCAAGTCTTGGTGTTAATATAGAGAGGAGGAAGGAGAGAAACAAATTATAAAGATCTCCACAAGAACAATTCAAGTTAATTACATTTTTTTTCTGCTCAATGATTCTAGAAATAGTGAATATACCCATACATGAGATTTCTTTAACATGGAGAACTGTCAGTGGTGGCATCAGAGAACAATAAACAATTCAATTGAGGGTGACAGAAAAGGTGGCTGCTTCTGCTTTTTTCCTTACACAGACATGCTACCACCTCACCAGATGATAATCAAGAAAGGCTGACCCAGAAGAAAGACCTTGATGTGACCTTCCCTTGTATATGGAGACAACAAGAACACTAGGGTGGAACACTAAGGTATAGAGGACAATTGCCTGCTAGTATAGATGTACAAAGACAATGGTTTCCAAATGAGGATGGTGAAGATATGAAGCTGTCTTCTCTAAATATACCCTCCCATCAATGGATTCTAAGCTGTAGTATTGTTGATGCATTATGGGCAAAAGGTAGATAAATATATCAAGGCATACGATGAGTGTTTGGGAACAATTTATCCTAAGGCTTTGGATTATCTCTTGATCAAAATTAAAGTGTGCTAAAGCATGGTTTTCTACTACTTACTAGTATCAGATGAATACTATGGCTGCTTTAGTTCTTTCTCCCTCATGAGAAGGAAGGTCTTCTGGATAGCTATTGTGCCAATAGTGATATTGGATATATTCAATACATACACAGTTTAGTCTGTTTAGCATGATATGAGTAATTGTATAATGGGATTTACTCCTTGATTTTGAATCCCCATAGACAAAATCACAGAATTTTAGAGTTGGTGAGAATTTCAGCCATAGATCCACAGACATAGTTGAAACCATACCCCCCCGAAAGGAATTCTTATTATAAGCAGTCTTCCAAACACTGACAATGAAGAAGACTCATGAATTCCTCAAATTGTCTTTCACTTTTGAATAGCTCTAATTGTTTGTAAGATTTTCCTTATATCAAGACTACATTTCCCCCTTTTTGTCTTGTATCCATTATTCCAATGGGTTTACCCCATGATGCCAAACAAAAGAAGTTTAAGTCTTCTACATCACAGTCTTTCAGATACTTGGAGATAGTATCTGATTTCCTCTTTTGGCTGAATACAACTATTACCTTCAACTATCCTCGAATAACATGGTTTTAAGGACCATCATCTACCTGTTTGCCAGACACACAGTAAACATGTAATGTATGTTTAATGGTTGATTATTTACTTTCTGCTAAATGTTCTGTAACTAAACATCCTTCCTAATCTGTGGCTCCTAGAACTGAGCACAATATTCTTCATGTAGACTGACAAGGGCAGAATATAGAAGAGTTTTATCTCTTTATTTCTGGTAACTACATTTTACTTAATCTAACCCAGACTGTTTTTTGGATAGGCACATCGTTCCACTAACTTATAATGATCCTGTAAGCCGTTTAAAACCCAGACTTTTTTCAGACAAATTAGTTTTTATTGAGCCTCTTTACCTTGTTTTTATGAAGTTAATTTTTGGAGCCCTAGTATAAATTTTTGACATTTATCCATCAAATTTATGTATTAAATTCATCTTACTAAGTTCAATCCAATGTTCAAGCTCATTCATATCTTTTTGGATCCTGGATCCATTATCCAGTTGTATTTCTATCTCTTTGAATTCTGCCAGCAGCAAATCTGAAGCATGCTATTATTAGGTGTGCCTTATTTGTCCCACTTTTGTTTTGCAGGAAATGTATAGGGATAATAATGACACCGAGGAATTGTTTCTAAAAAACTAGATATTAGCTATCATGTTTAAATACCTGAATTTTGGTTTCTCATTTATATAATTTTTTCAAAGGAAATATAATATCTAGTAGAATGTGCTAGGGGGAGAAAGTGCTTTTATGAACCTCAGCCATATTTTGGTGGCCAGTTCTTTAAGGGCTAGGTAAATTGTCAGTAGTGATTATGATGTTGCTAGGGTCACTTCCATACAGGAGATTACTAGAGCCAGTCTGTAGCAACTCCTGAGAGTTATCATCAAATTTTGAATCTTAGAATTTATATCTCAGACATTAGCAAATGTTACATATTCCTCAGGGTTTGATTTGTTGTTTTGTTGGCTGTCTAGACTTAATAATGTGAAGGATAAAAAGTGAGTATTGAGATTAAACTTAAAAATGTGTTCAGATGTATTTTTTTTCTAAAGAGTTGATGTTATACATTTATTTACATACCAGTGCTTTCAGCTCTAGAGTTATAATCCTATGGTTTTGATTGTTTTTTTTCAGTAATATGCCTAGGTTGTTCATGTGTTTTGTAGAAAATAAGAGAGAGATAAAGATTCATCTTCATTCTCCTATCCAATATCATTGCCACAGAGAAAACCAGTCTTACAAGTCCTATAAGCATATATTGCAACAAACATATATGAAAACATAATTTTGTTTCTATACAGTGAAGACTTATGGATGAATAACTTTGCCATCTTTATAATCAAATCATCTGAGTTTTCTTCTCAAGTTATCTGCATTATGTATGTATTCACAAAATCAAAAGATTTGAGTTAGAAGGGACCATAGAAGTTATCTGGTCTATTCCATACATGAAAGGAATCCCCACTGTAATATCCACAGAGATAATTAGGAAAAATGAGAGAGGTCTGTGTTGTCATGGGAATTACTATCTGAAATGTTTAGGTAGGCTTAATTTTTAAAAGAATTTAAGCTAGACACTATTATCAATAAATCACAAATTGCTTTATTCACATAGACACATTTGCTTGTACCTGGAATAGCCCCTAAAGCATTGTTTATGACAAGGCTTTATTGTTTTGATTGCAAACATATTCAGCTGTGTAGAGTCTATGCAGCAATGTTAAATTAATTTTTTCAGTGGCTTCAAGGGTCTCTTTCTATAATTAGTGGCTTCTGTCCTTTATTACACTGTTCTGTATTGTAGTGCTATTCGTCACTACAGTCTTAGTTAATTATCCTTGCTAATGATTTTTACTGTGAAAAGAATCTTCAGGACTCATTTGTAAAGAATGCTTTCTTTACATTGAAATTGCTTGGTGGCTTGATTCCTCAGTGAATTGATAAACCTGTGGGAGGGAGATTACCCCAGGAGATGGTAGCTTCATTTCTATTATAGTTGCTCTGTTTTGGGGAGAGTAGAAAAAGGGGGATGAAATGGGGAAACTGTGTAATTCTACATTGACAAGATTATAAGGTGCCAGGTGTATGGAGTAAGTGAGGAAGTTGTCAGCACAAACACAAGGGAGAAAATTAAACGTCCTCTGCATGCCCAAGCTAGTTGGTATTACTGAGTTAGTGGCTAGTTCATCTCATAATACAAATTAAATTAGCTTCTTACTGTTGTGATAAAATAGCTACCAAGCTTTAGGCATTTAGGCCTAAAAATCTACAATGGAGAAAAGAAAATGAATTGATTTATCCATTTCATTTATTCCTCTCTTCATTTGTTTATTTCATCAATTCCTTCAATCATTCATTAAGTACTTAACAAATATAGATTGATTGAATGAGTGAGTGAATGAGTGACTTAGGAGTCATAACCATTATGATTCATTGCTCATGCCAGTTTTCAGACTTGGTCTCTGATCTTAAACTGGGCATAATTCAACTGCTGACTTTACTCCTTACAACCTGCATGACCTTGAGCAAATCTTATCACTACCATGGAATTCCACTTGCTAATTTGTAAAGCAGACTAAGAGACTTCTAAGGCCCCTACCAGCTCTGGGTCCTCTGATTACATAGAAAGGCTATGCTTTTTTCCCAACCTTGGCATTATAAGAAATTCCTTCGAAGGATTGGTTTGTAAAGACAATATTGAAAAAAAAGATACTCAGCTTCATCTTCTTCTCATAGAATATAATGGACTGTTTAGAGTTCCATGTGGTCATAAGAAAAGTTTTTAGAGCAACTATAAAAATGCCCATAACTTTTAAATGGTTTTTCTTCCTCCACCCTCCTAACCAAACATTCAGATTAAAAACAAAGTAAAAACTGTTTCCGTTATTATGATATTGGAAAGCAATTATTTGAAGATCCAAATAAGAAAGTATCAAAACAAATAATTCTGAAAAAATGCTACTGAGAACATTGGATCTGTCAAAAATCAAACACATTTTGATTAAATTAATTTCTGAAATATTGATAAATTAATAAGTTATTATAATTAATAGTGGATATTGAAAGTATTTAATTAGCAAAAAGTATAGATCTGAAGATAAAATATCTACAGTGACAAAAATCCTGGCATGGGGAAGGATATAATACCCACCTTGTCTTCTTTTTAATGTTATTTATTTCCTCATTATTTTGTTTCATTTCTATATATTAAAAATATTAATGTGACTATAGCCAAAAATGTATGGCAAACACAGAAATGCTTGAAGGAGATTGGCTGAACCAAGGACAGGGGAGGAAAGTTCTGAACAAATACATATAATTACCAGCATTTGAAGATCGGTTGAAATCCAATACTTTCTAATCAGGCACATGGTGAATGGACTTGATTACATGAAACGACACCACTTTGTTAAAGGCACTCTTCAAAAATAAGGTACCTTTTGGGGCAGTTGTTAAATGTGAAATTGGCTATAAGAATATATGGATAAGAATGAGGCCAAAAACAATGCTAGAACAGAACAGCTCCTGCCTTACTTGGCTATCAAATAAGAATCTTGGAATGCAGTATTTGTTTTCTTTCTTTTTTTACTTTTTTCTATAAAAAACACCTCTTGGATATTGTCAATATGGAAAAAAAATGATTTGAACCCATGTGATGACTCATGTCCCATCTACCTATTCAATAATGGCAGGGATTCAGCAGATCATAAAATATATTACTGTCTAGCAGAATGCCCTAAGGAAAGGGACTCTCTTTTTTTATTTTGAACTTAAATAAAAAAATAACAAAAAATAAACAAATACTAAGATTAAAATAATACAAAATAAGAAAAGAAAAAAAATTGTCATGTGCACAGAAGAATGTGAGAGAGGATTCAAAATATACATCAATTAATTTCCATTTCAAGAAAGTCTATATCATAAATGTTATAAATTGTGTTGAGAGCTTTCCATCTTTTCTTTGCTTCCTTGTAAGTCTTCTTTTGTTCTTTGCTGTACAGTTTTTACTTTGTTCTTTTTTCCCATTCCTTCCCCTCCCCCACAAAGCCACAATTAAGTAGGGACACACACAGGTGCATGCCCATGTGTGCATATATGCACAAAGATATACATATATACATAAACACCCATACAGTCATATATACATACACTTAGACATACATATATTTGGGTATCAGTAATCATAGTCATATAGACATATACATTCACATGCATCTATATAAGACTATACTATATTTATCTTCTTTTTCTCTGAGGGTATATAAACTCTTCCTTCATAAATCCAAATCTTTCCATATTTTTCCAAGTCGACCTACTAATCTTTTTCCTATACCACAGCAACATTCCCACCTTATACTGTCAAGTTGTTTGTCCAAACAATGTTGAAAAATATGGCTGACCCAGTTTAATTTCCCTACTTTTATCTTTTGATTAAATCTATTTTAGCCTTAACTTTGTCTGAGATCATAATTACCACCTCTGCTCCTTTTCCCCTAACAAACTCTAATCCTGATCTTTCTTTGATAGTTGAAGAGCCATTATTAAGCTTCTCTCTCAAGCTGCTTTGGCAGAATAAGAAAAATGAATAAATAATCAATTATACTGCAATTAAGAGAATGGAGTTGACATATGACATATTACCCAGAGAACTGGGCAACGACACAGTTAAATAATGTGTGCTTCAAATTTCTTGTCTTCCAAAAGATATAAATTCAATTTCAGAGTTTTGTATCCTTTAGGAAAGTCCCTCCTTAAAAAAAGGAGTACAGACTGAATGCCATTTTACAATAAATACTTAAGAAATGAAGGCAATCATAGAGTCAAGGATAAATAATATACAAGATGGGAATAACAGATTGTCAAGTTTCTTTAAGTCAATACAATAACAGAAATCTGTCAAGATTTTGGTCTAAGATCTCCATTAACCTTAATAATTAATATAACACACATATAAAAATGGATAGAGAAATTTAGTTTACTAATGAAGTCTTTGTGTATATTATATAAAATAATTAGTTGTTTGGAGAAGCTAGTATTTACTCTACGTTATCCATTTTCAACATTTTTTATATGGTTATTAATAACTTGCCTTAAAGTAGTGCCTTAAAGCTTTCAAAATATTCTTACAGAAGCAATGTGAATTGGGTAGTACAAGCATTTTTATCCCTCTTTTATGGAGAGCAAAACTATTGTTTACTCATGATCAGAGCTAGACCAGAGATTTATTTTTCTCTGTGACTTGATGCTAACATAATTCCCATCTCCAATTTGTATCTCTCTTATTTAATATATTTGGTGGCCATTATTTTTCCCAATCAGCCACATGTAATAACTAGAAGTTAGAAACGCAAGCATAATAATGGCAAGACAAGTCATACATTTGTTTCCTAATAATGCCTTCTGAAGTTCTAGTAAAGTTGGGAGGCTCCCCATAAGTTTCCACTTAAAAGCTGAAGTTAAAGGGATAAATGCAATGTCTGACCTTAGAGAAAAACTAAAAATGCAATTACACTCTAGATGGAATGAGCTAGCAGGGTCAAGTGGCTACATCTTTTTAAAGGTCATAAAGGCAATTTCATATATGACACATGATTTAATGGAAAACAAATTGAGAATCCTAAACCTAGGAATATCTGTGTGGCAAACATGTCTGAGCCTGAAGATCCAATAAAAATTCTTTTAATGAGAGAGGCTAAGGCTTTACTTAAATCCTCAAACATCAAACTTTTTTGCTTTCAGACCTGTGATGACTTAATAATGTTTTTACTCACATTCCTTAAAAAAATGAGGTTTTATTTCCCCTTAGATGACATAATGACTTTATTTCTTTTTTTTTTTTGGTTATCAAAAGATGTTTAATATACACATATTGCCTGACTCCATCTTTCTGAAACTCATTTATCTGTTTGAATTCTTTTTTTAAAATTTCAATTAAAATGATGCAGTTGAAAAGATATCAGTATGGCATAATGGAAAGAAATATATGCTTGGTTTTCAGTCTTGGAAAAAAACCATAAATTTCTGCACAGACTAGCATGCTTTGTAAACATGGACAACCAAAAAATTCTCTGATCCTCATGGAATTATAAAATTATAAAAATCCAAATAGGAAAGAAAGAAGGAAAGAGGAAGGAAGGAGTGAAAAAAGGAAGGAAAAAAAGAAAGAAGGAAGGAAAGAATGAAGAATTTAAGTGCCTACTGTATGCCTGGCATATTGCTAGATTGTAAAGTGCTAAGCTCTTTGGAAATATCTCATTTGATCTGGAAGTGATAAAGTAATTTAGTCCAAACCTCTCATTTTGTAAATTAGGGAAATGAGGTCCAGTAAAGCTGAGTGAATGAGATGCTTCAGGACAAACTTCAACCAAATTAAATATGGATTTAGAATAACATACAAAATCTCAATTGTACTACAATTAGTAAGGGGAAAAAACATGAGGCCAACCTAGGTCCTGAGAGACAATATGGAAAGTGTGTTGGATTTGAAACCAGAGGACTTGGGTTCAAATCCTCTTCTGCTACTTAGGAGCTGTATGACATTGAGGAAGGTAATTAACATCCCTAGGCCTCAATTTTTCATTTATGAAGTAAAGAATTTGGAATAGATGTCTTAAAATTTCTCTTAACTCTAGATCTATAAATCCTATATTCCTATGGCTTAAAATCTAGCACTCTTTCTACTGTACTATATCCTATTTCTAAAATGGGAAAATGATGTTTTGAGATTGAGGGAGAAGGGGAATAAATAAGATTAAATAGAGCACCTACTATGTGCCTGGCATTGTGCTACTTTCTTTACAAAAATTATCTCATTTGATCCTCTCAACAATTCTGTGAACTAGGTGCTGTTATTAGCATCATTTTATAGTTGAGATAACTAAGGTTAACGGGTTAATTAATATACAGTGTCACACAGCTATTAAGCATTTGAGGTTTGACATTTGTTTATAAGGAAAGAAAGTACGATGTAAAATTTCAAGTGCTTTATAAGTGTTAAGCATCCTCACTGATTTTCAATTTCCCTATTCCCAACCATAATGCTGATATGAGGGTAGGGAGCTTTTCACAAAATAAGGATTTAAAACTTTCCCTATGATAGACAAACTTCAATTAAGTTTGTTGTTGCTTTTGCTAAATTGAGAATATAGTTACACATATCACTGAGTCTTTCCAAGATATGTCTATGTGATAAGATGGTCATTTAAGAAAAAAACGATAGCACAAATCAATTTGATGAAAGAAAAAAAAAAACAATGCCAGTTAGGCCATTGACTATTTGAAAGTAAACAAACTGTCAGCTGATTATAGATATAACCTTAACAGTTCAGCTTATACTATCATTCACTCTTTTCTGTGTCCCCACCTTTCATACTCATTGCCAGACAAGCAACCCAAAATTGTATTATCTCTTCAAGATAAATGAGTTTTTCCTTAGCAGGAGGGGGGTCTATGGACTACATTTCTCAGAAATCACTGGATCATTGAGGTGCAAAAGACTTGGAACACAATGCAGAGTACTTGCTCTTAGAGGCCATGTTAGTTCTGGACCACATAAATTTCATGAATAAAGGTCTTACTAGGGACTGATAGCTGCAGGATGGGAATGTTTGACTGTCACATGGAGCCTCTCCCCCACCTTTGCCCAGCTGAAGGTTTTAAGGTGTAGAAATAGTAGAAGTCCTGGGTAAAGGTGAGGCATGCACTTTATCCACCCTCTTAAAGTATCTAGGAAGGATAATTAGAACACAAAATAATCGATTTATCTTGTCAGTGATTTTAAAGGAACCAAAAAGAGTTGTGGTGAGGTGAGAGTGCCAACACAAACCTTTGAAAGTAAAGTAGCCGAAAGCAACAGACTGGGAGCTAATGTATGTTGGGACAACTGAGATTTTGTGTGTTACCATCTGTGATTCTAAATCCATATTTAATTTGGTTGAAGTTTGTCCTGAAACTAAAACATAATGTGATCTAATTCGTAGTGAGAGGTGTTTTCCTTTAAGATAATTATGGTAAATCAGGATTTAATGCAAAATACATTTGCTATTTGGCATTAAGGCAATATCCTGGGAAAATGCATTGATCAGTAAAACCTGAGTTCAAATATGGTATCAGAAATTTATTTGTTATATGACTTTAAGCAAATTACTTTGCCTGTGCTTACTGTAGTTTCCTACTGTAAAAGGGATAACAATAGCCCTCACTTCCCAGTGTTGTTGTGAAGATCAAATAACAGAATAATTAGTTGCTGGCACATGATAAGTATTATATAAATGTTACTTAACTTAAGTACTCTATAATGATTTTGAATGAAATCAGTATACAATGCCAAAAGTAATAAATGAATGATTTTCTAGGTAGGATAATTTACAAATGCATTCAACTAAATTGACACCATCTGACTGGTAATAATTTTTGTTTTATGTTTTAAATACATGATACATACGTTGTTATAATGTTTCTAATTTTTTCCTATATTATGAAACTTGGGAAACCAAGTATCAGAAATGCTGTGAGAAAAGTTTAATCTAGAATCTCTAAGATTGTGAATTGAGCTATTAAAAGAATGTAGTAAAATGCTTTAAAACTGTTAAGTATTTAATGGCATATATTTGCTTTAAAGTGGATAATAATTATAACTCAGTATCAGGAGAAAAAAATAGCACAGACCTTTTAGTTGATTCTTAACTTTAAGTTCCATTGAAGCTTTCTATTTGGCAAAGTCACAAAATTTGTCAACCATGCTTATCACATTTTGTAAAATTCTAGGGTAATGAAATTTGAGAAACTAGGACCACTCTTAGCCAAAGTGAGTGAACTGAAAACTATGTTTAAAGAGGGAGTTTCATCTGAGATTATTTGACCATTACTTATGAAATTAATGAAATTCTATGTGTTAATAAGTAGTACATAGTGAAGTTACATCACTGAGGCAACTTAGTAGCAATAGACAAGATTCAATGATTTCATATTTTTGCCATAGGAGATAATAGGTGGTATACATTGGAGACTTACTGGAGTCAGGATTTTCTGAGGATCTGAGTCACCTATTATGTATTCATTATATGTGTGAGACTCCAGAATGTAGGTTCTTCTTAATTTATAAGTGGAAAACAAATAATATATTCATTGCTAACTCTTATTGCAACATGAGAAAAAACAATATAATAACCATATAAATAAATATCCCTAATCTGTGATTAGTGAAATTTGGCTATATAAGATAAAATCTCATGGGACTGTAATCTGACATTGTCCTAATTTGTGATTTCAGATATGATTCTCTGGATTGTCATGAAGCCAATATGTAGTCCACCATTTAAAGGGAATGTTATATGCTGCCCAAAGGTAGTGTGGTCTGAGAACTGCCACAGGTGGATTTCTCTGTCTGGGACAGTTGAGGAGACAACCTTGCATAGGAAAAGGTAAGATCATAACTCATTTTCTCATTGTGCTATTTCCTTACTGAAAAAGGAATTTTCCCTATGTGGTTAATCCTGAGACTGGCTATGATACCCTGGGAATGATGTGCAACTTGGCTGTATGATTTCTTGTTAACTGTGACTCTTGCCTGGAATCAAATAGAGCTTAGGGAATATTTTTCCAGTCTCGTGGCTTACATGAGGTCAGTCTGTTCCCTTAAAGGGTCAGTCTTGATACTGTCACAACCATGATTCTGCTTTTCCTTTCATTACAAATTTCTATAATCAGGGCAAATGAACAGTGGAAGTTTGTCATTGCAGTATAAATCTATTAATTAAGTGATTAATACTAAAACACTTGAGTTACTATAATAGAATACAAGTACAAAAGATCTAACTATTTTTAATGTACATTTGTGGTCAACTTCATATCCTATGCAACTAGATACATGAGATTTTAGGTTTACCATCCCCTTTTTAATAATTGGTACCTTTTTCATTCAAGATGATAGGATTACATACATACATATGCACAAATATACATGTATATGTGCATATGTATATGCATGTATATACGTGTATGTATATATAAATGTATGTGTGTATATGTGTGTATTATATATTATATATAGACATATGTGTCCACAAAAGGGGAGGGGGGTAAGAAAAAGATATAAAGACTTTATTTTTAATTCAATGAAGTAGTAAACTTTGAAGAAGCAATAAGATTAGACTGCTAGAAATCTAAAAACTAAGGAGCCAAGTTGGCATAGTAAGTAATAAATTGCTGTAGCTCTCCCATATTTACCTCCAAACAACCATAAAGTAGTACCTGAGAACAAATCCTACAACAGTGGAGCCATAGGAAAGATGGAGGGGTCTTTTAGCCCAGGATACTTGGGGGATTGGCAAGAAAGGTCCACCTAATTCAGGTAAAAGAGGAGTACATTCCAGGATGGGAAGCATCTCAGCGAGCCCCAACTCAGCAAAATGGGGGAGATCCTGAGATCCAGTGTGGTGAAGCAGGCAAATGCAAACACCAGGACACCTCAGGTACCTTAGCATAGCCAGGAGAACCTATAGACCCCAGCACTAAGAACATCCATGTGCTTCAGTGTAGCCCTGGGCAGGCAGGCATCCTCTGGTGACCAAACCTCCACATGCTTTAGAGCAGCCCCAGGTGGGCAGGCATCCTCCAGCAGTGGGACCTCCACTATTCAGCTCAACCCAGAATAGACAGACATTTTTCAGCAGCCAGACCTCTACTTGCTTCAGTGTAGACCTGGGAAATGCAAGGAAAAAACAAAAACACATACCAGACACCATCACAAGGATCTCAGTTCAGCACCAGGTAAACTACCACACTGCTTCACCCTCAAGCAGAGCCAGACACTCCCACCACACACTCTGAACATAGCACCAGACACTAGATTCTACTATGGGTCTCAGGACAACATCAGTCCAGCACCAGGTAAATAGCTAGGGACTGCAGCCACTGGCACAAGAAGCACGAGTCAGAATCTCTTCCACTCTGGGAATAGAGACCAAATTTAAAAGAAAAGAAAAAAGGTAAAAAAAAACATGAGCAAAAATCAGCAAAAAATAATCTGACCATAGAAAGTTATTATGGTGACAGTAGGACCAAGACACAAACTCAAAAGAGGATAACAATGTCAAAACACCTATGAAAAAACCCCAAAGAAAAGTAGGAAGTGGTCTAAAACCCAGAAAGAACTCATGGAAGTGCTCAAAAAGGAGTTTAAAAATCATTTAAGAGAGGGAGAAAAAAATTGGGAAAAGAAATGAGAGTGAAGCAAGAAAATTAGGAAAGAAGACCCAACAACTTGGAAAACTACTTAAGAAGTAGAATTGGCCAAATGAAAAGATAGATTAAAAAATCCATTAAGAAAACAATTCCTTAAAGAGTACAATTGGCCAAATGGAAAAGAAAATATGAGAGCTAATTAAGGAAAAAAAATCACCTTAAAACTTAGAATTGGGCAAGTGGAGGGTAATGACTATGAGACATGATGAATCAATAAAACAAATTCAAAAGAATGAAAAAAATGTAAGAAAATGCAAAATGCCTCACAGGAAAAACAACTGACCTAGAAAATAGATCCAAGAGAGCCAATATCAGAATCATTGGACTACCTGAAAGCCATAATCACAGGGAGGACCTGACCAAAATCTTTCAAGAAACTATCAAGGCATTACCCTAATATCCTGGAACCAGAAGGCAAAATAGGTAGTGAAAGTATCCACCTATCACTTCAAGAAAGAGATCCCCAAATAAAAACCCCAAGGAAACTTATAGTCATGTTTCAGAACTATCAGGTTAAGGAAAATAATTACTACAAGTGGCCAGAAAGAAACAATCCAAATATTGGGGAGTCACAATCACGATGACACAGGACTTGGCAACTGCAATATTAAAGGACTGAAAGTCATTGAACATGATATTCCAGAGGGCAAAGGGGCTGGGGCTAAAACCAAGAATCATTTACCTGGCAAAATTAAGCATAATACATCAAAAGAAATAAAACAGTCATTCAATGAAATAGAAAGATCCCTCATAAGGAGAAGATCAGAACTAAACCAGAAATTTGACCTTCAGACCCAAGAGAAGGCTAAAAAGGTAAAAATCAAAAAGAAAACTTAAGGGATGGAATGGAGCTAATATATCCCTACACAGTAAGATGACACAATTCTTAAAAATTTCATCACTAACAGTACAGACAAAAGGAACATACATAGACAGAGAACATGAATATAGTGCAAATTTGAGGGAATGACCTAAGAAAAAAATTAAGGGATAAGAAAGAGGAGTACAATGGGTGGAGAAGGAAGGGAGAGATAGTATGGGGTAAATTATCTCACATGAAGAGGTGAGAAAGACCTCTTACAATGAAGGTGAAGATGGGAGCAGAGTCAATGGGCATTGCTTGAACCTTACTCTCATCAGTATTTTCTCAAAGAGGGAATAATATACATAATCAGTGGAATATAGAAATCTATCTCACCCAACGGAGGAGTTGGAGGGGAGGAGATTAAGTAAAGGGAGGGAAGAGTGGGGATCAAGAGAAAGGAGAGAAGATCAGGGGAAGTAGGCAGAAGCAAAAAACTGGTGAAGTGGGAGGGGTGAAAGAGAGAGGACAAACGGGAAGAAGAATAGGATGGAGGGAAATATGCAGGTAGTAATCATAACTGTGAATGTGAATGGGATGAGCTCTCTCATAAAATGGAAGCAGATAGAGTGGATCAGAAACCAGAACTGTATAATATGTTGCTTACAAGAAACACACTTAAAGCAGAGAGAAACATAGTAAAGGTAAGGGGATGAAGAAGAACCCAATGTGTTTAAAATGAAGTTAAAAAAAAAAACAGGAGTAACAATCCACATATTAAAGAGAAAGCAAAAATAGCCTAATTAAGAGAGATAAGGAAGGAAACTACATCTTGCTAAAGGTATCATAGACAATGAAACTATCAAATTATAAAAGCAAAAACTAGTCTACATGTCAGATCTATGGGGAGGGAAGAATTCATGGACAAATGAGATAAGGAACATTATGAAATGTAGAATAAGTAATTCAGATCATATTAAATTGAAAAGCTTTTGTAGAAACAAACCCAATGCAACCAAGATTAGAAGGAAAACAGAAAGCTAGGAAACAATCTTTATAGCAAGTGTCTCTGATAAAGGCAGAACCAAGTCAACTTTGTGAGAATATAAGTCATTCCCCAATTGATAAATGGTCAAAGGATATGAACAGGAAGTTTTCAGAAGAAATCAATGTTATTGATAGGCATATGAAGAAGTGCTTTAAATCAATTTTATTTAGAGAAATGCAAATTAAAACAACTCTGAAATATGACCTTACAGCAATCAGATTGTCTAATATGACAAAAAAAAGAAAATGATAAATGTTGAAAGGATGTGGGAAAATTGGGACACTAATTCACTGTTGGTAGAGTTGCAAACTGATTCAATCATTCTGGAAAGTAATTTGGAACTATGCCCAAAAGGCAACCAAATTGTGCATACAGTTTGATCCAGAAATACCATGACTAGGTCTGTATCCCAAAGAGATCATAAAAGAGGGAAAAGAACCCACAGGTGCAAAAATACTGACAGCAGCCCCATTTATGGTGGCAAAATATTGGAAACTGAAGGGATGCCTATTAAGTCAGGAGTGGTAGAACAAGGTGAGGTATATGAATGTAATGGAATACCATTTTGCAATAAGAAATGATGAATAGGCATATTTCAGAAAAAAAACCTGGAAAGACTTGTACAAACTGGTGCATAATGACATGAGCAGAACATGGAAAACACTGTACACAGTATCAGCAACAACATTTGATGATCAATTATGAATATCATGGCTTTTCTCAGCAACACAATGATTCAAGACAAGTACAAACAACTCACAAAGGAAAATGCCATTCATATCCAGATTAAAAAAACTGATTTTTTCACTTCCTTTATTCTTTATGGGGTTTTTCTTTTCCTTTAGATTTGTTTCTTATCACACAAATATAATGAATATGGAAATATATTTAACATGATAGCATATGTATAAACTATATCAAACTGCCTATTGTTTTCAGAAGAGGGTAGGGTACAGAAGGAGAGAGAAAAATTGGAACTCAAAACTTTGTAAAAATAAGTGCTAAATTTTTTCTTGGTTTTTAATTGTTGGAAAAATAAAATACTATTTCAAGCAAAATATATGAAAACTAAAATGTATATACATACATACGTGCATACATACATGTATACCTACAAGTAGAGATATATAGATATATTATATTGGCTTCTGAATATTTCAAATGGGATATACAGGCTTTGAATATGTTTTAGTAATAAGTTCTTAAACTTGGATTAAGTATTTTACATATTATAGTAAATTAAAAATTATAAATAATTTAAATTATGTCCATTTTTCTGTTTTGAAGTACTTGTATGATAAAAATAATGGATGGGAGAGCTCATTTTCAAAATCAGGCTTTCTTCCTTTAACCACTGGATGTTATTGTCCATATCAGATACAGGGTTTGGGTAAAGATGGAAAAATCAAGTAGTAAACTGAAAGTCCCTGAACTCTCAGGTGAATTATTGGTTCCTGATTTCTTGTTCTTAAGTGTTCTATTTATTAATACAGTTAAATCAATAAGGCTTGAGTTAGTTCTCACCGTATGTCCTAGTTAATAGAAAAGCAAGTTTGGGAGGTTGTATTAAATTGTAATGAATCTTGATACCAGTAGATTTTTAGTGGAATGACCTAGGAAACTCTGCAAGTGACTTAAAACCAGAGAAGTATATCTTCTAGAAGACGCTCCCTTCAGAGCTACCCTGAGGAAAAGGTTTATTCCAGAATGCTCAAGGGAAAGATATTCCAGGGACCAGATGACTCCATGGGACATCTGGGACTCAAGATGAGATGTGTTGATTGAATGAACATTGGGAGTTTGTTATCAAGTTACTAGGATATGATATTGTTTAATATTGATAATCATTATTGCATTACTTTGGCATTTTTGTTTTGTTTTGTTTCATGGTGTTTATTTTTACTGAGCTTTCTTAGTGACCTTGGGGATATGTAAATCACCCCTCTCAAATTAATACATTCTGAGCCTTCTTGAGTGGTTTGATTTGTAACCTGACTTAGTTTACCCAAAGACTATTTGAAAAGATTTGTCTCCTTAAAGGGGATTTTGATTCTGCTTAATTAAATTTGTTCAACTTTTATGAAATTTAAAGAAATATGGGGTTATGATTTTTTATATGTAAAATACAACTTTATTAGTAGCAAAAAAATTAACAATAGACATAGCTAAAGCATGAACATAACACAAAACATAGCACAATGAACATGACAACAAAATAAAAAAGATACTCCAACACACAGGGTGTCCCTAAAGTCTGGAAAAAGGAAAATTGATGGCATTGTAGAGTTATTGCATAGAGTTCACGTGAATCTTGCAAAGTGCATCAACCTTTGCATCACAAATGATGGAAATAATATTGAAGATGTTATTTGTTAATATTCCAATTAAATAAAATATGGTTGAAAATTTCATTCACTTCATTTCTTGAAAATATGTATTTTTGCCTAAGTGTCCAGACTAGGAACACCCTGTACAATAATTTATATATACAGCAGTAAAAATATGCAATTATATGCAAAACACTTTTTGCATGGGCAATCTCTAGGTATTTACACCTGGGGTAACAATTATTGGAGGTTGGCTATTGGTATATTCAATTTCTATGATTTGAATCTTTATTAAAGGCCTCTGTATCAGGAAAGGAATTAACTTTGGGTTCAGTTTTCCTACCCTGTAATAATACACACAGTTTACGTCACTGGGTGCCTCACTTTTCTTGCCCATATTTGTGTCAGAGAGTCTTCAGTCATCTAGTAGATACTCAGTCCCTTTTCTTCAGCCTTTGCCTGCATAAGTATTCTTCCTAACATCTTTGTAGCATTCAAAACCACTCGCTTAGATGCTAGAGGAATTCTCAATTGATACACATGTTCATACCTGGACAAGTTTCCTCAAATGCAAAAAGATAATGTTCAAACTTAACAACATCTGAAAATTCAGAAATTTCATTGAAATGCTTTTTGGGGGCTGGAGGCAGTGTAACATAGCAGATACTAGAATGGCCAGAGTCAAGAAGACCTGGGTTCAAATACTGACTTTTATAGATGCTATGAGACTATGACACTTAACCTCTCAATGCCCTTGACAACTCATTTGTTCATTCATTTATTTGTCTTATCTATCTATCTATCTATCTATCTATCTATCTATCTATCTATCTACTTTTTAAGCTGCCCAAAACTAGCTGATCTGCATCATTGAAAGGAGTTACTTCACTGGGAGTTTGCAGGTCCAGAAATTCTCCATTCAAAAGAAAACATAACAAAACAAATTACAACAGAACATATGACTTCTGTATGACTTCTACTCTTAAATCTTATTTTAAAACAAACACACATAGGTTTCATGGTAAAAGAAAATTTCCTCATTATAATCCATCTTATTTCAGCTGAAGACTTCTTGCTCAGGCTACATTTTTCTCTTTTCTACAAGATTTGAGATGATGTGAGCTTTCTGTTATGTAAATCATTGTACAGAAGCATCATCTGATTCATTATAAATTGTATATAGACCCCCGCACATTTCGAAGGGCAGTTTTGGGAAGGAAGTCGAATTACATTAAATTGGAGTTCCTATAGAGAAGAGATGTCAAATGCACAACATCCCTAGAGCCACAGGAAAAAAAAGATTAAAATGTAATTGGGAAGTATTTAACAAAATCAATAAAAATACAATAAAACATATAAAATTATATTTTAAAACCCAGTCAATATGTGCCTACAGGGATTTTTTCATATGGAATAATAGACCCTGTTTCTATTTTTTTATTTTTTAATTAGATTTTTTTATTTTTAGTTTATAACACTTAGTTCTACATGTTCTTGAGTTTCAAATTTTCTTCCCTTCTCTCCCCTCACCCCTCCCCTCTACACCCCAAGATGGCATGCAGTCTGACATAGATTCTACTTAAAGCTTCACATTAAACTTATTTACAAAACAGTCAAGTTGCAAAGAAGAATGATGACCAATGGAATAAACCATGAGAGAGAAGAAACAAAACCAAAAAAGAAGAGAAAAAAGAGAGCAAATAGTTTGCCTCAATCTGCATTCAGACTCCACAGTTCTTTCCCTGGATGTAGCTAGCTTTTTCCATCATGCATCCTTGAGAGCTGTCTTTGAGCCTTATATTGCTGAGAGCAAAGTCTATCGAAGTTAGTCATCACAGAATCAATATGTCTGTGGTTGTATACAATGTTCTTCCGGTTCTTCTCCTCTCACTCAGTATCATATCAGGTAGGTCTTTCCAGGTTATTATGAAGCCCGTATCTTCCCCATTTCTTACAGCACAATAGTATTCCATTAAATTCCTATAGCACAACTTGTTCAGCCATTCCCCAATTGATGGGCATCCCCTTGATTTCCAATTCTTTGCCACCACAAAAAAGAGCAGCTATAAATATTTTTGTACATACAGGACCCTTTCCCACTTGTGTGATCTCTTGGGGATATAGCCCTAAGAGTGGTATTGCTGGGTCAAAGGGTATGCACATTTTTATATCCCTTTGGTCAAAGTTCCAAATTGCTCTCCAAAATGTCTGGATCTGTTCACGACTCCACCAACAATGTATTAATGTTCCAATTTTCCCGCATCCTCTTCAGCATTTATCATTTTCCTGTTTTGTCATGTTAGCCAATCTTACATGAGAGATGTGTTACCTAAGAGTTGTTTTGATTTGCATTTCTCTAATCAATAGTGACTTAGCATTTTTTCATATGCCTATAGATATCTTTAATTTCTTCCTCTGAAAACTGCCTGTTCATATCCTTTGACCATTTCTCAACTGGGGAATGGCTTTTATTACTATAAATTTGGCTAAATTCCCTGTATATCTTATATATGAGGCCTTTGTCAGAGACATTGGTTGTAAAGATTTTCTCCCAATTTTCTGCTTCCCTCCTAATCTTTGTTGCATTGGTCATGTTTATACAAAACATTTTTAGTTTAATATGATCAAAATTATCCATTTTACATTTTGTAATGCTCTCTATCTATTGTTGGGTCATGAATTATTCCCTTTCCCATAGATCTGATAGGTAAACTGTTCCTTGCTTTCCCAAATTGCTTATAGTATCAGCCTTTATTTCTAAATCATGAACCCATTTTGTCTTTATTTTGGTATACGGTGTAAGCTGTTGGTACATGTCCAGTTTCTGCCCTACCATTTTCCAATTTTCCCACAGTTTTTGTGGAGTAGTGAATTCTTAGCCCAGAAGTTGGATTCTTTGGATTTGTCAAAGAGTAGATTGCTGTAGTCGTTGACTTCTGTGTCTTGTGTACCTAATCTATTCCACTGATCTACCACCCTGTTTCTTAGCCAGTACCAAGCAGTTTTGATGACTGTTGCTTTATAGTACAGTTTGATATCTGGTAGGGCTAGACCACCTTCCCTGGCATTTCTTTTCATTAATTCTCTTGATATTCTGGATTTTTAGCTCTTCCAGATGAATTTTGTTATTATTTTATCCAGCTCTGTAAAATAATTTTTGGTAGTTGAATTGGTATGGCACTGAATGAGTAAATTAATTCAGGTAAAATTGTCATTTTTATTATATTAGCTTGGCCTAACCATGAGCAACTGATGTTATTCCATTTGTTTAGATCTGACTTTATTTGTGTGAGAAGTGTTTCATAATTGTGTTCATATAGTCCCTGGGTTTGTCTTGGCAGGTCGACTCTCAAATATTTTATGGAATCTAAAGTAAATTTAAGTTGGAATTTCTCTATCTCTTGCTGTTGGGCTTTGTTAGTAATACATAGGAATGCTGAGGATTTACATGGGTTTATTTTATGTCCTGCAACTTTGCTCAATTTGTTTTTTATTTCAAGTAGTTTTTACTTGTATCTCTGATTTTCTAAGTAAATTATCATATCATCTACAAAAGTGATAATTTAGTTTCTTCTTTGCCTATTTTAATTCCTTCAATTTCTTTTTCTTCTCTTAATGCTAAAACTAACATTTCTAGTAACGAATTGAGTAATAAGGGTGATAATGGACATGCTTGTTTCACCCCGGATCTTATTGGGAATGCATCTAGCTTATCCCCATTACATATAATGCTTGCTGATGGTTTTTGGTAGATGCTATTAATAATTTTAAGGAAGACTCCATTTATTCCTATGCTTTCTGGTGTTTTTTTTTAATAGGAATGGGTGTTGTATTTTGTCAAAAGCTTTTTCTGCATCTATTGAGATAATCATTTGTTTTCTGCTACTTTTGTTATTGATATGATCAATTATGCTGATAGTTTTCCTAATACTGAACCAGCTTTGCATTCCTGGAATAAATCCTACCTGATCATAGTGTATTATTCTCCTGAAATTTGCTGCAATTTATTTAAAATTTTTGCATCAATATTCATTAGGGAAATTGGTCTATAATTTTATTTCTCTGTTTTGACTCTTCCTGGTTTAGGTATTAGTACCATATTTGTGTTATAAAAAGAATTTGGTAGGAATAGTCTATAAAGCATGGGAATTAATTTTTCTTTAAATAGTTGATAGAATTCACGTGGAAAACCATCTGGCCCTGGAGATTTTTTCCTAGGGAGTTCGTTGATGGCTTGCTCAATTTCTTTTCCTGAGAATGGGTTATTTAGGTAATTTACTTCTTCTTCTGTTAACTAACTTGAGCAATTTGTATTTTTGTAAACATTCATCCATTCCCCTAAAGTTATCGAATTTATGGGAATACAATTAGGCAAAATAATTCCTAATAATTGTTTAAGTTCCTCTTCATTGGTGGTGAATTCACTCTTTTCATTTTTGATACTAGTAATTTGGTTTTATTCTTTTTTTAAAATCAAATTGACCAAGGGTTTATCAATTTAATTGTTTTTTTTTCATAAATCCAGCTCTTAGTTTTATTTATTAGTTCAATAGTTTTTTATTTCAATTTTATTAATCTCTCCTTTGATTTTCAGTATTTCTAATTTGGTATCTAATTGGGGATTTTCAATTTGTTCTTTTTCTAGCTTTTTCAGTTGCATGCCCATTTTGTTGATCTTCCTTTTCTCTATTTTATTCATGTAAGCATTTAGAGATGTAAAACTTCCCCTGCAAACTGCTTTTGCTGCATCCCATAAGTTTGGTATGTTGTCTCATTATTGTCATTCTCTTGAATGAAGTGAAGTTATTAATGGTTTCTATGATTTTTTTCTTTGGCCCACTCATTTTTTAGGATTAGATTATTTAGTTTCCAATTAATTTTTAGTTTTTCTTTCCATGGTCCTTTATTGCAAATGATTTTTATATTGTGATGATCTGAGAAGGATACTTTGACTATTACTGCCTCTCTGCACTGGATTGTGAGGTTTTTATGCCCTAGTACATGATCAGTTTTTGATTATATGCCATGTACTGCTGAGAAAAAAGAATATTCCTTTTTATCTCCATTCAGTTTTCTCCAGAGTTTGTCATGTCTCTCTTTTCTAAAATTCTATTCACCTCCTTAACTTCTTTCTAGTTTATTTTGATGTTAGATTTATCATGTTGAGAGAGGGGAGGTTGAGGTCCCCTACAAGTATTGTTTTGCTGTCTATTTCTTCCTGTAACTCACATAACTTCTCTAAGAATTTGCATGCTATACCACTTGGTACATATATGTTAAATAATAATATTGCTTCATTGTCTATGGTGCCTTTTAGCAGGATGTAGTGTCCTTTCTTATCTCTTTTAATTAGATCTATCTTTAGTTTTGCTTTGTCTGAGATTAGGATTGCTACTCTTGTTTTCTTTTTTTTTACTTTAGCTGAAGCACAATATATTCTACTCCATCCTTTTAGTTTTATACTGTGTGTATCCCCCTGTTTCCAATGTGTTTCTTGTAAACAACATATTGGAGGATTATGGGTTTTAATGGGGTTTATGATTTTTGTAACACTCATGGCCACATTAGACTTGTTTCCTGTTGTAAATTTAAGTCCCCTAGCTTATAGCCTTCAATTCTTACTCAAATTGATTTGGCACAAGCAGCACAGATTAGGGTGATACAGTTGAGTAGAGAGGAATTATATAGATCCTGTTGTGGTGCCATGAGTATTGTTAGTGCCAAAGGGGAGATTGTTCAGTCAGACATTGAGACAGTCAGTCTGACCAACCATCATATTTCATCCTTGCTCAATGTTTTTGTACTGTGCTTAGACAATCTATGAAAGAGGGTGAGGTTCCCTTATGAAAAATCCCAAATTTGGCAGACTAACCCCATTTCCTGCTGACTAATCCCATCACTAAAGAACTAATCTCATCCCCTGATGATGTTGGAGAAGAAGCTGAAGTGACACTAATCTCACCTCCTCATTGATATGTCTAAGATTTGGGATTATCTTACCCTTATATGTAAATTGTTTTAGTCTTGTTCATAAAACCAGCTCATAGTCTTAATTAGGGGGACAGCTCCTTTCCAACTGCTTGATGACTTGGTGTGCCAATAAACAATTTTTTTTCTTAAAAAAAAAACAGGCACAGCAGCCTTACAAAGAAGGTGGTATATCAACAACCTGAATTCAGTAAGGTAAACAAGAATTCTCTGTTGTTCAGTCATTTAGTTGTCTCTAACTCTTTGTGACCACATGGACCATAGCATGGCAGGCCCTTTTATCCTCCACTATTTCTTGAAACCTGGTCAAATTCATGTTTGTTGCTTCCATGGCACTACCTATCAATCTCATCATCTGCTGTCCCCCTTGGCTTTTACCTTCAATTTTTCCAACGAGTGCCATATTCTCATAGTGTGGCCAAAGTATTCAGCTTCAAAACTTCAGCTTCAACTTCAGTATTTTACTTTTCAGATAATAGCCTAATTAATTTCTTCAAATATTGACTTATTTGATATTTTTGCTTCCCAAGGGACACTCAAAAGTCTTTCCCAGAACCACAATTCCAAAGTGTTTTCTGTTGTGCTTAGCTTTTCTTATAATCCAGCTTTCACAGCAATACATTGCTACTGGGGAAAACAACAACAACAACATAGCTTTCACTATACAGACCTTTATTGGCAAAGTCATGTCTTTGCTTTTTATTGTGCTGTTCAGATTTTCCATAGCTTTCCTTCCAAGGAGCAAGCGTCTCTTAATGTCATGGCTGCATTTGCCATCTGCAGTGATCTTTGAGTCCAATATACAATCTGACACTACTTCCATTTCTTCTGCCTCTGTTTTCCAGGAAGTGATGGGATCAGTTGATGTTACATTTCAAGCCAGCTTTTATACTCTCATCTTTCATCCTCATCAAAATGTTTTTTAATTCCTCTTTACTTTCTGCCATCAGTGATGTTGCCTGTATATTTGAGATTGTTGATATTTCTCAAGACAACCTTAATTCATCCAGCCTGGCATTTCACATGATATACTCTGTATATAAGTTAAATAAACAAAGTGAGAATACACCTCTTTGTCATACTCCTTTTCCAATCTGAAACTGCCCGGTTGTTCCATATTAGATTCTACCTGTTGCTTCTTTGCCTACAGTTTCCTTACGACACAAATAAGATGATCTGGGATTCCTATTTTTCTTAAGGATTTGACACATTTTGTTGTGATCCTCATGGTCAAAGGCTTTAGTGTAGTCAATGAACCTCTGTTAATAGCTCTTCACGCTCTGTATCTATCATATCTAATCCCTTAAATCTATTCATTAACTCAGCTTCATATTAATACGGGATGCTATTTGGGTTATACCTCTATGGTCTGATTGGTTTTCTCTACTTTTTTCAATTTATGTCTGGATTTTGCAATACAAAGCTCATGATTTCAGCCCCAGTCAGCTCCGGGTCTTCTTAGAACTGAACGCATAGAGTTTCTCCAGCATTACCCACAAAGTACATAATCAATCTGATTTCTATATTGACCATCTGATGACATCCATGTATGGAGTCCACCTTTTGAATTGTTGAAAAAAAGTTTTTGCTATGACCAGTGAGTTATCTTGATGAAATTTTATTAGTCTCTGTTTTGCTTCATTTTGTATTTAAGGCTAAATTTGCTAGTTATTTCAATTATCTTTTGATTTCCTACCTTTAGCATTTCAGTCCCATGTGATGAATGTCCCTCTTTTATTGTTGATATTTCCAGAAAATGTTGAAGGACTTCATAGAACTGAGTAACTCTGACTTTTGTATTAGGGGCTGGAGCTTAGACTGGTGTTGAATGCTTTGCCTTGGATTCAAATTGGTATCATTCTGTCATTTTCAGAGTATATCATGTGAAATGCCAGATCATCTGGAGAAATTAAAATTGTCTGGAGAAATATCAACAATTTCAGATATACAGGTGAAATCACTGATGCCAGAAAGTGAAGAGGAATTAAGAATCATTTTGATGAGGATGAAAGAGGAGTGTATAGAAGCTGGCTTGAAATGTAACATCAACTGGTCCCATCACTTCCTGGAAAATAGAGGGAGAAAAAATGGAAGTAATATCAGATTGTATATTCTTGGACTCAAAGATCACTGTAGATGGTAAATGCAGCCATGAAATTAAGAGATGCTTGTTCCTTGGAAGCAAGGCTATGGCAAATCTGAACAGCATACTAAAAAGAAAAGACATGACCTTGCCAATAAATGTCCAAATAGTCAAAGCTATGTCGTTTTTTTCCAGTAGCAATGTATGGCTGTGAGAGTTGGAATATAAAGCCGAGCACCACAGAATTGACACTTTTGAATTGTGGTGCTGGAAATTTTGTCATTTAACCCAGTACTGCTTTTCTCACTCTTTTATCGGCTATAAGGCTACTACATTTTTTCCTAAAGGGTTCTTGCCCACTGTACATGCAGTGATCACCTGAATTAAATTCACACAATCATGCTCATTTAAGCTCACTGGCACCCAAAAGGTTGATGTTTAGTCTTTCTCCTGTTTGAACATGTCCAGCTTACCTTGGTTCATAGATCTCACATTCCAGGTTCCTATGCAATATTGATATTTACAGCATTGGACTTTATTTTTGGTTGCCTCTGCAGCTGACCTCCCTTTTGGCTTTCATCCAGCCATTAATTACTACTGGAGCTACATATAGTTGTCCTCCATTCTTCTCCAGTGTTTTATTCTGATCTGAGGGGCTTATCTTCTGATGTCTTCTATCATTTTATTCCTGCCCATGGAGTTTTCTTGGCAAATACATTGCAGTGGTTTTTTTTTTTTTTAAATTTCCTTATGTAACAGATCGCTTTTTTTTGTCAGAACTTTTCACTATGATCAGCATTCTATCGTGTGAAAATTGGAATTTGTACTGAAGAATTCAAACCAGGATGTGGCTAGAGGAAACTCAAACTGGTCAAAAGATGGAACAGGAAGGAACTCATCTAGTAGGTGAAGCAAGTTCTTGGCTGGAAATTTCAGAATTAGAAGAAGATAACTCACATCAAAAGTGAGTCAGTATATAAGACTTGTTGATATAAAGCAAGTAAATGCCATTAGTAGTTGCAAGGACTTGCAAGACAGGGAGACTAGAGCAGAATTGACTGAAAGACAACAGCTTCCAAGGCATGTGAAGG
This sequence comes from Trichosurus vulpecula, assembly GCF_011100635.1. Taxonomy (NCBI): domain Eukaryota; kingdom Metazoa; phylum Chordata; class Mammalia; order Diprotodontia; family Phalangeridae; genus Trichosurus; species Trichosurus vulpecula. The sequence goes on along the minus strand of NC_050574.1, from coordinate 256,079,263 downwards.
AACAATATTGTAGATATTGTTGCCATTTAAAGGACCAGTGCCATCCTTTGTGAATAAATTGGACCCGTAATTATTGTTAACTAAGCTGTAAGGAAAACCATAAGATTATAGAACTTGAGCATTAAAGTCTTAGAGTCAGAAGGCAATTAATAAATGCAATTTTTTTCCAGACGTTTGTCTATTCAAGGAGTGAAGTAACATGGAGTTTGGGTCAATGTGTCCAGAGCCCTAATGGGGGCTTCTGAATCATTATTAGTAGTTCAGGTAATACCATTTTTGAACCTAAAATGTGTAGCTTTCTAAAGGATTTCTTTGATTTCAGGAAGCCAGGCCCAGGGAGGGGAGGAATCAGGTATTTAGATGGGGCCTTACTTTGTCTTTCCATCCTCCTGATTTTTACTCTTACCTAGCTTCTCTCTTTAAATTCTCTATGTAATGAGAATAACTTTTAACTCCTTAATAAGATAGTAGGAATAAGTTTGCCAATGTAGCACTGGAAATTCCATTTTGCTTAAAGCCTTTATTTGATTGAGCTATTTTGAGTGTTATGTTTCTATAGCACTAAAAAATCCTGTCTTATGATATAGTTAGTAAAAACATGTGTCTATTCTTACATAAATGATAAACACACGTAAATTCTCTGATATGAAAGACCATCAATAAAGGTAACAATTTTATCAGTAATTTATGTAAAAAACTCTCAATTAATTATGTGGTGTTAAAAAATCCAACTTTGAAACACAATTAAAAAATTGAAAACAAAAAGCAAACACAAGGGGCCTTGCTCATTACCTTGATTCTAAGATACAACCAGGCTTGGCCTATTTACTGCAGAGTGGTGCTAATTGATTGACAGAGATTTGCCAAAGGACCATGTTGGAAGGAAATATTTGGCAGTACTACAGGAATGAAGAGAGGGCAGCTTAAATCCTGGATGAAAGAGGCTTGTCAGAACCTTAAAAACTAAGGTTGAAGATTTTATTTTTAGAGGAGGGAATTGTTTCATGAATTAATTTTAAAATGTGTGATTGCATGAATTGAGAAGTATAGGTATAATTAATGTTTCTATTGCACTAGTTAGCATCTATAATAATAAATAGCTAAAAGGATACATTATACATTATAACTTCAAAGAAAAAGTACTTTCATATTTTGCCACAGCTTTTGTCCTCTCTCTGAAACCTTCTCTTTAAAGAATCCGAGCTCCTTTTGAATAATTTAAAACTTAATTCAAACGTAAGATATTTTGAATAAACAATAGTTTTCTCCACAGCTGCAGTGAAAATGTATGAAAAACACAATTGAAGTGAATTAAGCCTGTATGGATTCTTGTTTTTTTTTTCCCCCTCAGAATGTAAAAATTCAATAGCTATTGTACACTGGCTGCTTGATATGATTGAAGCCTAAATTACAGTCTGCTAATATTTGAAGGACACTTCCACTTTATTATTATTAAATACTTTGTTCAAGCAGTTTAGAAATTTAGTTTCATTATTTAATTTGAACAAAATATAGAACTTTGGAATATCTTATTTTGTTCTTACATATCCCCAGTAATGTTATTTTATATATTATTTATGTGTTAATCAATATTTTAAAATAGAAGTTTAAATGTAGAATATTTTCTATTGTTTTTCCTTCTGTGTTCTGATATAAAAAAAAAAACAAAATAAGGAAAACAGACACAATACTGTGCCACCCTATTCCTTAAGACTTATATTTATATATAAGTAGATGTGGCTTTTTTCCTCACAAATAAACTAATGACTAGTAGAATTACCATGGTTGAATGTAGTAAGTTGTTGCCTTCCTCTTACCAGGGGCCCTTGATATTCATAGTAACATAGTTTTGGACTAGAAGGAACATTGGAGAGCTGCAGTTTTACTCATGAGGAACTGAGACTAAAAAAGGTAAAGTGACTTGCCCACGGTCATACAGCCACTAAGAGACAGGATCAGAAATATATAATTGTAACAACTGGGCACATTTCTTTCTGTCATCTATTGTACTAAAACAGGTTTCTCTAAGTAAACTTAAGTTTATGCAGAATTGATTATGAAATTTGACCTCCTAGCTGCAGCAGATTCTTTGCATTTTAATCCGGATACTTATAATTTTATTTCAGAGTTATTATTTTTCCTGCTTCCAATTCCTCATTCCTTGCATCCATCTTGCTCACCAGGGCTGATATTCTCAGAATACCATTTTTAAAAATTATGTTGCTGGTTTGTTCAAGAATCTAGAACTCAAGAACCTATTGCTAATTCAATCAATTTAAAATACCTGACACTAGAAATCATTACTTATTCATTTACATTTCTGGAATTTGCTTTTTCTTACTGTTTTCTACTAGGTATTATCTGGTTGATAAAGATGAATAAGACATATTCTCTGTCCTCAAGCAGTTTAGAATACAACCTAATTTTCTTTTTACTCTAACATGGAATTTCCACTCTCATCTGACTGGTCTCCACCAAATCCCATGCCTAAATATACCTTTCAGGTTAAATTTATATAGTCTTTCTTTCTCCTTTCTGTCAACCTAAATAGTTCACATCCTTCAAAGTTCAGTTCAAGAAACATCAATTTTATTAAATCTTTGAATTATTTAATTACATCTAATTTATATACATGTGTACTTATCTACATATATTATATACATAACATTTACTGACAACTCCCTTACAGCCTTACGTAGAAAGCAATAATTTTTTTTTAAAATTATAGAGACAATAAAGAAAGATTATACTGTAAGAACTTCAGTTTATCCCTCTAAGAACAAGATAAATCTAATCATAAAATAAATAAGAAAGAAATATGAATAGAATTTTGGAAAAGCTGAGTAGGATAGACCTTTGGAGAAAATTGAATGGGAATAGGAAGAGATAGATTTTTTTTTTCAACTGTACATGGCATTTTCATTAAAAAATACTATATATTAAGGCCTAAAAACTTCAACTCTATAAAGCATAGGAATTATACTTAAGATTATGATTAGTATCTATCTAAAACCAAGAGCAAGCGTTATCTGTAATATGGATAAACTAGAAAAGTTTACAATAAGATTGGGGATGAAGCAATAATGTCACCACTATTATTTAATATTATACTAAAAGGCTTTCTATAAAAATAAGAAAAGGAAAATAAATTATAGGAATACAAATAGGCAATGAGGAAATAAAATTATCATTTTGCAGATGATATGATATGTATTTTCTGAAAACCCTAGGGAATCAACTAAATCTAAATGAAACATTTAACAACTTTAGCAAAATTGCACGATATAAAATAAACCCACATAAATCATCAGCATTTCCATATATTACCAACTAAATCCAGCAGGAAGAGACAGAAAGAGATTCCATTTAATATAATTATATACAGTATAAAATACTTGGGAATTTATTGACCCCTCCCCACACACATACATGAAATACAGAACAAAATTATAAAACACTTCACACAAAAAAGATAGATCTTAATAATTGGAGAAATATTAATTCCTAATGGTTAGGCCAAGAAAATGCAATAAAAAATGGCAATGCTATCTAAATTAATTTACTTATTCAATACTATACCAATCAGACAAATTCTATAGAGCTAAAAAAAATAGTAAGAAAATTCATCTAGAGGAACAAAAGAGTATCAAGGGAATAAATGCAGGAAAAAATAATGGTAGGTAGACCAGCAGTAACCAGGCTCAAATTTTACTACAAAGCAGTAAAATTCAAAACATCCTCATATGGGATAAGAAATTGAGAAATTCATCACTGGAATAGATACCATACACAATACACAAAAGTAAATAATCATCATTATCTAGTATTTGATCCAAATTTTCAGGTCAAGAACCCACTATTCACCAAAATCTGTTGGGAAAAATGGAAAGCAATTGGTCAGAAACTAGGGATAGACCAATATCTCATACTACATAACTAGATAAGTTAAAAATGGTTACATGGTTTAAACATAAAGGTTAATAGCATAGAGAAATTAGAGGAGTACACAAAATTTACCTCTTAGATCTATGAATGAGAGAAGAGCTCACAATCAAATGTAAGACAGAAAGGATCATAAAAGCAAAGTAGTTTAATTTGATTATATAAATTTTTTTTTTAAAAAATTGCCCAAACAAAAACAATTTGGCCAAAATTAGTAGGAAAGCAGGAAAGTGGGGAGGGGGAGGTTACAACATATTTCTTTTGTGAATGTCTCATTTTTCAAATGTATACACAACTCTGCCAAATCAATCCTTAATTGATAAATGACTAAATATGAACAGGTGATTTTCAGAATAAGAAATCAAAGTTATCAATAGTCACATGAGAAGTGCTTTATCAAAACAGAATTACTCTGAGATACCATCTCACACCCATCAAATAGGTTAACATGACTAAAAAGGAAAATGCCAATTGAGGGGATGTGTAATGCACTGTTGGTAGAGCTGTTATCTAATCCAACCTTTCTAGAGAACAATTTGGAACTATGTCCAAAGGACCATAAAAATTTGAGTTCTTTTAGTGTTACTAGGACTATATTCCAAAGAAAAGGAAAAGGGACCATATGTACATAGATATTTATAGCAGCTCCTTTTGTGGTGGCAAAGAATTGGAATTTGTGGAGATGCCCATCAGTTGGGGAATGGTTGAAGAAATTATGAAATACGAATGTGATAAAATGCCATTATACTTTAAGAAATGGCAAAGTGGATCTTTTTAGGAAAAGCTATAAAAAACTTATATGAAGTAATGCAAAGTAAAGTGAGCAGAACTAGAATATTGTACATAGTAACATCAATATTGTAATGATAATCAACTGTAAAAAACTTAGCTACTCTGATCAATACAATTATCTATGAAAAGTCCAAAGGACTCATAATGAAAAATCCCAACCACCTCCAGAGAGTGAGAACTGATGAGCTGTGAGTGCAAACTGAACCATTTTTCTACTATATTTTTCTTGCTTTTTGTGTCATGGCTAATATGGACATATACTTTAAATTATTTCACACACATGTATACATATACAAACATGTATACGTGTATATATAAATAATTATATAAACATATTTTTCCTTCTCATGGGTAGGGGAATGCATAGAGAAGAAAATGAATGAAGAGGATTTGTAAATAAAAGTATAAATTAAAAAAGTATTTTTTTCACAATTGCTTCTCATCAGATTAGTGAGGGAAATGTTAGAACAGGTATGTATGAATCTGTGAAGAAAATTTGTACACATTTGAAATGTTAAAGGAAGTCATAGCGCATATTTCATTTAAAAGCTGAGATAGGAGACAGCTGTCAAGGGTTAGATTAATTAAACAAAATAATAAAATCTAAGAAGATTATAAACAACAGGTGCTATGTTTTGTATGTGGGTTTTAAATAAATGCTTTTTCATGCTATAACTGTGCAAAACTTACATTAACTTTATGGTAAGGCTGGAATGTCATTGCAATTATACATTGCTGTTAAATGAAAAGAATGCATAGAATAAACAAATCAACTGAATAGTTGAAAAGGAACTCAGAAGCAATATTGTTCAATATTTACCTGAATAAAAATCCCTTCTACATCACATAAATAATTGAAGATCTTCCAACTTTTCCTAGATTCTGCTGAGGAGGAACCCACCATGGTGATAATATTAACTAATATATATATATATATATATATATATATATATATATATATATATATATATATATTTATCATTTCAAGATCTGAAAAGTGCCTATAATATATATATATGCATATATATAAATATAATATGTAAGTGCTTATAATATATAATAGCTCATTTGTCCTCCATAGCATCTGTGCGAGAAATAAGTTCTTATTATTCTCATTTTACAAATGAGGAAATGGAAATTAATGTAATACAAGAAACTGTCCTAGCATCATAGAGCTAGTCAGTGTCTAAGATAATATTGGTCTTACCTGACTCTATATCCAGTAATTTATCCTACTACATAGCTTTCTTTATCTCTAGCATCTCATTTCACCTAGTGATAGCACTATGTGGTGAAAATATGCATTGATATATAGTCCTTTGATATTTCTTAGACCTTGTTTTATGATCTGGGGCCCATCTTACAGCACTGACTTGTGACACCACTTTAATTTCTAGTGAATACTTACTATTAGACTTATTCAACCTCCATGTCTTTGCCTTCTCTTACTGTTATCCTCATAAGCTACCATTTCCCACTGTACTTCTTGGCATAATGCCTTCATTATTGAGGTGACCATCATCAGAACATTGGTGAGCTTTTGCTTACCCTGCACTTGGAGATAGCCACTCTACTGCACCAACATCTAAGGGGATCATCCCTGAAGAACAGTATAGAAATCCCACTCAAATCCCTGGTCAACATAACAATTACTTCCAATTCCTCTATAGCATGGTTGTCTCCTACACTCAGTGTATTGTCCAGGCTCTTCCTTCCCACAAATATTCCCTAGTTTCCTGAATGCTACACCCCCTGCCAGGTATTCCTCCTCTTTCCCTCCCCTTTCCTTCCTAAAAGTGTTGCTATCTTTGTCACTGATCTCTGGACTTCATTTACATCCACCACCAAGCTCTGGTAGTGGTCAATGAACCACTGATGAAGGCCCCTATATTGACTCTGAATCAGACCTCTGGTCATAATATAAGAGAACCAACAAGATAGGTAATTAGCTAAGTCTGGGACAGGGGTACCCTCCCCCAACATCCACAGCTTTAGTTCATGATATGTTTATCAAAGCTGAGAATAAGTTTTCTGGCTGCTGTTCCTCCACAGAGTGGAATAGGAAGCTCAACAACCACCCTCCATCTTCTCTATAGAAAATGAAATCTGGGTACTGAAATTCATGCTTCTCTAGCAAGGAATAAGGGAACTCCTCACCTCTTAAATCCATGTATCACTGAACAAGGCTGGGACTAGGATTGTCAGTATCTGGAGCTTTCTGACTTTACTGAAGGGAGAATAGAAGGATTCTGAGTTTGAATTCTATGCTCCAGTAGTATGTAATCCCTTTCCTATTGTTTCCCTTATAACCAAGAGCTACTGATCAGGGTTAGGAACAGAATTCTTGAGTCCAATGCCTCTGCCTCAATGAATGAAAGTTCTCCCCATATTATGGTCAAGGGGAGTCTGGTAGCCCTAAATGTATGCTATGATTGTTAGGAAGTTTTTTTTCTTTCTTAATTCCAGCCTCTTTTTGCCTCTTTTCAACCATTGTTCCTGGTGTTTTCCTCCAGTGCCAAGCGGAGTAAGTCAAATCCCTCTTTTACCACAGCTCTTTAAGTGCTTGATTGATTAAATACAGACCCACTCTGAGCTATCTATTTGCCAGGAAAAATCCCTAGCTCCTCCAAAATATTTTAGTACATGAAGTAATTATTTTCCCATCTTGGGGATCTTCCTCTGAAAGTTTTTTAGACTACTAATTACCATTCTAATACATGATGCCCAGAAAACAGAACACTACTTCATATACGGTTTAACTGAAACCAAGTATATTGGTGACTTATAATTACAAGATTCTACTAATCCTGGACAATATGTTTTTCTTACTGGTGCAGAATACTATGTGATTCATAATGCAGCATAAAAGTACATTAGCTGATTTTTTTGCCGGTCCTAGTCACCTTTTTCCCCTAAGTCTTTTTTTCTGGCAGAGATATAATCATATTATTTATTTATCTTATATGTGTGAAGTTGAATTTTTAAGCTCAAGTATAAGAATTTAAATTTATTCCCATTATAACTTGTCATTGACTTAGTGTGATATCCTAGCTGCCAAGGTATGTTCAGATTCAGATTCTCTCATCCTGTATATTGCTACACCCTTAGCTTTCTGTCATCTACAACTTTTATACTCACTCAATCTGTTTTTGTTCAGTCTTTTGATAGAAAGTATAAAAAGCACAAAGCCAAGCACATGTATATCCATTGGCTACTTGAGACCTTAAAATCTGGCATTGATCCCTCTCAACCTCTCCTTGATATGTCTATCAAAATATTATTATTTAAGTTCAAATGTGACCATATTACTCGACTACACAATCAACTTCATTGGCATTAAATCGTCTTCATGATCGAATACAAGCTTCTTTGCTTGACATTTATAGGCCTTCATATTTTAACTCCAAACACTGCTTCCCAGGATACAATAGATTCTAATGCACTCTATAGATTATCCAATTTGGCTTTCTCACTGATCCTCACAGATGCCTGTTTCAGCCACCTTCATGACTGTTTTAACAAATTTTCTCAACTGCCCATTCTTCTGGGAGAAAACTTCACATGCTTAGAGTGGATATCCCCCTAACTCACTGGGTTTGAGGTCTGTCAGTTACCCTCAATCTGATTTGGCTCATCTGTCAAGATGGTTTATTGGGGTGTAGTCACTGCACATGCTGTAGCTTCTTGAAGACACAGGTGAGAATTTGGTGACAGGTGGCCACCAAAGATACATGAGCAACCCTGAAAAGGGCTTGGCAAGCCCTCACACCAGAGGGGCTTGTCCTCCCTGAATACCCATATACCACCAGGCACTTAATAAATGCTTATTTCCCTGCCTATTTTTAATACTACAAAGCTACAATACATGTAGCTTTTTCTTCTCAAAAGTAGGAATGGGGGGGAATGGTGATGTGGACCCACAAAGATAGCATATGCTTCTGAGAAACTTCTCCTCCCTTGAGTAAATGGTACTGAAGGATAATGACTCAAAACTCAGCTTTTATTCAGGCAATTAGGAATCACACAGCTGAAGTTTTCTTTTGTCATCTGAGTACTATTGTCATTAGTCTCTTCAAATGGCTTTTCCAAAAACCCCATTTTTCTAATCTTTGCTTTTGATATTCTTCCCTCTTTAGCCCTGGACTCATCATACCACCTATGCCCCTGAGTTATATTTAAGCACACGTATGTGTGTGTGTTTGTGTATGGGTGTGTATGTATATATGTATATATGTATATATATATATGTGTGTGTGTGTACATACATATATGTACATATGTATATGTACATATATGTATATACACGTGTGTGTGCATATCCCTAAATTATGCTCCAATTATAACCTCCTCATTTCCACTGACTTGCCCTTCACTTAAACACACACAACATGCATACACGCACACAAAACTAACAACTCACCAAATGCCCCATATGAAATTATTAGCAATTCTAAAATGATTCCTGAGTCTCCAAATAGTTTTGTGATTATTCACTTTGTTAACTACTCTCTCTTTAGTCATAAAACAGTTATATGAAAGTGAGTAAGCTATCATAATTCTTGAAACTCTAAAATCTTCTACCCATTTGGTGTCCTTGAATCTATTTTTCTTTAAACTAGTATTTTTTACAACTTTCAAAAGCTCTTTCTATGTCCCATTTAAACTGTCATACTGATCATGAACATTAATTTCATCCTACACTTTTTACAAGGTAATTTAAGTCTTCATGTTTACTGCATATTTGAATTTCTTTCCCAACCTTCTCAAATCAGACATGAAAAGTTTGTCTTTTAATATACAGGTTTTTAGTAGATTTTATTAAACCAAAGTTTATTTTCCTATCCTTTTCAGGAATCAAAAATGTTTATCTATAATAGTATTTTATATCCTTAAATAATACCTTTTATCCAAATGTATTTTTTGCCATTGAAGTGCTAAACTTCTGAAAAAACTTTGAATAAGGACATTTAGAATATTTTTCCTTTTCCCTTATTTCAACTTCTTATAATATCTAACCTCCTTCAAGGGTCAACTCTCACATGAGGATTCTCCTGAACCCCCAACTAGCATTTTCCTGACTCTTTTTTACTTATAGGTGCTTGTTTGCTGATCCCAAAAGAATATGAACAATATAAGGACAAGGGTCATTTCATTTTTGTTTCAACTTTCTAGTGATTAGAGCAGTACTACACATAATAGGTACTTAAAACATATTTGTTGATTTATTATCTAGGTTTTTTAAAAAGATAAGACAGATTGAATCATCCAGTCAGTATTAACATAAACAGTTTTTACTGACTTTTTCTCTTTAAATATATCTTCTACTAAATATGCCTTTAACATTTTGGTATTGAAAAGTCTCTTTAACATCTTATGAGTTCCACGGTAATAAAGAACTTAAATATTTGCTAATTTTAAAAGTCTACCAGAAATATTTTTATAAAGAAGACACTATAAATCTGCATGCAAAAATTAAGTTCACTCAATCATAATGACATTTACCTGGTAACTATTTTTAAAAATCAAATATGTCCTTTAATAAAGAAAAGTGATAGTGGGACCAAAAGAAACGGTGGAAATAATATATTGTGCAACATTAATACTGGTGACATTAATCAAAGCCAAGGAGAATGTTTTTAATATGAATTTGAACTTTTTTGTCAATTTGACTTTATACTTTTTCTTTTCCTGTGCTATTTTTTCTCCTATTAAAACTTCCTTGAATGTCACTTTGGTGAAACCATTTGTCCCTCATACATAGTCCCGATAAATGTGATCTTTATTCTATCACAGAAGTCATTGACAGCAGCGAAGAGGACAAAATGCACATAGAGTGGTATTACTCAATCTTACTTCAAGTGCAAAGTAGGGTTTTAAAAGTAATTTCTTAGGAAGTCCATATTACAGATAAATCAAGTACTTCTCTTTTAGGCTTATGATGCACAGTGATCATCCTAAAATTTTGTTAAAACATCTGCTAATATGAAAACAATGAAAAAAGTAGATTTAGAGTAGCAAAATTGAGTACAAACAATGAACAATTGAAATATTGTTTTAGCTTTAAACGTTCAACCTGTGCAATAAAATGCCATCAGAGGTCACTGGAAGAAATAGTATAGTTGGAATAAAGCAGCATAGATAATTTTATGATCACTAATGTCATTTGTAGCCATCGTAGCTATTATAGCAAGGGCAATCAAATTTCATATTATAGAATATAAACTGCAAGGGTCAGTTAGGACTTATTTCATAAGTTTACAACAGTGAAATTGATTCACTCTTTTTTTTTATCTTTTCTCTTCCTTAGAAACAGAAGTTTTAAAATTGCTTGTTATGTGATGATAGATACACAGCACCATAGAAAGCTGCAAAGGAAAATGAGGATAGTCCTTAACCACAAATTTTTGTGATCTAAGAGCATAAATATTATGAGTCCAAATAAATGATAGACAAACTGAGAACTGATACAAATACTTTTGTAGTTGATTCTTGAGATAATCCAGAATGAGAACCTTATTAAGCAAAAAGTAAAGGCATACTCAAGAGGTTTTTTCAGGTAAAGATAGAGTTAAATGGGTCAGAGAGGGGCTATCAGAAAAATAACCACTTGTCAAAATTAGTAATGTTATTTCTTGTTGCCATTTGATACATGATAAAACCAATTCCTCTCCAAGGAGAAACTGTGGCGCTGCACAGTCCTTGATTTCTACTTTCATTTCTAGTGAGAATTTCTATATTTTTACCATAGATTTCCTATGCGTGCCTATTTGTTGGTTAGCAAATAAAGATCTAACAGTTATCTTTCCAATATATGATCCATCATTTAGTGTTGACCTATAAATTATACGGGCAGCTAGGTGGTACAGTGGATAGAGCACCAGGCCTGAAGTCAGGAAGACCTGAGTTCAAATATGACTTCAGACACTCCCTAGCTATGTGATTCTGAGCAAGTCATTCAGCCCTGTTTGTCTCAGTTTCCTCATCTGTGAAATGAGAAGGAGAAGGAAATGGCAAACAATTGCAGTGTCTTTGCCAAGAAAACCCCAAATGGAGTCACAAAGTGTTGGGGCAGAACTGAAATGACTGAACAAAATAATAAAACTGTAGATTCTTTACAGCTTATTTTTCCCTTTTCTATTTCTCTTTTGCTACCACAGCATCACTTCAGCTATAACAACAACAGTAGATTTAGATAAGATTTTAAGGTTTGAAAAAGATGTCTCATTTTATCTCACAGGAACTTTGAAAGGGAGGTGTAATTATTATCTTTATTTTACAGAGAAGGAAAATGAGGCTGGCAGCAGTTAAATAACTTCCTTAGGGTTACAGGGTTAATAAATGTCTGAAGCTGGATTTAAGCTTAGGTCTCTCCTGACTCCAGGTCCAGTACTCGATCCATTTGCCTTCTAGCAACTTAGATGAATGGAGGTGACATAGGAGTGAAAACAAATTTTTCTTTATTCCATGGTTCTAATGGTCAAAAAATTCATCTGTGTGTGACTTGTCCACTAGCGATGAGCTTTTCTTTAGTTCGTCTTGATGATAAAACAGAGAAGCAGATTCTCTCTCTCTCTGTATATGTATGTATATATGTATATACATATACATGTGTTCATGTATGTACATAAATATATAATTTATATATTTATTTTCTTGTATGCACACATATAGATGGATGGATTTGCATGTGTATATGCATGCGGTGAGTAATGCAAAAGTGGACAATATCTGTTTAAGCCTGTTTTTCATATTTTTGTGAAGACTGCATAAATATTTTGCAACACATATTTATAAAATCTGACTTTGTTTTTAAACAGAATTTATAACTTTTTAAATTCCAGAATTGGAAATTATATAGTGACTCACATCTACATTAGCCCGCATATCTTCCTTCTACAAACATTTAAAAAGGTACCAGTTATGATTCTGAGCATGGATAGTCAAACAATATTAAGAAAGGAATCCCAACCTTCTATGGAAAGACTGTGATTCTTCTTAATGCTCATGCTTCTTAATGCACTTGATTCTCATGATTATCTCCAATTTATCAAATATCTATGTCTTTATAACTATATATCTATCCATATATCATTTTTACATAGCTGATTTCATTGTGTCTCCCCCATTCAACTGTGAGGTCCTTGAGAGAAGTTTGGCTTTTACCTTTCTTTGTATAATCTGATCAGTACAGTGCCTAGAACAGGGGTGGGGAGCCTGCAGCTTCTAGTCCACATGTGTCTCTCTGGGTCATCAAATGCAGCCCTTTGACTCAATCCAAACTTTTCAGAACAAATCCCCTTAATGAAAGGATTTTTTCTGTAAAACTTGGACTCAGTCAAAAGGCCATACCCAAGGGCCTAGAACCTCAAGGAGGCCACAGGTTCTGCACCCCTGGCCTAAAGCATACTATGTTGTTAATAAAGTTTTCCACTTTCCATCTTCAACTCTACTTGGGTTTAACTTCACAAGATGGCCCTCCCTGGTTAAGCTGATCACTTCTAATCTTATCACGAACCAGATAATGCACTCTTGTTGCCATTGCAACTAGCTTGACATTCTCTCCTGTATTTGGAAAGAAGGTAAAGAAATAAATTCTTGCCAAAGCTTTCATTTGTAGAGGGCAGGAATTGGATTTCTAGCTCACGCCACTTTCCTTCTGTAGCTCTACTTCATTAGATTGTAAACTTCTTGAAGTCATGGAATATCTTTCTTTTCCTTATTTGTATCCTCAGATCTTCACACAGTACCTGGAATATAGAGGTGTTTAAAAACTGTTTCTTGAATTAAATTACTAAAAGCTTATTTTCTGATTAATTTGATTAAAGAGAATTTTAAAAAAGTACACAGAGGAGGAATTTCCATTATTTTTCCCATGAAGGTGGGATAAACCTCCTGATTTACTTGCTGGAACCAACAAAAAATAACTTTGCAATAGTGTTGGTACTTTTCATTAGGGGTTGTCACCCAATTTGCCTTTTTAAAATTTAATTTCTTTAATATATTTAGTTTTCAGCATTGATTTTCACAAGAGTTTGAATTATGAATTTTCTCCCCATTTCTACCCTCCTACCCACTCCAAGATGGTGTATATTCTGCTTGCCCTGTTCCCCAGTCAGTCCACCCTTCTGTCACCCCACTCCCCTCCCATTCCCCTTTCCCTTCTTCTCTTGTAGGGCAAGATAGATTTCTACGCTCCATCGCCTGTGTATCTTATTTCCTAGTTGCATGCAAAAATTTTTTGTTTGTTTGTTTTTGAACTTCTGTTTTTAAAACTTTGAGTTCCAAATTCTCTCCCCTCTTCCCTCCCCACCCACCCTCCCTAAGAAGGCAAGCAATTCAACATAGGCCACATGCATATCATTATGTAAAACCCTTCCACAATACTCATGTTGTGAAAGACTAACTATATTTTGCTCCTTCCTAACCTATCCCCCTTTATCGAATTTGCTCCCTTGACCCTGTCCCTTTTCAAAAGTGTTTGTTTATGATTACCTCCTCCCCCTGTCTGCCCTCCCTTCTATTGTCCCCCCTTTTTTATCTTCTTCTTTCTTCTTTACTGTGGGGTAAGATACCCAATTGAGTGTGTATGGTATTCCCTCCTCAGGTCAAATACAATGAGAGCAAGATTTACCAGTTCCTCCTGCCCCCTCTTCCCTTCCTACAGAACCACTTTTCTTGCCACTTTTATGCAAAATAATTTATTCCATTCTATCTCTCCCTTTCTCCCTCTCTCAATATATTCCTCTCTTATCCCTTAATTTGATTTTATTTTTTTAGATATCACTCCTTCATATTCAACTCACCCTGTACCCTCTGTCTATATATATATATGTATATATATGTATATATGAATATATACCTACATATATACATCCATACATCCACATATATGTATACATATATGTATATATATGCATACACATATATCTATATGTATCTATATACATATGCATATTCCCTTCAGCTACTCTGATACTGAGGTCTCATGAATCATACACATCATCTTCCATGTAGGAATGTAAACAAAACAGTTCAACTTTAGTAAGTCCCTTATGATTTCTCTTTCTTGTTTACCTTTTCATGCTTCTCTTGATTCTTGTGTTTGAAAGTCAAATTTTCTGTTCGGCTCTTGTCTTTTCACTGAGAAAGCTTGAAAGTCCTCTATTTTGTTGAAAATCCATATTTTGCCTTGGAGCATGATACTCAGTTTTGCTGGGTAGGTGATTCTTGGTTTTAATCCTAGCTCCATTGACCTCCAGAATATCGTATTCCAAGCCCTTCGATCCCTTAATGTGGAAGCTGCTAGATCCTGTGTTATCCTAATTGTTTTTCCACAGTACTCAAATTGTTTCTTTCTGGCTGCTTGTAGTATTTTCTCCTTGATCTGGGAGCTCTGGAATTTGGTGACAATATTCCTAGGAGATTT
This sequence comes from Trichosurus vulpecula, assembly GCF_011100635.1. Classification (NCBI taxonomy): domain Eukaryota; kingdom Metazoa; phylum Chordata; class Mammalia; order Diprotodontia; family Phalangeridae; genus Trichosurus; species Trichosurus vulpecula. The sequence goes on along the minus strand of NC_050574.1, from coordinate 256,064,103 downwards.
CTTTTTGGGATGTTTTTTAGGAGGCGATCTGTGGTTTCTTTCAATTTCTATTTTACCCTCTGGCTCTAGAATATCAGGGCAGTTCTCCTTGACAATTTCTTGAAAGATGATATCTAGGCTCTTTTTTGATCATGGCTTTCAGGTAGTCCAATAATTTTTAAATTGTCTCTTCTGGATCTATTTTCCAGGTCTGTGGTTTTTTCCCATGAAATATTTTACATTGTCTTCCACTTTTTCATTCCTTTGGTTCTGTTTCATAATATCTTGATTTCTCATAAAGTCACTAGCTTCCACTTGCTCCAATCTAATTTTTAAGGTAGTATTTTCTTCTGTGGTCTTTTGGACCTCCTTTTCATTTGGCTAATTCTGCCTTTCAAGGCATTCTTCTCCTCATTGGCTTTTTGGAGCTCTTTTTCCATTGGACTTAGTCTATTTTTTAAGGTGCTGTTTTCTTCAATATGTTTTTCAGTATTTTGGGGGTCTCCTTTAGCAAGTCATTGACTTGTTTTTCGTGGTTTTCTTTAATCATTTTCTTTTCTCTTCCCAATTTTTCTTCTACTCCTCTAACTTGCTTTTCCAAATCCTTTTTGAGCTCTTCAATGTCCCAAGACCAGTTCATGTTTTTCTTGGAGGTTTTTGATGTAGGCTCTTAGACTTTGTTGTCTTCTTCTTGCTGTATGTTTTGGTCGTCTTTGTCACCAAAGAAAGGTTCCAAAGTTTGAAACTGAATCTGAGTCCGTTTTCCCTGCCTGGCCATGTTCCCAGCCAATTTATTTGACCCTTGATTTTTTCATTGGGGTATGACTGCTTGTAGTGTAAAGAGTACTTTGTTCCAAGCTTGGGGGGATGCACCATTGATTTCAGAGCTATTTGTATACAGCCAGCTCTGCCACCAGCACTCCTCCTTCCCCAAGAACCACCAGCCTGTACCTGACTCAGATCTTAAGCCGGCTCTGCACTCCGGCTCTGATCTGCCACATAATTCCTCCCACCAGGTGGGCCTGGGGCCAGAAGCAACTGCAGCTGTAGTTCTGTAGCTGCACCACCCCCGCAGACTCCGGGGCGGTGGCCGAACTGCGAACTCTTTTCACTCTG